>NC_137463.1:79556175-79902260 GCF_964235325.1 Thermobia domestica
GGCCAATGAATGGGACCTCCCCTTCCCGATTCAATAGTCTGGAAATGGCTATCCAGAAATTCTCTCGCGCAACGGACATAATGGGGAGAAGCAATTGTTTGTGCTCTCTAACGATGCGATGATGGTCAGGTGGTTCCTGTCCGCATTGTTGTATAGTTACAGGGGGATTTGAATTCTGAGAACCAAAAACAACACTCCACTTACTGACGAAAAGTAAAGACGCCATTTTGCCCACGAGTAATGTGCATGCTTGAAGTCCTTTTGCGTTCAATTGTTTGCTAGGTGTAACATTCTATTCTTTCCTGTTTCCGCAAAACAAAACCCTCCTTTTGATGAAAACGATGAAAAATGATCATTAAATTATTCTTACAGATGTTTAAAGTTTTAAGAAACAACAATATTATATCACTGAATAACTAACAACGTCCTACAGTTATGCCATTTAGGGTAAAGGAGATTGGTGGTATATGGAAATGAATGATGGTAAAATTAGATTTTTCTGTTCTCCTACCGGGAATCGAACCCGGTACAACGTGCACCAAAGACACACACGCTAGACAGTAGATCATCTGGCGGTAAATATGATTAATTAATACTTGAATAATGTGGGGGGGGGGACATTATTCAAATAATATTAAAGACACTACATAGAAAATCCTACGAACTTTACCACAGAATTTATGGGTATTCACTATGTTCCCCATCACTTGTTTTTCTAAATAGTTCGAAATCAAGAAACAAAAAGACAAGTTTTTTTGAGTTCATCATTTAATATTTATAACATACTGTTAAATGTAATAACACTTGTTCCCAAGATTTCCCAAGCTGTGCAGAAATTTCATTCTCCGATAGCTATGACGGCATAATCTGATTTTTTGCTTATAGCAAACTACTCAGAAATGAAATTCGAGTTTATTTAATAATATTTATACGTACGAAGTTTACGTTCGAAATTTTAGACGTTCTCTGGACAGTATTTTTTCCTTACTATTAAAATGAAACGAAATGAAATATGTCAGTTTAATGTCCCTCTGCCCTCTAGACTAAGAGAGAGGATAATTAAGGCAAGTAAATGATAATTGAAGTATTGGCGAAATGATAATGTAGGAGGAAACGGCAGCACCCCAAGAAAACCCACAGACACGATGTTGTCCACCACAAACTTACTTGGATCGAACTAGGGACCCCAAGCACAACGAATTTAGGACAAAATGGCAGGAGGACATAATGGCAGGGGACATAATGGCAGGATATAAAGGCAGGAGGACAAAATGGCAGCGGACGAAATGGCAGGAGGACGAAATGGCAGCGGACAAAATGGCAGGAGGACGAAATGGCAGCGGACGAAATGGCAGAAGGACAGAATGGCAGGAAGTTAATTTGGCAAAAATTATAACTCCTAGGGCTCGTATTTTTAGGTTTTACCTATTGTGTTTGTTAGTAGGTAACGGTTCTCGATTTATTCGTTTCTACCTCAAATGTCCAAAGCATATAAATACAGCTAAATTGAACCAAGATCATAAAAGAGGGTAAATATCAGTTATCCATGTCTTAACTTTTTTTCTTAAATTTATTTCTTTTTAACCATCTTCCAATTGATATCTTGGTTTTATAATAATTCTAAGTAGTACAACTTTTATTTATAACGAAAGAATTTTCCCGTGAACTCCCTCTGAATTTCTCTCAGGGTCTAGCTATCATGTGACAAAGAATTAAATCTACTAACTGCTTTCACACACAAAATAATTTTGAAACTTGGAAGCCTAGTGATATCTTTGTGTCTGTAGTATGTAATAATGCTGATACGTTATTCTCTTGAACATCTTAATGGTATTTGTCGTTTGACTTCAGAAGACTGAGTGTAGCCTGCAAGTACAAGTTGCCTATAGTTAAAACATATCAGATAAGTACGATCTTGTTTAATAAAACCTGCCCCTCCCCCTCCTCTATATGAAAAGCCCTATCTTGTTATTCACATATGAAATTCAAAGACAAAGGCAATCGTCTTTATCCAGTCATATTTTTATTTCAAGTGTAAGTATTAAAATGTGCTACGCATGGTTGCAAGAGGCTGGGTGTTTTTTTTTTTTTTTTTTTTTTTTTTGTTAATACTGAACTTAGGTACCTAATATTGGAACTACTTTTCTTCATGAATTGATGTAAGAAGAGGCCGCTTTATTTTTGACCAATTACTTCATCACTGGTATCTATGAGCAATGAGATAACAACAGTGGAAGACAAACTTCGTTCTTCTCAAACTTGATACTTTGAAAAACTTATGAAAGTAGTTTCGTTATCCAAATACATATTCAATCAAATCAGTTTCAGAAGTAGCATTAATCTTATAATAACGTAATGGCTGTAAGAATTACACTGAAAATGTGTTTTGTATGTTTTCTTTTTTCCTAATTTAGATAGTTTTTTCCTGAATTTCATTGGAGTTATGACGAACCTTAAATTATCAGGCATTCCACTTTAATCGCTTCCCTTTCACCCCCAATGCGATATTGGGTATATTTACAGCTTACTGCAGCTTAAAGGAACCATGATCGTGCATATTTGATTTCTAACTTGCTTACTTATAGTGTTGCCCTCAAGACGAGATGAGAATTCAGGTTTTCTCATCTCGTGTCGTAAATGTTTGTGAAAGTCCTGTTTCGAATCAAAATTTTCTCGTCTCGTTTTGTAAATTTATGTACAAAATGTGTCCTGATTTCCGTTTTAGTTTCATGTAGAATTTATCAGAATTCTTCCAGGTTACGACGAGTCCACGAAAGATTGGTATAACGACACTTAAATCATATTTATTAATAAAGTACGTATCTTTAAACGTTGATAAATGCTCTTTCTTGTGTTCATACTATTACTTTATCAAATTGCATATGATATATATACAATTAACCATATGACATATATACAATTAGTCATATCTTATATTTTGAAAACGGGAGATCCTATGTCTACCGAATCTTGTAAGTACTCTTCAATTTGTTTCCTCCGATGATTTTTGCCCCGAACTTCCCTTGAATTTGTCCCTATGCATATTTTATAGACTTAAAAATACTAGAGACAGTCACCAGAAAATAAAGAGTACACATCCTACATATCCTCTCGTAAAAAACTTCGGAACGAGTCGAATCGATCAATTTTAATTCGTTTTCTTTGCCACAGAAAGTATCTGATCCTTTGTACAATACCGAGGTTAGTTTATTCGCAAGTTAATATAGAGGATGTATGTATTTTCCTTTTTTTTTTTTTTTTTTTTTTTTGCTTGTTACTTAAAATGTTTTGCAAATAACTTTTGTCTTCACTTGAGCATATACAGATCACAGTGAGAAATAAAGATAAAAGCTGCTTCCTTCCAGTAATACCCGGAAAGATCCTAAATAATATATATAAAAAAGAAAACGACTAAAACTAATTTCTTTCATTAAGACTGCTGGTATGAATAGAAAGCTTGCAATAGTAAGGTGTTTGTAGATGACTGTTAATTAGAATTGAAATATTATTAGCAGTTCGAATTTTGGAGCATAATGAATAAATCGAAAATTTATGTTGGAATCTTCATTTATCAAGCAAGAAACAAAATAGTTTTAAACCCGACAATTCAAATTAACTTCCTGCCATTCTGTCCTCCTGCCATTTCGTCCTCTGCCATTTCGTCCGCCTGCCATTTTGTCCCCTGCCATTTCGTCCGCCTGCCGTTTCGTCCTCTGCCATTTTGTCCTCCTGCAATTATTTCCTGCCATTATGTCCCCTGCCATTTTGTCCGCCTGCCATTCTGTCCGTTCCCCAGCACAACAGGTAAGAGCTCTACCATTGAACTACCGTGTCCCCTTATACTATTAAAGCAAAGTAGAGTGAAACGGTACTGAATACCAAGGGCGACGATTTCTCTGTAAATTTGGGGGAGCCCATTCAGATGCATAAAGTATATATATGAGAATTTAAAGACAAATTGCATTCAAATTATGCCAAATGTTGTATATTCATAAATAGAACAGGGGGAGCCCACATGAGCTTTGGGAGAGCCCTCCGCCCCCAGGATCGGCGTCCTTGCTGAATACCCTTAGTATGTGACCAACTAAAGGTTACATTGATATTTAAATCGAAAAATAATCTGAAATCACTCTTATTTTTCTTCTTAATATATCCTTCCTATTTGGAAGTTTTTTTTTTTTTTTTTTTTAATTCCCTTACCGTATTCCACACTCATCTTACTTGAAATGTGCATGTCCACCTACTGCGATGCTGAAAGCATTATTACCGTTCTAGTATTAGTTAACAAATTATGAATACTTAATTTTAATTAGTATATATATATATATATATTGCTTTATTTTGATAGCATACTCTGTGATGCACAAACACTTATAATATTTCACAGAAAAATGCATACCATAAGCACACTTCATCCGACTTAAAGCACTATTTTTGAACCTGTAAGATCAAAATAACAAGAAAAAAACACCTATTTAAATAAATATCAATAAAAAAAATTAAACCAAATCACTCTTGGTCACACATCTTCTGTGATAAGTTGAAGGAAAAGCACACGATTTTTTTTTTTTTTTTTTTGTTAAAAAAAAAAGATAATTTTGGAACAAACAAAACTATATCTAAACAGAATACGTATTAAAAACGAGCGAACACTTTCGGTAAATATTTCAATCTCCGGGAAATAATGATGAAGAACTCACACAAAATCAAAACTTAAACTGAGTGAAAGCTCAAATAAAATGTTCCTAAGAACAAACGATGTTCGTGTTGATTTTTTTTCCTGTATTTATTTGATAATAAAAACTAGAGTGACTGCTTTAATTTTTGTATTAAAACATAAACAAAAAAATTATCTAAACCTATTATTATGCTAGAATTAATTATCATGTGCTCAAGCCCTTTTTCAGTTTTTGAATGTTTTTTTTTAAACTTATCCCTTTTGTCTTTTAACTTCAGTGATACAAAAAAAAAAAAGCTAAGTAATTTTTATTTATTTTTTTCTTCTTTCTCGCAAGTGGAAAACAAAAAGTAAAAAAAAAAAAAAACTTAATACGCTTTATTTTAGAACTTGCTCACAGAAGCTTACACAAATGGTTTGTTTACGCTTCATTGATTCACTCGCCTGCCCTCATGGGCACTTTTCTTTCGTAAGTATATATGTATGTACAGATTTTATATGTATGTACTAAGACAAAAAATAACTGTTAAATGTTATAAGAAACAGAACCAGTAGCAGAAGTTCCTCATGCATGAATTTTTAACATGCAAGAAAGTAAGTTCAGATTAAAAAAAAGTTATTATAAAAAGATGAAAGAATGGTTTAAGAATGAGTAACTTCTTTATATATATATATAAAAAAACAATTAAATACGCCTGCATCCTCACGGAAGGTAGAATTCATACTGTTGATCGCGATGACCTTGTATATGTCATCGTTATCCTGTCTGGAAAAAGCAGAGGTCCCTATATTAGCTGTCCTAGACGTTTTGACATGAAGGTCATTCACAATTCAATGTTGCATTTATTTTTAAGGGACTTGGTTTACCAACCACTGACTAGAAATCCTTTCTTTATCCATTTACCTCGTCCGTCCGGGAAACAAAATATCTCAAGAAAAGTTGATGGATTACCAGGCCGGTAGCCAGCCCAAAAATGTAGTGGAGGTCCGGCTGAAGTTAGGGGAGGCTCGATCCAACCATATTATAGTTCATTTGCAAGCCTACCGTGAACATTTTAGGGGCGCATCAATAATTTAGGGGGAGCCGGCACCCTAGACCCGCCTCGATAGAGGCCTGTGGATTACCAACAATTTTTGGCCAGGAAGTAGAACTCGAAAAGTTAAGAATAGATTTTTTTGTGGAGGTGACGTTCAAACTGGAAATGATATAATAGAAATGAACCATTTAACGTTGATCGCTGTAAAGCAATGGTTCTCAACCTATCACGACCTCTATTTTATCACATCCCCTTGCCAGCAACCCCCTCATAATTTCTGGTTTGTAATAAGCTTGTTTGGGATTTTTAATATACCTATTGCGAAGATCTCACGATATCCGTCTCTTTCTATAATAGTAGAATCCATTTCTTGTATATGGTGGATTCAGTAACTTCCCTAGAAGCGAATGGATGAAAACCAAATTTGATCAGTTCATTCATATTACAAATATCGAATCTGATCAGTCATACTATTTCAAAATGGAGGTTGTTTGAAAATTTTAAAACTTCATTACTCCCTTATTTTGGGTCATATGATAAAAAGAAAATAAGTTGTTTCTAATTTTGGTTTTAAAAACTTGGATACTTGTTAAAAAGTTATTGAGTATTCTAAATGACTTCATAATGTGAGTCACGAAGATTGAACCAGACATTGCTGCACTAGTGAAAACACGCCATGCTCAAATATCTCATTAGCTTTCAATTTTAATTGTATTTCAATATGCAGGTTTTGTTGCATTTCTATTTTTCTGGTATTTCTATATGCAGTTCTCATTAGTTTCATATCGTACATCTTTCATTTAAATTGATTTTTAAACGACTCTGCACCTGTTGAAAATGTTTAGTAGATCTTTCTTTTTCTTTTTTTTTTTTTTTTTTTTGTTGTTCTTAATATTTCTTTCGCTTATCTTCGCGACCTCCAGGTTGAGAAATCCTGCTATAGAGGAAAATATGTAATAGACAGCGAAAACCTGTTTCCTTTGATCGACTAACCGCCACAAAGAATACGTTTAATCATTATCCTTAATTCTCTACTACGACCGGAAGAGAGAGGAATCCACTACAACTTCCGGTTTTAATATTGATCTATATAGAGTAAACTACAAGCGTTCTAAGAATAGGTACCATCTTTCTTCTTACCTCTATTCAAGGTGGATCACTACCCGGAAGTCAGTATATATTTTAGCTCATGGCCTTAACTACTGCGCAATGAAACGTTACATATTATAAATATTGTACTATAAGATAGAGTAATGTTTCAGCTACAGCACAAGACACTAATTCATTTGGTTGTGTCTTCTGATAGCTTAAAATGTAACAAATAAAAGGAAATATTTGATTTGTTTTACAATGAGCACACAAGATGGCACTTACTGTAATATCTTACTAGAAGTGCTGTTTTACAAAATGTTTATTTGTGTGTGTAAAGTATTTTAAAGTAACGATCTTATTATAAAATAGGTATATTGTTTGACCGTTTTTCATGTTATGTTTCATATTTTATTTAAATATTAATTTGCATTTAAGGAAATAGATTTTGAGACGAAACTTGTGCAGAACGCCATAATGCGTTGTTGCCAAATTTGTATGTTTAATGTAGTAGTCACAATAAGAAAATTCCAGGATTCTAGCGTTGCAGTTCGATAAGTGGAATTGCGGTAAGGGTCGAAAACTAATTTCTCTAGTAACTATCCAAGCAGAATTCCATGATTACTTCCTTTATTATCTGTCATCAGTAAACACTCGACACTATCTAGCAACGCCATACTATTTAAGCAGCGTTTAACATAACACTGGGAACACCTAGTGATCCACCTTTAAAATGAAAAGGGAGGAAAGCAACTATTGAAAGGTATAGAGTAAATGTAATAGACAGGAACAAACTTGTTTTCTGTTACCTATTACGCGTCCCAAGAACATATCCTATTTCTCTCGAGTAACAACTTCCAGTGGTAATATTAATTGAGAAAATATCACGCCATATAAACCAAACTTCTTCACGTGGTGAACACTTGCCCATTTCTACAAGTTATAGAAACAGATATTACAATTTTCATGTTCGTTATTTTCCTTTTACTACGTAAAGCTTTTATGGTTAATGATATTGAATTTCTTCGCCATCTCTCAACCTTTTTCTCTTTTCTTTCAGCTCTGATTTATTTTTTCTGTTTTCTTTGAAATAAATTGGAAGTTCAAGTTTAATGATCTGACTTTACTGATGACTTATTCTAGTTAAATATAAAATGCTAGGTTTATAAGTTTGTCCGCAATCCTTACGACAATGAGATCTCGAAACCCACAAGTGCTAGGAAAAATCCCATTTTCACTGATCGGTTCCAAACTTTGTGTAGATTGTTTAGTTCAAATTGAACATTTAAAAAACGTGGCCGTTATTTCATTATTACATTTTTAGGGGTACCCTGGAAGTGTTGAAATTTTTAAAAAATGGAAAGCATCATATCCTGTGAGTTATACATACCAACTTACATTTGGCGTTTGTTTCACGGCCAAATGATAATGAAAAACGAAGGATAACTATTTCTCTGGGCTAAGATGAATCATTATTGTTTGGAGTGTTTTGCCCAAACCATATATCACTAACGTTATAGTTAATTTTGTATGTAATGTATTTGCTTATTACATATAGCATGCAAGAAGAAAGAAAAAAACACTGATCATACATGAGTTAGAAACTCCAACCGAAAGTAGGCTCAATCTTGCAAACGGTGCGAGATATATTATAAAAAAATAATCGAAAAAAATGTTTTTCCTTATGGTACTCCTTGCCGATTTTTATCAAGAGGTCTTTCACTTGTGTCTCTAAAGGGATATATACAGATGTAGTGAGGAATGACAAGGGAGATTCATGCTCATATGTGAATGATGCACTGTGTAGAGAACTCAGGTTCAGCTAGTACTTTTTTTCTAAATTTCAGCACTTCCAGTGTAACCCTAAAAATGTAATAATGAAATAACGGCCTAGTTTTTTTTTTAAATATTCAATTAGAACTGGACAATTTACACAAAATTTGCAATCGGCTAATATATACAGTACATGTAGGCCTATATAAACTTGATATTACTTATATTATTGACTATTAGGAATAAATATTAAAATCATATGTAGCTAAATTTCAATGTACACGAAACGAGCTGTTTAAAATAGATTTGAAGGCAAAAAAAAAAAAAAAAAATCAGTAAAACTAAAACATTAAAATTCCTGTTTATTCTTGTTTATTAAAATAATCCCGCATATAAAACAATGGGCTAAAGAAGCAAAGTTGGCGCAAAATTTATAAACAACACCGTTAAATACAAGAACGAGTTTGGAATTCATTGAAGTGATTTTATAATAATAATAATAATAATAATAATAATAATAATAATAATAATAATAATAATAATAATAATAATAATAATAATAATTATTATTATTATTATTATTATTATTATTATTATTATTATTATTATTATTATTATTATTATTAAATTAACTTGTGAAAATGACTACAGCTTATTCGAAGAACTTCCCGCTGCTTCAAGGGCGCACGTTCACCAAGGAAACGCATTGATCATACAATAGTACACTCAACAGCATTATGTGTATACTTTTCCGACCAGAGTTCCGTACCTCTTTATGCAGTAACGGCCAGTGGCGGATCTAGGCCAGGGCCGGGGGGGGCAAGACCCCCAGTTTTTTCAGTGACAAAATAATTTAAGCTATTATTTATATATTTTTGAAAGTTTATATATAACTATCATAGTCTGGGTGCTGGTGGCCCTCCAGTTTTTACCTTCTAGATCCGCCACTGGTAACGGCCTCTATATAGAGTGAACTGTGCATCAGAAAATTATCTTGATTTTTTAAAAAACATTTGTGGACAATAGATTGTGCTATATTCAATAAAATCCCTGAATAGTCACACTAATTACTATTCTATAAGTAGTCAATTTACGGGATACAAACATATATACAGTTGTTTTCATATCAATGTTCTGTGTATTAGTGAGCCCTGCTGTTCCTCAATTTAACCTGTGTCTCATCAGAAAAATGCTATGTGACGTCTCTTTAATTTCGAGGATGATTCGAAGTGTACCCAAACCATTCAACTGCCGGAAGAACTTTGTACTAGGTTGAAAAAGAACTGTTACTGTTCAAGAAGGAATTATATTGTCAATATGATTACAACTTTGTATACAAAGCAAAGGATTTGTACAGTGTAAGGCTTCCTGTATTTCTTGAGTAACATCATTGGGAAGAATCTCTATGCACCATTTTCTCAATTTCCCTAACTGCATCCTGTTTAATTGAGGCAGCCAGGGTTAGTTGTATTTATTAACCATTGCTCAGTGTTTAGCTGCACACAATTTAGCATTCAGGGGTCACGGAGAAAATCTGAATCCTGATTTCAGCGGGCGTTTTCCATTATTTATTAACGATCACGATCTCAGAAAAGTACTGAAAATGAAATTCATGTCAAGCAAAAGCAAACATTTAACAAAGTTGTTTAAATAATAAAAGGAATACTAATCCATCATTACTATTGATTGTACTCGAGGTATAGCTTATTCTGAGCAGCTCTCTGTAATATTGCGATTTGTAAACAAAGACAGTTGATCCCAAAAATAATTCTATGTTTGCTTGTTGATATTTTGACGGACGACACTGTCGTTAATACGTTTATTATTAATATTTTGTGCCATACTACAGACGAAGGGCCCGGTGGAACCCATTTGCCTGGTCCCTGTAAAGCAGAGTTGGCGTGGGTCAATGAAAACTTGACCCAAGACCCACTGACCCACCACCCACCGTGACCCACTCTGACCCACTGACCCACCACCCACCGTGACCCACTCTGACCCACCATGACCCACAACCCACCGTGACCCACAACCCACCATGAACCACTCTCATCCACTTTGACCTACTCTGACTCACAAAAATCCATCGTCATCAAATCTGAACACGATCCACGGCCTTTTCTGAACTGACTAAAGAGTTTACACTTGTAATAAAACAAAACTGTGAAATTGTCACTAATCGGAGTTTGAATTTCTAGTCAATCGCTCAAGCACCACTCCGTTACAATAACAGTGGATCTGACCTTTACGATATAAAATGGTAAAGTGTTCGTCAGTGAGGAAATTAAAACAGTTCGATGTGGGGGAAATTAGTATGTGCCAAAAATATACTTGTACTAAGAGAGTATTCTTTCAAGTGTTAATTTCTGAACGCATTCCACAAGAAACTTCTATTCGCAGGAAAATATCCCTGTACAATATGGAAAAGGTTATGGTTTCTCAGTTCACAGTATTTTTCTCACAAAAGACTTGAAAAATCAGTTGTTCATAGGGTATAAAGGTGCTCGGGTACCCTCTTTGAGAGCATCTTCTTAAAGTATGCTCATAATTGTAATTTGTGTAATCACTAAAACACCACGTTAAATTTAAGTTACAAATATGCATAATTTCAATTATTATGAATATTTATTCAAAGTAGTTTACCTAAAGTAAAGAAGAGACTTACTAAAAATTAGGTAAAAAGTTGAATAACACAAATAAGCCATTAGTAATACAAGTATACATTTTCCGTAACTCGTAATTTTCCACCTTAAAACAAATCTGAAATCGGATTTATTTTCTGTTGGTAACTTTTTGGCGGTAAATCATCCGCAGTGGAATGA
Source organism: Thermobia domestica (assembly GCF_964235325.1). NCBI lineage: Eukaryota > Metazoa > Arthropoda > Insecta > Zygentoma > Lepismatidae > Thermobia > Thermobia domestica. The sequence goes on from NC_137463.1 coordinate 79,567,575, forward strand.
TGTCCATCCTTCAGCCAAGAAATAAGTAGCTTGTCTACTTTGAGCTTGTCTAGGGGTGGGCCATTAACATTGATGAGCAACAAGTTAGACAATGTTTGAGCACTTAGTGTATTTCTAATATTAGTCATCTGTAAATTCATAAGGGGAAATCCCCGTTCGCACTCTGTAGTGGAAATTGATAATATTTCTACCCGATTTCTGCAACTTCTCATCGACAATCTACTTGTTAGACTTAAGTCTGATAACGATTTTTCTTGGTCAGGTTTGAAATACTCAGCAAGAAGTATCATCTCTCTATCACCATACATCTTTTCCATATCGACCATGTCAGTTGGCAATGTCGACCCATGTAGAACAGAAACTTCATCTACCACGCCTTTGATAGGGAATCTTGTGAATAAATTATCAATTAAAGCCTGATAAACTGATGATTTCTTATTTGTTTATAAATTTAATTTTTGTAATTACACATGAAGGTTTGATACCATTACCAAGTTCCCTCCCCCGTCTAGAAAGCGAAAGGGAACGAGGTTCCTGGAAAGTGATTAGAGTTGAATTGGAATTTCTCTCCTTCTTCAACTTCAATTACCACACTGCTGTTTGCCATGTGCCAAATTGCGATGAACTTCAATTAAATTATCATAGTATAATTATTTCCTTGTTGAATTATCAATACTTTTCAGTGGAAAAAAGGATGAAATTTCAAAGTTCCAAATCAAAGTAAGTAGACCAACGTAAAGGGAGAAAAAGTGTAAAATTTTCCGTACAATTATGCGTACAATCCAAACTTAAAATTTCCGTGTAATTAAGCTTAAAGTACAAATTTTATGCCTATTTTTCTCACAACTTTATGGGTTGATTGCCCTGTGCTGTAAGCGCTCCATATAATAAACATAAGCTTCAGCAATTATTATAGCAGAAAGCAATGGATATATGAAGCCAAGCACTGTATTTTTTGTTTCTAATTTTTTTTTCTTAAACAACATCGATCGTTTTCGATCATTTTTACAAACCAACTCACTACCAATTTTCCATATATAGAAAGAGCCCCCCCCCCCCCACACACACACATAAAGGAGAATTTTAAAAAATGTTAGGACACACACTGTTTATTTTCAATAAAGAGTTAATACACTGAATTTCATCTCCGTAAGTTTAATGGCTTGCGAGATACTCATTTTTTTTTCCGCAAAAATTCGGATCCTCACTACCTCCTTAGGATATTATGCATTATAATAAAAGCAATATAATATCACAATTTGGATTAAGGCCTAACTATATACCAAAAGTAATTTCATTTGACTTTGCAATTTGACCGTGATGATGAGGCACGCATAGTTACATTCAATTTTTTTAATATAATAATTTATATATTACAGTGATTCAAAAATGTATTTTTTCCAGTAGTTAGCTCTAAAAACTCACAGGTCTCGAAAGCCAAGTAGTAGTGTAAGTCCTATTGCTATTATTACTATTAAAAATATCAATATCCAAAAGTGCCTGAAGTTCTTTTTTCACTTGGTTAGATATACTCACCTCAGGTAAGTAGACAGAAACAAGCGGAAAAGAAAGGGAAATGAAGGTCTTGAAAGTAAAACGGAGACAAGTTTACCAGTCCTCAGAAGATACTGTCTACAATGCAGTGAGCAGAGAGGGTCAGTAGATCATACTGGGTCGGTGGGTCGCAGTGGGTCACGGTGGGTGGTGGATCCAAGTGGGTCATGGTGGGTGGTGGGTCGCAGTGGGTCACGGTGGGTGGTGGGTCGCAGTGGGTCACATGCCGTTGACCCACGACCCACCGACCCACCCACCCAGTGACCCACTCCATCTCTGCTGTAAAGGCTAAGGCCACCTGTCTCTATGGCTTTCCAGTTGCAGCATGACTAAAAGTATAGTAAAACCTGTCTTCAGCGGACTCTTTATTAAATGGAAATCTGTGTTAAATGGAAATATTGTACGGTCCCATGAACTTACTGACGAAAATTGTGTTAAGCTTCCTTCGTTATTAGTATGGTTTCTCAGGCCAAAGTCTCTGCGTAAAGTTGAGCAGACAAGCAGCGATGTGTACAGAAAACCTTCGTTGACTATTGGCAAAATTACGTTAATGTTTGTAAGGTTATTTTTACATTGTAAGTTTTGCGTGTATTAATCCGTAGTAGAAATACACTGTAAATTGACTAAGATACGTACAGCATCTTATTTTATCTCAATATATCCATTATATGCATGTACTTTTTTTTTATCTTTTTGCATAGTTGTAAGTTCATTAACCGGAAATCTATCTTTAACCCTTTGGGGATTTTTGATACAGATCTGTACCATGGCGTCGACCTTCAAAATTTGCTTTATAAATCTCTACTAAAGCTCTTCACATAGGGTCTTTTGCATTCATTCAAGCGGGAAAGTATCAAAGAATATGTTTCATGGGCTTTTTGCAGTCACACCTGCGATGCCTGGGGGCACTGACGTCACAAACATGGACGAAGAAAAAAAGAAAAGGGTGAATTTTAGTTTTTTTTTTTTTTTTTAATCCTATTAAACGCTGTTGTTACTTTTCTTGGAAGAGGAAGGGTGATTTCATCAATATTGACAACAAGATGGGGCGCCGCATTATGGTGGTAATGTAATCGATGGCTTAATAAACACTTTCCCGGTTGTTGGATAGGTCAGCATAGACTAGTTGAGTGGACAGCAAGGTCCGCCGACCTATCTCCGTTGGATTTCTATCTTTGGGGACACATTAAAGCTATTTTCTATCAGTGTAAAATTATTCACATTGGCTACCTGAAAAGGAGAATTATTACTGTCTGTGAACAAATATCACTAACTATGTTTCGCAGAGTGTACAAGCACTGGGTCTCACGGTTAAGGATATGCATAGAACAGAAATGTGGGTATTCCGATCATGTCATGTGATTGTAATTGTCTCATGTGTGTTAGCTCTCTCTTTTCCTAGTTATTAAATAATATAATGTGAGATGTTACAAACCTTGCTTTTTACTTTATTCTTCAATTCGAAACTTCGCACAGCACTTTTCCACATTTCTCTTATAACATATCCTAAATCTATTCACAACTTCAAAACTGTTGCAGGTTTTGGAAAAATAACCTTACCATTGGGTTTCTCTTCGAACGAGGATATTGTTTAATATGTCACAAGACCATGTTGCCATTTAAAATAAACAAGTTGATTCCAAGATGGCGGAGGACAACCTTAAACACGTCATAATGCTTCCTCTCTCGCACCGACATTGATCCCAATTGACTTCGGATCGACTGCATTTACAGTTTCTCAAATATTTAGCCCGGTCCAGATTTTGTATTTCACTTAACAAAATATTATCTTTCAATTTCTTCGGACATTTAGACATTTTTCAATATGGCGAACTAAGAAGTTGTGGGATTTTAATATGTCATTTAAATAATCTTTATCAACATCTATATCAAATTTTAACTTGTTAATAATTACTTCCTAAGTTCAATAAAATTTTAAGTCAATTTTTCGGTAGTTTTTCGAATTTTAGAATTTAGAGCTAAATATTTCTAAATGTATGTGTTTTATGGAAAATATTTTGTTACCTATGTTATATAAATCGACACTAAGTTTATCTCTGTATGTTCGACCATAGCGAAGATATTGCTCCTTTTATCTGGGTATTGTTCATTTGACACTTCCAGCGGCCATTTTCCAATATGGCGGTGAAGGTCACGTGGGATTTCAGGGGACTTTTAGTATGTTGTTTAGAACATCATTTCCAACATCTGTACCAATTTTCAGCTTGTTACTAATATGTTCCTTTCATCATTAAAATTTTTTAGCTTCATTTACTGCACTAGAAGTCACCATTCTGGAGAATATGCTCTTCTTGTACAGAATATGTAGGGAACACAAATAAATTGACATATGTAATATGAACTACAATATGTATTTTTTTAAAAAACTATTGTAAATTTATTTTGTAATACACCAATACTGTAACTGAGCTTAAGCTTCGTGTGTTGTTGTTTGCAAATAAAAATAAATAATTTTAGATTAGAAGTCCGAAACACCAAATTTCATGTTTCTAATCTTAAGGAATTCCGTGACATTGATAATCTTATTATAATAATTGCAATATCCCTCCCAGTCCTTTTCCTTGTCACCTATTTTCTTATCATCTAGTATAATATTTAAAAAAAAAAAAAAAAGCACGTGTTCAGGTACTTTAAACAACAAAGAGTCCAAACATTAAATTTCATGTCTGTAACAGCTATATGAATCAAGGGGTTCCTCTTTGTTCCTAAAACCTTTCTTTCTTTCTATTACAAATACAAAAAAAAAAAAAAAAAAAAACTGAACTCATGTTTAATTACCTCAAATAAAACAAAAATGGAAATACCAAATTTTATGACTCTAACGTTAAGAGATTCCGAGATATATATTCAGTGGCCATCTTATTATAATAATTGTAATTCCACATCCTTTTTCTGTCCACATCACTTTCTTGACTTCTAGGTCAAATATATATATATATATATATTAAATAAACCGCTCAAACACGTGTCTTATTATTTCAAGGGAGAAATTCAAAAAATAAATTTCATGTCTATAGCCTTCTCTTCAGGAATTCGGAGATAGGACATTATGTTATATATATATAACAATTACCCCTTCCCCATTAAATTAAGGAAAAAAACTTCCTTAGTGGTACATTACGTCACAAATTCTATGCTCTGTCCAAATTTCAGATTTCTAACTTAAGCGATTTGGAGTGGGCATTGATCAGTCAATGACTCAGGAGTTGTATATATAGGAAGTGGGGCAAGATTGTTCACCGAGATAAGAGTTTAACGTTTTTTTAATTAGTATACAGTTTATCATTTTTATAAACTCAGGGGAGCAATTACCCCTTACCCTCCCCGAATGACGCCCCTAATTAAATGGTGATTAAATATTAATTATTAAACAAGAGTACTTACATAGCATTTTGTTAACTTAACCTCATATTTTTTAGTAGATCTGGTCTCTTCTGACAATTCCCTCTTTGAATATAAATAACCAAACATATCTTTACATATAAAATGTATGAAAATAATTTACAGACACTTAAACATTGAAAATTTCCACAAATCAGAGAATTTCGGAAATATTATGCGGACGGAATACTTTTACTTTCAAAACACGGACAGGGTCGCGGTGGCTCAGTAGTAGAGCGTTCACTTTTAGTGTATGGGGTCCCTGGTTCGATTCCAGCTCGCGCAAAGTGAACTTTATGGGTTTTCTCAAGGTTCTCCCGTTTCCTCTCAATTTATTCATTCCACCATTGCATTCATTTCTCATTATCAGTCTCCTTTAGTATAGTTAGCATAACCGAACTGGAAGCTTTCATTTCATATCAAAACGCGAACACCTCAGCATAAATGCTGAAATATCATAACGCTACGAACAGATTCGGCATGGCTGTTGGGTTAGTAGGATTCGAATAAATTAACTTTTCTTCACCGTTGAACACATAGCCACTGAATACGTTTATTTAAAGAGGTCTTAAATACAAATTTTCTGGAGGATTGAATGGGAAACTGGTAGAAACAACTTTCTAATATAATATATTTTAAATTCACAACAAGGAGAATTCTCGTGACGAAATTAACAGTAATATAAGAAAGAAAAATTAGTGGAGCGTAGTTAAATCTGATGAGGTTAGATACGAGATTTTGCTGATATTGCATCATCTTACTATTAGCGCCATCTTCAGAGCATAATAATAATAACAACAACAAATTATAATGATCTTTAAAAAAGACATGGAAATTTCCATTATGGATTACGTTACATAGCTAAGGCTTAAAAAAAAAAAAATAAATTGCGAACGGATGAGCGTTGATTAGAATTTGACAACACTGTTGACAGGTCTTCCGCCAGCTGTTGCCCCACCCGACTCCACCCTGCGACTAATTTCACTTTTTCATCTCGTTCCTTCCTAATTGTCTCTTCTGATCTCCATTTATCACACAAGGACAGTGATCGTTAATGCGATCGTACAAGCACTCATGAGGAAGCATTGAAAAAATCTATAAATAGTGTATAACGTGTTTATAAAGAGTGCGAGGAAGCTTTGTTTCTTTAATAAACAACAGACATACCATTTTAAGGAGGAAAGTTTGTTTTAAAAATTACCTAGGGAAGAGGTTCTCACGTTTTTAGTTCTAGTCAATTCAACACGCATTTGATATAGCTTATTATGACTGTAGAGTAAATGCGCCATCTTTTATTTTCAGCATGAGAATTTACATGGAAAATTCTATCAGTTCCTGTATGAGAAGTGAATCTACAGTCTATAACGGGACCTAAAACATATAGATCTCCTTCAAAAATGAGCCCTGTATAGGGATGGCCAACTTGGAATTTTTACTTTCCAGAATCCGGAAATAAAAACGAAAAATTCCTGATTTCGGAAAATTCCGATTTCGGAAAAATTCTGGAATCCGGAAAAATTATGGAATTTTCTAAATTCCTTAATTTTTTCGATTTCCGGAATTTTCTGAATTCTGAATTTTTTTGAAATCCGGAAAGTGAAATTTCCGATTTCGGAAAATTTTGGCCATCCCTAGCCCAGTACTACTATTATTACTATTAAATATATAAATACCATCATGGTTTCTCAGTCTATAAATTTCCATACGAAATTCTGTCTGAATCCTGTATGAGATGAGACGGTCTACAGTTTAGCATGGAGTCCAAATCATACACGTCTCCCTCAAATATCAGCCAGAAACCTTTACTAAGCTAAGCGAAAACATAAATAAAATGCTGTGTTTGTATTTCAACATACATCCTGTAAAATATAAGATTTACTGCTATTAATGTTATTTGATTTGATTATTATTATTATTATTGATTAGGTTAAGCCCAGGTTCAGAGACGGCTTTTGGGATAGATCGAATGCCTCACATATGAATTTATATGTATGTTATACTATATTATACATTTTTAGTAAATTTAAAATTGCAAATATGAATTATTATATTGTGAAAACTGTGCATTTTAAAATATTGTTACACAATCATTTGTACTTTAGTTTTATTAGGTAAAGTAACGTGTTAGAGGAGCTATGTGCGACAGCCGGCCCTTGGGCCGCCCCGGCCTACTGAGCCTTTTTCCAGCAAACCGACTCGTTATTGAAAACGAATTTCTTACGTAATATCTTAAACTTAGCTCAAAGTTTTTCTTGAGTGACTGATGTTCACCTTGGAAATATCCTCCGCGTTGGAACATTCAGTAAACAGTGTGCCACCGAACATTGGCAAGCTGAATAGATTTTTCTGCTTTTCTTTAGTAAGTAAATTTATTTTGGTTACCGCCATAACAGTTATGTTCCTGTGATATTAGTGTACATTAGTGTACAACGAACGATTTTATAAATTGAATATAGTTATTGATCTTTTCGTGAAAAGGTATGTTGCCTTGTACACTTGTACAGCCCTTGATGCCAATAATAGTAGGTTTCCATTTTACATAAACCTCATAGCTGTCATAAAAAAAAATCTTGGAACCCAATCTTTTTATTTACTGTTTACATATTACAACTTCTTGAAAACAAGAAAGATATCTCCACTTATGCAGCACTGCACTCTAGTGGACAAATAGTGAACCTCCTCATTAAAAACTTATATTTTGGCGCATCTTGAAATTCTACCATATTTCTCCATGTAAGCATAGTCTTGAAAGGGACATACATTTTTTTTTTTTTCCATCTTGCAAGGAGTTGAACCATGCGCAACTTTCTGGGTCGTCTTGCTTGCTACCTGCTGTCTCCCTCCCGCCGACATAAAGGAGAAACCAGTTTCGTTGCTTCCGAAACAACGGATTCTTTTGGTCAAGGAGGGGAAGTGCGCCAAAATATATTTTTAATGAGGAGGTTCACTATTTGCCCACTAAAGTGCAGTGCTGCATGAGTGCAGATATCTTGTTTTAAAGAAGTTGTAATATGTAAACTGTAAATAGAAAAATCGGGTGGCAAGACTTTTTTTTTATGACAGCTACAAGACTCATGTAAAATGGAAATCTACCAGTTTACATGAAGAAATATGAGAGGCTTTCAAGATTTTTTTTTTTTTATGGCAGCTACAAGATTCATATAGCATAGCAACATGCCTTAAGACTTCTGTAGTTGGCCCACTCCTTTGTTCCAACTTGCACAAGGCATGTTGCTACGCTATGTGAATCTTGTAGCTGTCATTTTTAAAAAAATCTTGAAGCCCTACCATATTTCTCCATATAAACATAGTCTTGAGTGTTCTCTCTTGTAACATGCTGGTTGTAATCGTCAAAATTAAAATAACAGTTCAACAATGGTTTAACAAATTTTAGAAACGATGGCGAATTTGTCCAGGTTGCACCCCATCGTGTATGGGACGTCCGTAATTCACGAACGATAAGGTACTCAAATTGGCTTTTGTGTCAGATAAAATGATTAAGCATCTGAGGTGAGATATCTGGGAGAAACATTCAAATACAGTACAGAAATACTCACACCCACACTTTATTGACTATATCTTGCTATGGTTAGTTAAGATCACGCAAGTGAGTCTTATAAGAATGTAATGATAGTATTTCTGTCCGTTACTCCACACGATAACTCGAACGAAAACGGAATTTTAGATTTTTTTCAATAAATTCATACAGCAATTATCTTGGCCGAGCTTTTAATATAGACAATCTGCGGGTAACGCTGATCTATGTTCGTGAGGGGAAGTGCGCCAAAATACACTTCCACGTTACTTCACACGTTAACTCTTTAACAAAAACTAATTTTTGTATTCTGTTTCCTGCAATAGATAGCTACTGTAGAGTGACTATTTCGGCTAAGTTCGTTAATAGAGTTAATCCGTTAATATGTTCACTGGTAACGGGAACTTTAACGTAAGCTATCCATATCCCACTTTCTAGTATTGAAACAAAAGTAGTAGAACTTACACATCGCGACATTAGATGGCAGCAAACATCCTCCAGCGGGTGACATCTACTGAACGAAATTGAAACTTGTACTGTGTGTTGCTTTTTACTGTTTAGCAGAGATCATTGTTGAAAACAACTTATTTTTTATAGTGAAAATCAAATTATGTATCAAAGAATATTAAAGTAAATCAAACCTAACTAGTGTAAAGTACTACTGTTAACACTAAAGGTATAAAATGTGTCCATCCTTAGACAAATTTTGATTGGATTTTTTTAATACTAATTTGAGGACGCTGAATTCATTGGAACTTTAAAAAAAAAAAAAAACATATCCGTCCATGGTGGTCACGAGATATTTTAACCTCCAAGTTAGGAAATATAAACATAAGTATACTAAATTTGAGGTCATTTTTCTCTGGACCCCTTAAATGAATTTATTTTATAATACTTTCATTGGATAGCTGCAACATCCTCAAATTAGTATAAAAAGCACGATTAGAAATTTATTCAACTGAGGGCACATTTTTTTTTACCATTAACATGATCATAGTCCTTTATATATTTTACAAATTCGTTTTTACGAATCAAAAGACATATAAAGAAAGTTAAAGTCAGTAAAAAAATAAATTATAAAAATCCCAGTTCATTTCAAGGGAACAAAGAAAACAATATTCTCCGTGTTAATAAATGCGTTGTGATGCAGGTGTTCAATAACAGCAAATTAAGCTCAGTGTTGTATTGACCAGTACTTACTTTAAACACGTTTTAAAGAATACAAACAGCTAGCAGTGTCGTACAGAGCTGATAAATATGATTTCAACAATGCTTTCTAACATAACATAACATAGGGTTGTCATATTACTCGATTTTAGCGGGTACTACCCGATTTCCAGGTCCTATATTTGTCTCCGGCTTAATCATCTCTTAATCACGAAAAACTACCCACTTTTTAGGATTAGAGAAAAACCTAAGACGATTTTGTTGATATAGTGTTGTTATATTCAACATAAACCGCTACATCTCTGTGTCAATCTCAATCGCGATTGAGTTAAATTTTTACTAGCGCTTAGGCTCAGGCTGTGAGTTATTTGACCAGTGCACGTGCGCAGAGCCGTTTGCTAATAAGAGATTTTCTGTAATGCCCAGTGTTTGGGTGTGTGTGTGTGTGTGTGTGTGTGTGTGTGTGGTGTAGTTCATGTGTTTTTTTTTATATACTGGAGATTCTATACGAATGAATGTTCGTTTGTAGATGTTGTGAGAAACATACTTGAATTTTGACTTCATATAAATTATTTTGTGTTTCTTGGAGAGAAAACCGTATGAACAATATATGCCATATATCACTTTTTTTTTTTTTTTTTTTTTGAAAACTTGCCTCTCAGATATCCTTACAATGACAGATATCTTACTGCAATACTCACTTTACAATTCAAGACTTACATTTATTGAACTTAATAAAACTAAATTTGCTTTACTTTAGTTTCGTTAGAAAAATACATTGGAAGTATCCCTTAAAAAAGAAATAACTTTTTAAAAAAATGGTCCGAAGGATCCCAGGTCAGTATTTGTAATACACAAGTCCACATCAATACTTAAGGTTTAGAATCCCCCGCTTTCCTAATTTTAAAATATGGCAATCCTAACATAACATAACATATTTCCTTTACAGTTTTGGAAATCAGCATTCCAGCTAAATATGAAACAACGTTTTCTGATTGTAAGTCAACTATGTTAAACAAAATGGAACAAAATTTATTGAAGCACAAGTTATGGAATTAATCCAAAATGCACGTAGTTTCTCAAAGTCTCCTTAAATGGATATTTCTGACCACAAAAATATCGGTTGCTAATAAGGTCTCAGACAATTACTTTTAGAGCAAATAGTTATTATTATTATTATTATTATTATTATTATTATTATTATTATTATTATTATTATTATTATTATTATTATTATTATTATTATTATTATTATACCAGATCTGTCCGGAAAGTAATGTCACCAAATCTACAAGTATGAAAAAACTTTTATTTACATAATATTAATAACAATACTCGTACATTAAAATTCTTCAAAATATTGTCCTCCTGCCCTCAATACAACTTTGCTTGCAGGATTTCCAATCTGCGAAGGCATACCGGAAGTGCTGTTCAGGAACTGCGTTTAAAGCCATTTCACAAGCTCCTTGCACGTCATCAATTGCTCTGTAACAATATCCTTTCAGGGGAAATTTCAAACGAGGAAACAAAAAGAAGTGTGCGAAAGCCAAGTCGGGACTGTAAGATGGCTGGTGCAGGGTTGCCACGTAAGATTTGGCCACAACGAAGGAAGTGTGGGCTGGCGCGTCGTCATGATTAAGTTTCCAATCACCGCTGATGTCTGATCTGACGCACTGGATCCTTGCTCTTAATCTCTTGAGGACTTCTAGCTAAAATTAAGAGTTAACGTTTTACCAAGGAGGTACAAATTCACGGTACACGATCTTCTTGATGTCAAAAAGACACAATGAGCATTGTCTTGATCTTTGATTTGCCCATTCGAGCCTTATCCGGGCGAGGGAACATGAGGCGTGCCACTTGGCACTTTGTCTCTTCGTTTCAGGGTTGTACTGAAATATTCACGTTCCACCATCCGTGATAGCATTGTCCAAAAAATTAAGGATCATTTCCACACGTTTTCAAAATGTCTTGAACAATTTCCACTTGGCAAGATTTTTGGTTGTCGGTCAAAATTCTAAAAACAAGTTACAAGTACATTTTTCTTGTGCAAATCCTTGGTCACAGTCTCCTAGACAATAGTTTTTGGAATATTTATCATGACGGCCATTAAACGAACAATCATTCGACGGTCTATTTGCAAAAGTTCTTTCACATGAGTCACATTTTCGTCCTTTGCGTAGATTGACGGGCTTCAAGCGGTGACTTCGTCGTCGACTTCTTCAACGCCTACCATATACACCTTGTGTCATCTGTAGATTTGCTTTTGCGTTGAACACTCATCCTCAAAGGACTGTTGAACCATTAGAAAAATTTCCGCTGCAGACTTGTCGAGTTTCACACAAAACTTAATCACGTATCTTTGTTCCAGTGAGTGCTGCATAGTGATTTGTACAAGAGACGAAAAAGAGATTTAAGAAATCATCGTCCTTGTCCTATGAGAGCTCGTAGACAAGTGAGCAAGCACGAGCTGGATAGTTGACCTATACCACCATCGATCCCGGCGGAAAGAGCGCGCTGCAACGAACAGTCGCTTCACAATTAAATGTATGACACTACCTTCCGCACAGACCTTGTATATCTCATTTCTCATAAGGCATGGTCGTCTTTATTCATCACACCAAAATGAAATACAGTTAAGAAATCCATAAGGAACAAGAATTTACGACCTGAAATAAGCTCTCACGAAATCATATTCGCACTTCATATTTATTACAGGGTGTTAGAAACAAATCTATCGAAACACAATTTTACTTGTGCGCTTGTTGGTCCAAAATGATAATCACACTGCATGTAATCAATCCTACAATGTGATGACCTTTTAGTGAAAAAAATCCAAAGATCTCATTGAGCTAGACAATATGATATACGTGAGTGTAAACGTTTATGCATAGTTTTCGAGAAAACGGTTAACATTGAATACCATTATAAACCTAAAAATGTGTGTTATAGCCCACGAGAACCATACGGTTTATTGCTATGAAACTGATATTGAAATATACCCTCGTTTGGCTCTTCATTATGACACTAATACTATGACAGCCCACGGTTTGGTAAATGAGATATAGCTTAGAAATGTCATTAACTCTTAACTTTTAATTATTGTTATACTAAAATACTGCTCACAGAAAAAAAAAAAACGTTTATCACTTATTAATAAATTGATCACACACCAAGTTGAACAAAACGAGATACTTCAGAGTAGGAGCTCATTTTTGATCGATTTTAATTTTAAACACTGGAAATTAAGGAAAAGAGCTAAAGAAAATATAGACCTACATAATGTTTTATCAAAACCGAAAAGGTCACAAAGATTATCGTGGATCTCAAAAATATTGAACGGAGAGGAGAGGGTAATCCACTACTTTATTCTCTACTTATTTTAACTCCATGCAGAGGGGTTGATTGGGAAGCTTCAAAGAACATGTACCACATACCAAAATAAGATATTTGCATAAACAAAAAAATCATTATGAAAAATATTTTTAAACTCAAAGGGAAATTCAATTCATCTTTTCATTCTTGACAGATTTTAATTCCAAACTGTGGAAACAATCACAAATGTTTTAAAGAAACTGTAAGCTGTTTTGTCATTGTCGGATAATTTTTACGTTTTTTTTTTTTTTTTTTTGTTTTGTTTTGTTTTGTTTGTTTGTTAGAAAGTTGTCTTAAGCTGATAACTTGGAGATGGATTTTTACTCCATTCTACTCTCTTAGTCTTATGAGATTGCAACTCCAAACAACAGGGTTTATTTATGCAAGTCAAAGGAAGTTAGACACTAAATTTCATTAAAATTGAACAGATGGACACAGAGAGAGACGAAGAGATGGATAAAGGGAAATACAAATGCGCGAACAGGTTTTTTTTCTTTACAATCTTAAGCGACTTATTATAACAGATTCTTCACACAAAGAGTACGACCACTGCGAAACTAATTCTTATTTAATGTCTTACATGTGGTGTGTGAATTATTGAAAAAAAAAAAACGATCGACATTCTTCCCTTTCACTAATTTCAACCCAAACTATACGAGTAAAACTCTCTTATGCAAAGCACACATTATGTTCTACAAAATTGGAATTTTTAACGCAATTTTCAGGGAAATATTTTATTTACAATCGAGACGACAAACTAACTCCTTCTTTATTGACCCATTTCAGCTTTCGTTGCGAGCGTTCCCAGGTTCGATTTCCGCTGGGGCACTCGGTCGAAAAATTATAAGAAGCATTTTCAGGCCAGCCATCCTGAATGAGGTTTTCCTGGGTTTTTCTCAATCACACCAGACTAATGCAGGGCTGGTACGTAACATATACAGTAGGTCCCAGGCCGATTCCTTCCTTTCCCAATAATTTCTTTCTTTCGTTTCCTCGGATAGTGTGCTCGGCGAGGGACATTATCCCTCAAATGTGAAAGGCAAAATGGTCATACATGCCGAAAACCAGAAATCTAAAATCCTAAATCCTGTTTCAGCTTTATAAAATTTTGGGAATCTTCTGGTAAAATTAAGCCATATTCTATCAAGAAAGAACAATTTTAGTTTACGAAAGCTATTGTAAAATACGTTTTTTTTTTAAATTTAAATTATAGAGTGTGTGTTTAAGGGAGGGGGTAAAATGATTCCTTACTTTTGACCGACTTTCAACGCCAAGCACGTCTTTGACGCGGCATACTCGGGTCGGGTACTGGCAGAAACTCATGTGGTTCGAATTCCTTGTTAAGCTATAGGTCTCATATAGCTTTGGTGCTGAAATTAACGCTAACATCCAATCCAATCAACTACAAGCATTAAGAATTGGTAGCTAATCATGAGACATACTTTTTTTTTTTTTTACACTGGGGGAGAGGGGATAATGGTAGAAAAGTTCATCCTCCAGTTAATGAATCATTTTAAATCCAAGCAGTGGAGATGATTGTAAAGACAATAAATAAATAAATAAATAAATAAATCAAATATTTTGTTTATTATCGTACATCAGAAGGTTAATTCATTCTTCACTCTTGTTCATCTCAAGCACTGAGAAGACCTAAAGGAAATGTTCAGAATATTATATCAAAACAGTGGCGTATTTAAGATTTTGTTTCGGGAGGGGCTTTGCTAACTTTCGGGGGGGGGTCTTTGCCTGAAAATGTGAAAATTCTGCAAGATATTTCATATACTTTACTATAGTAAGATTTCGGGGGGGAGCTTAAGCCCGGAAGCCAGCCCCCTAAATACGCCACTGTATCAAAATCAAATAACATTTAATAAAGTTTTCTTGGAATTTAAAAATAATAAAAATTAAAAAAAAAAACATGATGGGGTATAATTCTACCCTTTGATTTCAGCGATCTTCTGTCGGTCCTGAGGAGATGATTCGGAAACCTCAAGGAAAATATTTGCAATATTTCATCAAAATCAAACATTTCTTGAATAAAATTACTGTGAAACGTAGCGCTTAAATTGGAGGTAGGAGATTAAATTCACCCTTTAATTTGGAAAAAATTAACCCAAGAAGTGAGAATCATCGGAATCCTTTTTTTTAAGAAACTGTGCACTATGTTTTGTTGAAATCGAATAATTTTTCAAAATTGAGATGTTGCTGCAAAATTAAGATGTTCAAACTTTCACCACGGGGTTGATTTAACCTCTTTGATCCCCTTATTATTCATTAACTGGAATCTCAAAAACGGCGAAATTATATCAATAGGCTGAAGGAATCTACATACCAAATTTCGTTAAAATCGGATAAATTTTAGGAGATTTATTGTGAGACAAAGAGACGGTTAGGTAGATAAACAAATGTAGATCGAGTTGAATGACAGGAGCTCTCTAATGCTCGCACACATTTCTAATAATAATAAGAATCTTATACTACTTTTGGATTCAATATTGATTTCCATATATGTAGATGAAAAAAAATAAGTATAAATTTGATGAACGAAGAGTAGATTCAAACTCCAAATGTTGAAACCGAAATTTGTATAAATCTGTCGATTCTGATTTTAATATTGAGTTTATCAAAAGCAAAAATTAGTAAAAAAAATAAATAAATAAATAGTGTTTTTTATATAGAAATAGAATCAACATCAAAAGTGTAGAAACTGATAAATCTACCACTTGCATTTAAAATACTAGACCAACATATATACTTGGAAGTTTTTCGGAGTTGCAGAATGCGAATCGGTAATCACTTGTTTAAAAAAAAAGTGTCTCCCATTTTCTTGTTTTTTACATAATTTTTTACATGTTCAGAAATAACGCACATAAGTCTACATTTGGAAAGATTTCAAAATGTTGAAAAATGTGATAGTTTCAAGTCATATCTTCCGAACAAGTGGCATGATAGTAAAATATATGATTCGATATAACTTATTCGACCATCTTGATTGAATGGCCGCCCGCAGCGGAGGCAGGGATAAGATGAAGTTGCCCCTCTCTGGATTTTCGAAGGGTGTTCAATTCTTGGAAATACATATCTAAACATACTAACTTGCTCTCACATATTTCAATAATTAATATTTCTATATTCCATACTATAGTTTATTTACTGTATAAGGATATGTACGTAAATAATTCTTATTTTATACTATGTATGGGCAAAAACCGATTCCAAGTGTAAACAAAATATAGATTCCAATGATAGGAAAGCAAAATACTGAAGCACAAGTACAGTCGCGAATACACACACACTTTCATGCACGCGTATACATAATACATAAGGGAATAATTTAGTTTCCGGAGATGGGATATAATCAGCAACGAAACATATGTAATCTATATACCAATAGAATCAGCTTTACAAAACAAGTCTGGTAACTAAATAAGGCTCTGTAAACCGTAAGTAGTTAAGTCGATATCAATCGATTTATTTTGTCAAGCTGAATCTATTGATATATAGTTTATATATCGCGCACCCGTGGAAGACTGTTTCAAGTCAAAATTACACATTTGTGGAAACATTACTTTTAAAGTTTGTTATTCGATCAAAATCGTTCCCTGGAATTTCTGTCATCTAGGGGTTAATTTATTTAGTTACGTTTATGCGAAAATATCACCAGGTAGAGCTCCCTTCTCTCTCTCTCTCTCTCTCTTCTCTTTTGACTGATGATACCTCAAAATTTTCATTTTTTGAGTTGTAATACTCTTCCACCACATGTGCGATCCTATTAAAATTAAATCTTTGATTGAATGTGACTATAGTAATTAGCATCCCTAAATTTTACCTATTAGTTTATCCCTCTCGTCTCGGAGTTTACACAATTAACATACAAGAAATGAAATAGTTTATAAATTTATCTATGCACACGAAAATATAGGAGTATTCCTTCACTATTAATATATATTGACAATTAAGTAATACGTACTAGTTCGGAAAATAATCATCAAACTGGTTTAAGACTTGAGCAAAAATCTAACGGAAAATATCAGGGACAATACAAACAGGTTGCATTATGAGGTTGTTTGTCCCTCTATCAACATAATTTATAAAAACGTTTCTCTTAAATTGACATTTTAATGGAAACCTTCTTTGACAGTGCAATAGACTTGGATTTAAATTCCAATATTAAAAAAAAAAAATTACATCAATTAACGTAAATAATTGCCTAGCATCAATGTCAACCAAATGGCGAGTAACACGTGCTTAGAAAAGTAAATACTAGGCACTTTTATGTGTACGTAGTAGCATGTTAGCTTACTTGTTAGAGCGTTTAACAATAGGTTAAATATGACTGTACTCTGTTTAATGCTACTAAATCCAATAGAAACAAGTGACATCTCGTGAGGAATTTCAAAACTAATTTTTCGTCAAATAATTTACCCTGGTACTTACCCATGCTAAACACGCATTAAGTTGAAGTATACGTACATACATAAAATGAACAATGAAAAATCAGTGACAAAAACTATGACATACAAAATAATTAAGAAGTTATGTGCAATTTATAGTTTTTTTTTTTAAAAAAAAAGTTGAAACCGAAATCGACATTTTCGATTTAATTGTAACAACTATTTTTGTTCCCCAACTCACTTGTATCATACACGCGGCATACTACAAACGAATAATCTACTGTAATTTCTTTCCTACTTTTTTATCTACTTACCTCACTATCTGAAATAATCTATGTTATTCTCAATTTCTCCGAGTTATCAGCATTCTTATTAGTCTTTCTCAAATGGATGATTACTAAACTAATCACATTTACTTCCTCTGAAATAAGAAACCAATTAGTATATGAGATAAGACCGAAAGCACTCTTGGCAATGCCATAAAATTCGTATTTTATGGACGAAGAGTTATAAAAGAGTTTAGAGAAAGGAAGAAGTCCATTTATCAATTACCCGTAAGTATTTTAGTTTATACATTAATGAAAATGTTGTTTGACAATTTTACAAATCATAGATAAAAAATAAAGTGTTTGGTATGAATGAAACGAATTACTCAGAACTTATTAAGGGAATTGAGAAGTAATATATGCGTAACCGATATGAGTATTAAGTGTCATTATTAGGAATATATGTGTGTGTTACCGTTAAAACATAAATAACAATAATCTACAGTCTGGTAGATCACAGTGTATTGTTCTCAGGGATAAAAGTGAGAGGGAACGCCCAGGGATGTCGTTCCCCCACTTCCAGAAAATATCTATCACGACTCTCCACTTCCAAAAAATACAATGGGCAAAGATAGACCAAGGGGACGGAGTGACGTCATGCGGCCCCTACCGTTTCAGATCCACTTTTACCCCTGATTGTTCTACATATACAGTACATAAATGGACAAACTATACGAGGGGTATTACATAAATTTTAAGCCTAACCAAGAAATATCAGAACTAGACATGTAATATTTTTAGACCGTATTTATTAAATCTTCCTATGATGTCCTACCGTTACAAGTCTAGAAAGACAGAAGAGTGAGCAAAGTGACCAAATGGAAAAATTGAAGGTTAGCGTTGTTATTGAATATCTCCACAAGAAAGGTTTATAGCAGCAAGAGATCTACGTCGATAGTGCCTACTTTAGGTGTTAGTGCCCCTTCATATGCCATAGTGAAGAAATGAGTAGTCGAATTTAAGATGGGGAGTGAACTCCCATTGAAGATGATACTTGGTCAGGAAGGCCCGTGGAAACACTAACTCAGAAGAACGTTGACAAAGTGCATGAAATCATCATGATTCCATCATCATCACACTTTACACATTTTTTCTACGTGTACCAACAGAAGCAATTTGTTTCTTCCAGCGATACACTGACTTCTCGACTTAACCCTCTTCTACTTTGTCTTGACATTGCTCAACGACATTAACTTACGGTACCTTTTTCACTCTAACAGTAGTTGATTGTCCTTCGTTTAAATTCCAAATCCACTGGTGGTTCTCTTCCTTCACCACAGGTCCTGGTATCTTCCATTATATTGCCATGTTCATACTCTTGTTTGTAAAGTTGTCCAGAGTCTTGAATTCAACCGGGGATACGCGTGCCCATGACGGTACGCGAAGATGCTTTTGGGGATACATAATCCTAAAATAAGCATATTTTAAATATTTATTGAATGATCATAGTTGGAGAAAATTTTGAATTTCCCATGTTAGTTTTTTTTTTTTTTTTCGGATGTGCAGTTTATCCCCTTGTAAATAGTCTTTTGATTGGCACATTGATTACCCTTTTATTGGGTCTCTATTTGCCCCCTTTCAAATCAACAGAACATGTGTATTTCGATTTAGTTTCTTTTGAGCAGCTTCAGGGGTACACAATTGGATGGCAAACTGTGTCTAGGGGGTACGCCAAAAAAAAAAAAAAAAAAAAAAAAGAAAGAAAGTTGAATAGCACTGGAATAGCGTATGGCTCTTGGATGTGTGCAACATCAGCTCCATCGAAATGAACTGTGGTAACTTCTTCATACGTTGACAGAGACTCTTTCATACCTGCAGTTATCATGTCCTCGATGTACGTGCCGAGTTGAGTTTTATTGCTTATGATATAAATTTACCGAAGGTCCATCATCCTGGCAAAATGCACCAACAGTAATGTTATAATATTAACTGGTTTGATGCAATGTTACCAATATGTTCACTTTGTCCAATGCAACTGTGTGTGTGTTGTAGGAGGGATACGAATTTATATTGCATGTAAAAGGACATGCAAGAATATGTTTGTCCCTTGGTTTGAAATCACTGATCAAAGATACTACTTGACGTAGTTCATATGACTGTGAAGATAACAAACGTATTGTAACACAACTTATCATTTATTGTTTCAAGTGATCCCTATTGTTCAATTTATTAATGTTCATTCCTAATGAACAGGAATGGATTTTCGTGTTATGAACACCAGTGTAAACATACAGAGATAAACAAAAAAAATCTAAAAAACACTTTATACAGGACACGTAAGTTTAGCCCTCCACTGTAGAACACGCGTTGCGGTTGCCGATCGTTTTTTTTTTCTTCAATGTGTCATTTAGACCTTCCTCTTCCGTCAACAGTAACCAGTTCACCTGTGAGTGTCGTGGTGTGAAAGTGGTGCGGTAAAATGGGAGACCTGACAGACTTCCAAAGAGGCATGATCGTTGGTGCCCGTTTGGTTGGAGCTTCAATGGCAACAGTGGCAAACATTGTGGGGGTATCGAAAGGCACTGTGTCTAATGTCACGAGGGCATACACAATTCATGGGCAAACGACGTCTGCAAAGCACAACAGTGATCGAAAAATAATCCTGTCAGATAGGAACCGGAGGGCATTAAAACGGATTGTAGCAGCTAAAAAGACCACTGCAATGAAAATTACGTCTGAACTCAATTCCGGCCTACACAACCCGGTTTCATCGAAAACAGTATGACGGGAACTTCATAAAATGAAAATTCATGGCACGGCCGCTATCGCCAAACCCCTGGCCACAGCAGTAAATGCGAAGAGGCGTATCCAGTGGTGCAAGGACCACAAAGCGTGGACTCATCAGCAGTGGAAACACATAATGTGGTCCGACGAATCGACCTTCACCTTGTTTCCAACAACCGGTCGTGTTTACGTATGGAGAACACCGTCGCAGGTCTATGATACAGACTGTCTGCTCCCAACTGTAAAGCATGTTGGTGATTCTGTTACAGTATGGGCAGTGATATCGCGGTTTTCTGCAGGTCCCATCATAGCCCTGCATAGAATGATGAATGCTAAGGCGTATGAGGCTATTTCGGTGGACCAGGTTCTACCCATGGCCCAAATATTGTTCCCTGATGGTGATGGCATCTACCAAGATGGTCTGGCACCCTGTCACACTTTAAAAACGGTGAAATCATGGTTTGAGGAGCATGACCAGGAGCTATCACACCTCCCCTGGGTCCCACAATCACCAGATCTGAACATCATTGAGCCATTGTGGTCTGAGTTAGAAAGGCGTGTTCGGTCTCATTACCCTTCACCACCATCCCTTAAGGAACTGGAGCATGTTTTGGAGGAACAATGGTTCAAAATACCAAACACCACGATTCAGAAGCTGTATACGTCCATTCCACTTCGGATCCAAGCTGTTTTGGATGCAAAAGGAGATCCCACACCATACTAGGAATGATTTTCACACTTTTGCAAATGTTTTAGATTTTTTGTCTAGCCCCTGTACATTGACACTTTATTAATTTCTAACCAAACACTTATATCATAGCCATACCTTCTGTGCCACATGTTCTTGATAACACCGACTGACCGATCGTGCAATACTGTCATCAGCCATGTCAAAAGTATAAGTCTTGCAACATTTATATCAGACGTACTTACTTACTGTAAAATAAGTACACTTCTTCTTTTCCTCAACACTTTTTGCCCTCTTAAACCTCACGGTAGCCGATATTACAAACTAAGGGTTTCTTTATTTTGTCTCTGGTCTTTGTATTAGTTTAATTAAAATTGCCGTGCATCACCTGCGTACCTTCCCTTGTAAGTTGTAGATCTCAAACTCTGCTTTAATATTACATTACTCATAATATAAAAACTATAAATTAATAAAGTGATGGTATACGAACATAATAAAAAAAAAGCATTTATCGACATTTAAAGATACGAAAGCTATTATACAATATACCTCATTAATAAATATGGTTTATAGGCTGGTATATCACAAAACTTCTAGAACTTTGGTGACGCAGAAGAATTCTAATAATTTCTAGTTAAAATTAAGGAAAAAAAGAGGGTATATATTTTATACACAAGAGGTAAGAAAAATCGAGACAATGCAAGAAAAGGTACTCGAGACGAGGCGAGTATTCTACAAAATTTTGCGAAACAAGAAAATAAAACCTTATTTCTTGTCTCGTTTTGTCTCATGGGCATCGCTACATTCTATAGTATGGAAGTCATAAGTTACAGATCCTCTAATTTTCAATCAGAGAAGTATTACTAATGCGTCTTATATTCATGACGGTATCAGTCCTATCCCCCTAACCTTATCTGGACACTTTGTGGTACCATATCTTCCAGTAGAATCAAATGTGCTCGTGTACCATGGTTTCTGCTGTCAGCGTATCACGAAAGTGTGGAACATCTTAGGACAAACAATGACGTCTGAGAACAACCTTTCTTATTTACACCATGATATGTAGGAAACATACAGAGATGGAGTGGGTCAATGAAAACTTGACCCACGACCCACTGACCCACCATCTATTGTGACACATGACCCACTATGACACACAACCCACCATGACCCACTCTCACCCACCATTCAGTAGTTAGTTCCTCTAAAAACTCACAGGCTGTGCTTCGAAAGCTGAGTAGTAACTTCTATTGCTATTATTGCAGTAACAAATATCAATATCCAAAAATGTCTGAAGTTCTTTTTCTCAGATATGCTCATCTCAAGTAAGTAAACAGAAAAAGTAACAAATGAAAAAGGAAGAAAAAGGCCTTGAAAGTAAACCGTAGACAAATTCACTAGCTAAACCGTAGACAAATTCACTAGCATTCAAAATATGCTGTCTGCCCTGAGCAGAGTGGGTGAATTCCTGTTGACCCACGACCCGCTGACCCATTCCATCTCTGGAAGCATACAGTACCATATTCCGTATAGACATTCAATATCTGCTCGTATAGCCTCTCAAGCTTATAGTACTACTAAGGAGAGCATTGTATGTTGTTGAACACCCTGTATAATATGTTTGGGAGAAACCATAGGCATTATGTTGGGATAACCATCACACTGAGAGAAAGAAAGCTCGTTTTTAGTCTAGAAAATTAAGAGAGAGAAAATTTAACAGGATTCTGTATCTCGCAAGATTTTCTGTATCAGGTTATGTACAAGTTGGTTGCTTAGCCAGGACCAATCTGTACAGCGACAAATAGACAGAAATCATTTGTGTCCTCCATTGGCATGTGCAATATACAGATAATCATGATTGTGTACCTTCATAACATTAATCTTGTTATGCACGGACCTACATAGTCCAGAAAATCTGCATCACAACACAGATTTTCTACGATTGCAGGTTCAGCACCAGGAAAGTCACCTGTAGTTGAAATCTACGGATTTTCGTTTCGCGCACCTACGATCACCTTATCGATGTGTACCAATGTTAGGTCAAATCTACGGGTGTTCTTAAATGCATTTCCAGCAGATACAGGCCACACCAAATGAAGATGATATGGTCAGAACATAATCTTCTCTAAAAGCTTGCAGTGAATGATATGTCTTTTTTTTCTTTCTTACTTTGAAGTCTGTCGAATAATTATTCTTGCTTGTTATTTAAAATACATTTCATTCTTTTTTCTGAGTTCAATCTTGTTATTACATAAAGCGGATGGTTCGCAACTGAATAGATTTACTAAAATCATATAAAATGTCTGATGGTTTCGAAAGGTGATCTATTAACATTCAGTCAGTTATTTTTACGCCTAATTCCTAATTGCCCGTCCGGGTAGTTGGTCTTAAAATAGTTTCAGACAATTTTTAAGTCTTATACACAGATCAGAGTCTAACGCATAGAATCTTTATGCACAATTTTGGTGATTACAAGAAGCCACTTCGGAGCAAAAGCGATTTGTGAGGGATCTCTATAGCACTGATATAACTTACTGCTCCTAAAACCCGGAAGAAAAATTATCATTCTATATAAATCGTGGCATACCTAGGAAATGATAGGTTGCTTGACCCTGGCTAGCGATGAGGCGCCGTCCTACCATGTCCCGGAGTTCTCTTGTGGTTCTAGGGTTAGGGTATGCGCCTTTGGCGCGGGAGATTCGAGTTAAATTTCCGGTGGAAGCTCATGTGGTTCGGATCCCACATTAAGCTGTAAGTCAACGTTTCCTATAATTAGCCTTGCTGCTGAAAGAGACATTGAATTTTAATCCACCTCAGGATCTCCCACATATGCTCGATAAGGTTTAGATATAGATACTTATCAAGTAAGAGTAGAAATAATGGATTTTGAATTGCCTTGGCGATATAGGACGTGCGTTATCTTTTGAAAGATCGGGACCGGTGAGAGCACAAGATTGGCTAGAACAGGAATGAACGATGCAAAAATCATATTCCATTGAATGAAGATAGGCAAGATTAGTTTATTTCTCCCTTCCCTTTGTTGAATTGCGTGTATAGCGAGTGCGGACACGCGCTAGATTTTCCACATCTATAGACACACACATACACACACACACACACACACACACAATTGTCATAGTGATCGAACTTCGTGGACTGGACATTCGTGTAACATTACCGTAAACGTTCTTCGCGTTCAGCAGACGTCAGGGGTAATCATACTTGAAGAACATAGGAAACGTACACCTATATTCAATAATTGATTATTTTGTGTTTGTGGGATAGTATAGTGACCTAGCAGAGACTATACTGGAGGGTGTTGTCTTGTCAGTTGAGGGGACACAAGCAATTCTTCTGTCCAGATGCGTCAGCAAAGGTAGAAACCGGTACGACTTTTGTAGACCTGCCTCCCGTCGTGCATACCACCGATGGATTTCTTCCATTTTACAACCCTATGCGAGACGTAATTCTGAGGAGCGATCACAACCTAATTTTGTAAAAGTGCTGTTAAAATTATAATTCATCATCATTTAAATTTCAAGTAATTGATTCTTCGAATATTCGTTATTCGAATAACGATAATTATTCAAATATTGAAAACGAATAGTCGGATATTCGAATGACAAAATATTCGAATATCGAATCGAATACTTCAAGAATTTGAAAAATTCGAAGACTTGAAGTTACTTAATTGTACAATAGGAGATTGATGGTATTATACTAAAATTGCAGACACTGATGCATCACTCACACACATTAACTTCTCGCACTCTAGTACATGCATCATGTCGACAGATGAACTTCAATCCACCAATAACATGCCTCTAGAAACACTATGATCAGCATTGTCTCTTCGGTGGACAGTCTATTGGAACCAAATTATTTTTTTTTTAAAGAGTAGTTTCATTCCCATCCTAAGATGGGCTAGCCGCAGAAGGTTACGCATTCTCTTGGCCCAGTGGCATCGAATTTGAGATGAGTACAGGATTTATTATATTTATTTATTCATTCATGCTTGTTATTCAGATATAATAACGTTATGAGAGAGTATATGATGTAAATGATGAGCTGAAGTGCAATGAACAAAACACAAGGAGATATGTTAGTTTACACAAGGGTGTTATCTACTGCTTGGAGCGCTGTTAGTGAAAACGAAGGAGTGCAGTAATGAGATCAAGCGCTATAGATGTATGGATGACGAGTATAAATGCGATGATAAGTGTTCATCCCCATTAATATATATGCGGACCTCAGAAGGTAATGCTTTCTCTTGAGCCAGTGACATCAATTTAAGTGTAGTAAAAAGGTATTAGGTGTGGATATCAGGATTTATTTATTTATTTATTGCCATTAATACATGAGAATGCGATGGGAGATGAGGTGATGGTAGCAATGAAGTTATCTACATAGCACAAGGACATATGATGTTATCTGAGACGAGGGTGTTAATCTTCTGCTCTGGGTCTATTCAGGGCGGGTTGAAATAATGGAAGCCCCGTTAATGAGAACAAGGAATACAAGAATGAATTTAGGCACAATAGATGTGCGGATGGTGATGGTAAATGTGGCAATGTTGGTTGTAGAGAGGAGTGACCTTATCACGTTCATGGAGTGCAAGAAAATGATCGACTGGTGAATTTGCATAAGCTGGAGTTTGATCTAATAGTCACAAAAGATCGGGCACAGTGGCGTTGATACGGTGTTGTACGTAGTGACAGCGGAGACGGTATAAAGATGCTGTAAAAGAGTAGGGATAGTTGTACGGCAATGGACATGTTGTGTTGAAGTTCGTGCAGGTAGTGAGTAGGCAAGGCGCAAGGCGTGACATTCGAGGATCTGTAGTCTGTCATAGAACTTTGACAGAGCGGATAACCAGGTGATGTGTCCATAAGTAAGAGCAGGACAAACAAAAACCTTCTACAGATAAAGTATAAGATTTGTACTGAGGCCCCAGTTCTTTCCTCGTAAACCATACAACAAATTGATTCTTCGGCGTATATAAGCTTCAAAATTGGAGAGGTGAGCTTTCTAACAGGTGTTTATTCGAAAGTGACGCCAAAATATTTAACACTGTTTTGAAAATGTAGTCGTGAACCTAGAAGTGAGAGATGTAATCGCTCAAGATTTCGTGCTGGACAATATTTGTTGCGTTTGAGGCCAAATAAGGTTATTTGAGTTTTAGATTGATTTAGTTTCAGTTTCCATTTGAGGCACCAACTGACAACTTTATCAATTGCTGGTTGGAAAGTTACGTTTATACGATGTATCGACGAACATAGAGCAAGATATGCGGTATCTTCTGCAACCTATAAAGAATAGATTGGTGATGGAAGTTGGGCATACCAGCTACGTATGAAATATAGAGTAATGGAGACAAAACAGAGCCTTGCGGAACTCTGGCTTTCAGGATAAAGTGGTAGGATTGTGCTGATTAATTTGTATAAATGCTGAGCGATGGTGAAGAAAATTTTCGATAAGTCGTACGTAAGTTAGAGGTAAAATGCGAAGTAATTTGAAGAGAAGCCCCTGATGGCAAACAGTATCGAATACACGCTCAATGTCAAATGAAAGTAAAACAGTAGCTGTCAGAACTCAACATATGTGACTTCACTTTTACACAAAGAATTTACAAACTTCCGTTTACACAAATATATATCATATATGTCATACCTTTGTTAACATCGTAATTTAAACTTTTAACTGACATATTGAGTTATATAGACTAATTATATTTGCAAATAGTACGTTTAGGTTTTCTAAAAATCAAACAAACTATTTTATAATTCTGTGGCATCAGAAACGGGTAGGACAGGAAAAAATTGCGATTTCCAAAGAAGTCTCAAAACTTGTCAGCTCCTTTATAACTACTTCAAGCGTGAAACATCTACAGCCACATAAAAAAAAAAAAAAAAAAAAAAAAAAAAAAAAAAAAAAAGAAAAAAACAAAGAAATTAGAGAAATTGATAACACTATATTTGTCCCCACCTTTTGATGCTTGTCAAATTTAATAATAATCCTTTTCTCGACCTGCGCTGTGAAGTGGCCTTGGCCCTTTTTTTCTTCTAACTTCATATACTCGTATCAATTTCCTTCTTCTTTATAGATTTGTTAAGAATCTGTTTCAACATCAATCTAACCTTCTCATGTGTGTGTGTGTTCTTCAAATGCGTTATTGTGTAATCTTGAGACGAGTTCTTTTTTTGTAATCTAATTTGCGTCAGAAGAACATATATATATAATTAGGCTAACAGTGTTTTAATTATTAAATTCTATTTTGCTTTGAGTGAATTCTTCTAATGATTAGTCAGTGTGGCTTTGAAGTGCTGGTCGCGAAGTCGATTGCAAGAGGGGCACAGAAAAATCTGTATGGTTGCCAAATATTCATTTTCCTCGTAAGTTTTTAGATATTTCTGGCAGGTTTCACGTTGTACACAGGAATTTATTTGGGGGGTAGGGGCAGGGCCGCAACTTTTGGGGGCAGGGGAAAACTGCCCTCCCTCCCAGAGTACTATAAACTTTCAAAAATATATAAATAATAGTCTTAATTATTTTTGTTACCCCCGACCCCAGGCTAGATCAAAATTCATTATGAGGATAAATTATATTAAAATTTGTAATATTGCTCTTAGAATTAGTTCAAGTTTACAGAAAAGAAGAGTTTTCGAAAGGGGAAACGGATCCCCATTACCCACCTCTGCGTACGTCACTGTTTTTTTTTTTTTTTTTTTTTTTACATAGAACGTTTTATTCCTTTTCTTAAATAACTAAAAGAAATGATAGTTGTCGAAATTTTCATTTTGTTTTTATATGTGAGTACGAGAAAAATTAAAATTAGTAAAAATAAAATCTCCAAGTAGTTGTGGACTTCAATATGGCGCGTTCAATGCAAAAGGGAATCAAGTTCTCTTTTGGTCAGTTGAAATATATTTCATCTGTAAGCTCTCTATTTGAAGCTCGTTTCAGAGATTAAAAGATTTGAGTCCAGATACTGTAAATAACTTTCATAATGTAAAAAAAAAAAAAAAAAAAAGTATTAACTTTTCACATGTACTTAAGCGTTCCGTAGAAATTTAATTTATATGTTTCTTATAATTT
Organism: Thermobia domestica; assembly: GCF_964235325.1. Lineage (NCBI taxonomy): Eukaryota > Metazoa > Arthropoda > Insecta > Zygentoma > Lepismatidae > Thermobia > Thermobia domestica. The sequence goes on from NC_137463.1 coordinate 79,595,832, forward strand.
TGGTGATTGCACTTGATTCCCTTGTGCTCTAAACGACTCATCTGTCTTGCAAGAATTTTTGTTAAGAGACGCAAAACTCTTCATTAAAATACAATGAAAGGGCAACAAAGATTTATGCAATATATTTTGTTTGTTGAATTTGAGTTTACCGTACCTTTCAGCACCGAGGCTATATGAGATGAGAACCTACACTTTAACGTGGGATACAAACTACATGAGCTCCCAGCGGAAATTGTAATAGACGTTTCTGTGTTGCAATCATTTTTAATGAAACTACAACAATTTTGAATTAAAATTATTCTACGTTACCAAACCAGATTTGTGTTTGCTACACTCTGTAAAGAAAAAATAGCGACACTTGCTCTGATATGGTTTTCGCAACATACATTAACCAATATGATTTTTTTTTTACATGAATTCCTGGTAATACTACAATGCATATTCCCAATGAGCAGTTCATTCTTAATACTTGCGCCACAGTTTCAGGCTTTTGACATGAACTTAATGAATTTATATGCATATATAAGTAGCTATTTGTGTTTTGAGCATAATCGTTCATAGGAAGAGTTATACATAAAAGTGAAAAAGATCAACAACAATAGCAGAAAACAAGAAATTGTATTTCTTAAGGGTAAGATATGTATATTGTGTACGAACATCGGGAAGTACAATACAGCAAACTATATTTTGTATGTGCACCATCGGCTTTCTGCAGTGCAGCAAATCATCAGGGCCCTTTGGTAACAAGGCTATTGTAAAATGCAACCTCGATTTCACGAAATCACACCCGGATTATCTGTTCCTTGAATTTCATTTTATTCGAGATAGTTGTCTATTGAATCTTCTTCTCATATCAACCCAAATTTTCAATTGGATTCATGTCAGGTGAGTTCGGAGGCCACATGAGGTTCTAAATAGTCATATTCTTGAACCATGTATTAACGATTTTCGCTCGGTGACATGAAGCATTATCATCCTGGAAAAGGAAGTAATGCATATTTTCTTCAGAAAAGTCATCTTTAGCTGTTGTAAGAACTTTACGTACCAGAATTTGAAGATATTTTCGTGCATCAAACGATCCTTCACATATATCCATCGTTCTGACATCTTTAGCGGTGAACCAAGCCCATACAATCACTCAGTAACTGAATATTTGTATCTCTTAAACAAAATCCTTGTCAAGTTTCTTGCTCCTTCGTATCCACAGCTTCATACCACCATCGTTTCCCACTATGCTAAACTTCTTTTCAACGAAGAAAACGACGTGCTTCCATTTGTCATAAGTCCAAGTTGCATATCGACTCACAAACCTACATGTTGAAGTCCTCTGTGTTTTTTTTTTTTTTTTTTCAGTTTCGACTTTCTACGCGGTTTCCTCTTCGTAATATCCTCTTCACGCAGTCAAGACAATACAGTTGTACGAGTAACTGCAATTCCAAGATTATGCCAAATTACAGAAGCGATTTTTTGGGAAATCATTCCTTAAATCTGCAGTGCTATTGATTTCATCTAGCTATATGCTCTGGGTAATGCTTTCTTTTTTCTTTTACACTATTGACGAAGGGACGATTTGTTATGCTGTTTCGACTTGTTAATTACTCTTCCTGCCGTCGAATGATGGATTTTTACTATTCCATCTATCTCCCTTAGAGATTTGCCTTATCTGTGCAAAGCAAGAATTACATCTTGTTCACATGGCGACAAGTCACATTTCTTACTCATCCTCCTTGTTTACAGTCCACATGTAGCAACAATATCATACAAAAACAGCGCTGCACAACAACAATATTGCCACTTGACACTGTCCAAACAGTGAGAAAGCAAATAACAATCATAAAATGCTATTCACCTCAGCCTACACATCACAAATGCAATGCAGAATTCTCACCACAATAATTTACGAGACGCACTCAGTGTCATCTAGCGAAAATATTACTGATACACAAAAAATTGGCAAGCGATGTCGTACACCACAGGTGTCATAGATAACGCAAATGAACTATCCCACTCTTCATTTCCTTCTATTCCTCTTCTAACGGGCTGCAACTATGGTTTTCTGTGTAAGTTAGTTTGAGAATTGAGGTGTCGCTATTTTTTCTTTACAGAGTGTATATGTAAATTAGGAATATCACAATTATTATATACAGTGGAGTCTCGTTAATTCGAACTTGGATAATTCGAAATATTGGATAATTCGAACAGAAGTCCATTCCCTTTGAAAACTGTATTGAAAACAATAGTAAAAAATCGTGGATAAATCGAGCTCTTGAACCGATGTTTGGGATAATTCGAAGTAAATACAGTTCAACATTTTTAATGTTGGACAGATGTAAACAGAGAAATAGAGTTTTAACGTGTTTTCAGTTATCCAGATGCAGCCATAGGGAAGAGTGATACAAAAGATAAATAGAAAATCTATGTAATGATAAAGATGAAGGTGAGTTGGGGAAGAAGTAAAAATAGAGAACGTGTGCCAATCTCATCTTGTTTCAGAATTGATTAAAATTTAAGATGAATTATTGATAAAGTCAACCAAATGTTATTAATATCGTACTCCACGCAATACATGAAATTCAAGATTTATTGACCGTACCAAAACAATCAAATTTAAAAGTGAGAACAGAATATTCAAATTGTTACTGGTGTTTACCTAGGATATTGTCTGGGCTATTCAATTGTGTGTTGTAGTGTAGTACGTAAATATATTTTCCATTGTACACGTAGTTTGAATTATGTGGAGTCAATATCGTTTGTTAGTTCGCGGTATTCGATCACGCAAATAACAAGCTGCTTTAAAGGTAAAGTCTACACCATATGAATATGTTTTTGATGCACAGTACTTTGGTTTGTTTGTTTGTATGTGAAAATGAATGTTGTTGGATAATTCGAAGTTATTTCGTGTCCCCTTGGACTTCGAATTAAAAAGAGTCCACTGTATATATGTATATATATATATATATAATTAAGGGGTAAAAGATAGAACATATCATGCAACGAAAGGTTAGTTCTTATCCTCCCTTGTAGGCTAAGAGGCAGTTAAGTTTTACTTGTAGCTTATGTTTTTATTGTTAATGAAAGCAATCAAGATTGTTGTCTCTCTCCCTTCCCCCATAAAGAATCCGGAGTAACCCGGAAACGAATCGCCCTCAAATACGTGGAAAGTATGTATAAGAGATTACTAATGTAATTATAACAAACACAAGACCTCCCTCTTGGTCTAGTGGATAGCACATGCACCGGGTTCGATTCCCGGTGTAAGAGCCTTTGGAATTTTAACTGTCCTCGCTATTTCTGTATTCGTGTCTCCGTTCTAAAAGGTTAATGGAAAAATGTAAAGTGGTTCTAATTAGGGAAATAAAGAAGAAAGATAATTGGACAGCACATGTGTCTTTGGTGTACGTGGACGCATGTTAGATTCCCACTGATAGAGCACAAAAAAAAAATAATTTCGCACTTATTCACTTCCAGCCGTCTTTAGTCTAAAGGGCAAGACTACGGGACGTTAAACTAAGAAATTTTATTTTTTCTAACAAACATGATTGAACTTGTTAAATCTAAAACTTTATTTCTTGTGTATATCAAAGTATTGCACTGAAAGAAAACTACAGAGTCTATCAGAGTATGAAGGTGTGAGAATCACAAAAATTAAAAACTACATGTTTTTTTTAAATGAAGAATCGTCAAAATTTAATCCAGTGAGCCTGTAAACTTCTCATTTTGGTAAGTTCAAACAGTGTTATGTTAAACTCTTATGTGTTAAGGCGTTTTGTGAACTCTTTACTCTGAACGAATTAGTATGAGAAGCCCAATAAACATAAAATCATATTTGAAATGTCAAGAGGTTAATTGAGGAACATCACATCTAAAAGAAAAGAAAAGAAATGAAATCTTTAACGTCCCATGTTTATGCATGTTAGGCTAAGGGAGACAGATGATTAAAGCAAGTGAATGATGATAGAAGAATTGGTGGAATGCTAATGAGGGAGGAAACGGGAATACCCGACAAAACTCACGGACACGATACTGTTCACTAAGCATTTACTGAGACAGGGATAGAACCAGGGACCATACCCATCAGATGTAAGTGCTCTACCACATTTTTTTTATTTTCAGAAGTTAACTGATTTGACAAACGTTGCTCACTAACTTAATTTCAATAATTATCAGTATATTTACTTTTCCATTCATCTTTAACAATAGGAACACGAATACAGAAACATCAAGGACAGTTAAGATTCCAAATGCTCTCCCACCGGGAATCGAACCCGGGACCCTTATACGAAAGGCGCATGCTCTAGCCACTAGGCCAGCGTGAAAAACCTGACTACGACACCGTGCCCACCCGCCACCCCCAACATCATATCGAGAATCAAACAGCTGAAAATCCAAGCTCGAGTAGTGACCATCATTAACCAACTATGAAAGTCTGCAGCAATGCGGTAGAGTTGGTATTTTCAGCTGGTTTCGGATCATCGAGTCTGTTTGGGTCACCGGAACTGTTTGAGTTAGACGGGTCTGGGTCTCGGTTCTCAGAACCGGGACACAGATCCGGACAAAAGTTGTGACCGACCTGTGACACCACTGATGTACATTCTGTGGACACTAGCTTTTAGTTGAAAACTGCTCTATCGCAGAACAATTTTCAATATACAGAGTATTATCTGTCCTAAGTATGTATGAACGGAGAATAACTTCTGTCAATTATGAAGAGGTTATAGAGGAAAACAAGACTGTCTATATTATAAGTGTCCGTTAAGGGAGGTTTCATTGTATTTAATCCTTGTATACCATTTTAATGAAAACTTAATACATTGAGCTTGAGAACTTTAAATTACAAAATTGCCATTTAATATCTAAGTATTACTAAATACTACCTAATATTTTATATCATGAGCGTCATTAGAGGGGGGGGGGCATGTCCCACCCAAACGTTTTCTGTGTCATATCTAAGGTTGCCAATTGGTCGGTATTTTACCGATAGAGCAAAACTTTACGGATTTTATTTGATTTTGATTTTTAGTTTAGCGCCCTTTCAGCAGCGAAGCTATGTGATACGTGGACCAACAACTTAACGTGGGATGTGAACCAGATAAGGTCCCGTCGGGAATCAAACTAGGGCTTCCCACGCCAAAGGCGCGTATACTACCCGCTTGGCCACAAGGGAGCTCCAAAGTTTTGTAGAAAAGCAGCCACTTGCACTGAGGTACCAGCTGTGTAAATTTAATTATGCAGGAAAGTGTTGATAGATCACTCACAGTCAAAAACTCAATGCAGTAGATTAATGAACCTGGCAATATGTTCAGTCAATCTCCGACAGCTAAAGCTGGGATTGATCATATGGTATTCAAGAACAATTTAGATACAGTTCTTGGACAAACGTTTCGAAAATATGTCTTCTATGTCCGACAACGTGGCTGAATAGAAAATATCAGATTGAAGAAGCTATAAAAAATATGAAGTCATACTTCAAACTCTGAAGGAGCTGCCTTTTAGATAGATAAAGTAAGTACGAGAAAGCTAGTGTTCTTTTTATTCAGAATTTCGAAAATGGAGCTACTTATCTTGGCTGCATTATCTTCAATTACTGGATAAAACATTTCAAGGAAGGAGTGTTACCCTCAGAACCTCTGAAACCAGTGGAATTGATCTCAAGTGGTACTAGTGACTTGCATTCTGAAGAGAAGTTTTCTGTGGTATTAGCGATTGCGAGAAAAAAATTAAAGAACTTCATCTTTTTTTTCAGTAATTGTTCCAAGACTAAACAAACCGACGTAGTTTTATGAAGAACTACAACCTGTTCGTGCATATAAATCTACAGAAGACTGCTATAGAAAAGAATACTACAAGATGATTGACTCAGCTCTCTGGGGATTAAAGAATAAATTCGACCAACCACAAATTAATCAATTTCTCATAATGGTCACTAACTGGAGAAGAATTGTGGTGATTGAAGTTATATCCGGAAATTGACACATCTTCTTTTGATTTAGAATTGAGATTGCTTCTGAAAAAAAAAAAAAAAAAAAAAAAAAGAATAAAAAACATTGCCAATGTTAAGGACGCACATTTTCTTTCCGTGAAATGAGACTTGCAGAAAGAACTTTTAGTTTCAAACATGATACTCATGTTCAACTACTGTTCTTGCTCCCTTCGTGGTTAAACGATTAGAGCATCGTTTCCCAACCGGTGTGCCGCGGTTAAAATGTATATTTGTATTTCACATTACTACATTTTTGTATTTGTATTTCTACAATTTTAAGCACGAATTGGATCAGTAACTTCTTTTACTGTGTTTCTGAGAGAGTGCTAAAAAATCCTTTAAAAAAATCATTATTAATTATGTCCGCAATCTATACCTAATTTGACTGGTCCATGCTAGGAAAAAACACAAAAGAAGTGGCAAAAATGTAGACTCCAATAAAAATGTTAAATGATAATGATAATAATAACAGAAAAAAAGTTTTTAAAAAAATCAAGAGTAGTCAAAATAAAAGAATACGTATAATAAAAGCGTTAACTGATCACTTTATTTTTCAAGTGTTTTCCTGGTAGAGGTACGCTTACACCTCTCCTTTTATTTATTAAAAAATGCACGTTAATGTGGCATGCAAAATTAGATTCGTGCTTAGAAAAGTATAACATAACTTACCAGCTTAAAACATCACCTGCTTGTCACATGTTGATTTTCACTGGTTTGAAGCTGTTCTTTTCACAGTTAAAGAACAAACACCACTGAGATTCTACTGCAAATAATATCGGCACTAACGCACGTACAATTATTAAAACAGAAAGTATTTGACACTAAATTGCAACCGAAATACGAAAACTAATTCACACTTTTTGTAATCACTATTTTACAAATTATTGATTAGAACTAATTTAATATTAATTTAATTGACAGAAATTTTGAATTCACTCGACATTACTGTACAATTTGTTACTAATTTTCACAAGGCACCACCAGTAAAGAAAAAGATCACATGCTGATTTGTCACTACGTATTTACACCCGAAAATGTACTTAACATTTGTGCGTGAATGGATTAGATATTGTAATAATAGTTGTAGTGATAGCAGTAAATCCAGTAGATTTAGGGTGGGGACAAAACGATACAATATATGAAGTACGAAAACCTGCTGGTCGGTTGGGTTGGTTGGTCCTCACCACGCCCAAAGAAGTTGAAGTAGCTACTTACTTTCTTGTAATATAGCAAAGCCTTCTTTTTATTTTCATTTTTTTCTTTTTAGCCAATGCCCTTTCCCCTGAAGGCTCAAGTGGTGGCAGTCCATTATCATCAGAAACAGAAGCTGCATTCAGAAGACACACCAATTTCTAATTGTGTATCAGGAGTTAACATCTGAAATAAAAAACAAAACAGATCTACACAGCTTAACGTTGTTTTACATTTAACAAGAAAAGCAAAAGGGTCAGTGACACAATAGAATATTGTAGTTCTTAAGATGTCTTTGTCTGTGTTTTTTATAATAATATACTAACTTTATTGTATTATTTGTTGTTAGCCAATGTCTTCAGGTCATGTGTTTCTTACCTATATTTACCGTTTCGACTTGTTCAGTGCATACAAGTAACCTTTTCAGCAGCTTTCTTGCGTTAATCTCTCTTTCAATGCCCATATACGTATATAGTACTAAAGGAAATAAAATTAACGAAATCAGAAGCTCACTAGCTAATTTTGCTAATTGTATAGTTTGAAATCTTCTTTCTTTCATATGTTTAATAACGTATCTTTCGGTGACTTTAAATCAAATTGAGATCGTCTGCATCTGTAATACATCCCATCACTTTTTCTTTCTTTCTTTCTTTTAGGTATATTACTCAATAATAACTGAAAACTGTTATTAGTTTACTGAATATGATTTTGAAGATTATACCTGGTTTACTTTTTTAAAACTTTGTAGAAAACTGGTGTAAATTAATAATTAATTCTTTGAAATTTTCAATATTTTTTAATTCAATCGATTTAAAATTTATTTGTTTTTTATCCTTAATTGATAATCGTTAAAAGAAAGGATAATAATTGTCAAAAATAATCCTTATTTTTCTTTAAAGTACAGCCACGTTTTATAGGTGTTTCGTGGTAAGTCAGGGCTAATTATAGACTATACGTATCTATTCATAGGCAGAATAGAGGCAGAGAGGTTATAGCTTAAAATAGAACTTACATATTAAAATGCTAGGTTATATGTTTGTCTTCATTGCTTTTGATAATGAGATCTCGAAAACCACAAGTGTTAGAAATGTGCCGTTCTCACTGGTCGATTTCAAATTTTCTGTAGATTCTCCAGATCTAATTGAATATTTAAAAAACGTGGCCGTTGTTTCTTTATTACATTTTTAGGGGTACACTGCAAGTGCAGAAATTTTATAAAAGAAAATCATCATATCCTACTAGTTATACATTCCAACACCACATAGTTGTATACGGGGATTGTACAGCTGTCAGGCGTTTGTTTCATGGCCAAATGATAATGAAAAATGAAGGATAACCATTTTTCCAGTCTAAGATGAATCTTTATTGTTGGGAGTGTTTTGCCCAATGAACACCATATATCACTGACGTTATAATTAATTTTGTGTGTAATGTATTTGTTTATTACATACTGTATGTAAGAAGAAAGAAAACACTGGCCATACACGAATTAGAGACTCCAAGCGGAAATAGGCTCAAAAATTTGCAAACTGTGCGAGATATTGAAAAATAATCGATAAAATCACCCTTTTATGATACCCCTTGCCGCTTTTTATCAAGGCATTTTTCACTTGTGTCTGTAAAGAGACATGTATAGCTGTTGTGAGGAATGACAAGGAGATCCATGTTCATAGGTGAATGATGCGCTGTGTAGAGAGCGCAGGTTCAGCTAGTGCTACCGGTACTTTAAATAGTAAAGATTACGTAGCCCCTGACTCCATATAAAGTATAATAAACATAAATTTTTGATTTTATGTTCATTATACTTTATTCTTCTTGTGCAAAGAATGTGTAATTCTACAAGTCTTATTACAAATATCCTTCATTTGCTGTATTAAACGTGTTTAATATAAACATTTAACAGATAAATTCAACTTGGGACCCGGGCCTCAATTCATTTTCTCCCTCCGTGATTACACTCCTGATGAACTTGTGAGTGGATTCTATCCACTGCCACTCAAGATGAGTATTTCTACAAAAAGCAGTACATTTAATTTTACTGACACCGGTCATTTCCGTACGACTCCCAGTTTTGCGGCTGTTATACGTAGAAATATTATTAGTTTAAATGTGGAAAGCTCCGTAACCAGGAGTATCTGTACTATTCAAAGGTATGGGAGCCAGACCAGGGGCGGATTAAGGCTTTTGGGGGTCCTGGAGTCGACTATTTCAAAGGCACCCTACATTACGAATAATTCCAGCGCATATATTTTCTTATTAGGAAATAAGGGTCATGTTGTGAAATCCTCCAGTATTATCTTAATGCCATTATTGATTGAAGATAAGAATGTTGATGCTATATTAGATTGTGCTTCGCAGATGTCAATAATTAGAGAGGATTTAGTTTCACCTAAGGCTAAGATATTGAATATCGAGACACGAATAAAAGAAATTACTCACAATTCTCTTTTGATAAACAAGATAACAATTGTACGGGTTTCAAAAATTAATGGGTGATCATTTAATTATGCTTTTCGCGTGTTAAGTAATTTTTCGTAAGACATGTTGTTAGGGAAAGACTTACAGTAGGGGAGCTTAGGGGAAGTATCCTGCACTTTGTGTTAAAAAGGTGCCACTCGGATATGTTGTTCCCCTGATCCAACTAAGCAGGGATCGAAGTGGCCCCACTCCGACAGGTGGCCAAAATCCAATATGGCGGCTATCAAAGATGGCTGCCTCTGCGAATTCATAGTGTTGGTTTTAGAGGCATATATCTCCTTAACTAATAGTCCAATCTTCACCATTCAAAAACTAAACGACATAGAAGATAACAGGGTCTAATAAATTGGCAAAAGGTTTTACCTAACACTGAAATTAACACCTACAGAAATTATTTAATTTGGAACTTTACATTTCTTATGATCGAGTTTACTCATATTTTTTAAAATAACAAGTAAACGGCTGGGATTATCGAAAAAGATGTTGTATAACTTTTCAAAGAGTGTTAAATTATCTTTCGTTTGGTGTATATTTCATTCAGATTGGCTAATAAACAACGAAGTTATGACAATTTAAAAATTCGCATTGAGTCAATTGATTTTCCCAAATGTCGAGCGAGAGTTCATTTACCGTAATAAAACATCACTGATGGATGCTGCATTGTACGAAACAAATTCTTTTGTGATGTATTCTTCATAAGTCCCACTTTCACTAGAAGCACAAAGTAGCCTGACCAACAGGCCTGTATCCAGGGGGGTCTAGGGGGGCCGCCCCCCTAAATTTTTGCTGGCCCCCTAAAATTTTCACTCTAGGCTTGCAAATGAACTATAATATGGTGATGAGCTATAATATGGCTGGCTACGGGGCCCCTACATTTTTGGGCTGACTACGGGCCTACTGACCAAGCCCGGTTATGATTCCAATATGGCGGTCATTAATTATGATTCATAAAAATTAGTTTCTTTCGAAATATTGACCCGAGTATCTAGATTTGTAAACGAATACGGACAAAGTAATATCACCTATTCTATTACCAGAGATGGAGTGGGTCAGTGGGTCGGTGGGTCGGTGGGTCAGTGGGTCAAGTGGGTCAAGTTTTCTGAGTGGGTCAGTGGGTCATGGGTCAACACCATGTGACCCACCACCCACCGTGACCCACCGTGACCCACTGCGACCCACCACCCACCGTGACCCACTGCGACCCACCACTCACCGGGACCCACTGCGACCCACCACCCACTATGACCCACTGCGACCCACCGACTCAGTATCATTTACCGACTCTCTCTGCTCACTGCATTGTAGACAGTATCTTCTGAAGACTGGTAAATTTGTCTCCGTTTTACTTTCAAGACCTTCATTTCCCTTCCTTTTCCACTTGTTTCTGTCTACTTAGCTGAGGTGAGTATATCTAACCAAGTGAAAAAAGAACTTCAGGCACTTTTGAATATTGATATTTTTAATAGTAATAATAGCAATAGGACTTACACTACAACTTGGCTTTCGAGACCTGTGAGTTTTTAGAGCTAACTACTGGAAAAAATACATTTTTGAATCACTGTAATATATAAATTATTATATAAAAGATTGAATGTAACTATGTGTGCCGGATCATCACGGTCAAATTGCAAAGTCAAATGAAATTACTTTTGGTATATAGTTAGGCCTTAATCCAAATTGTGATATTATATTGCTTTTATTATAATGCATAATATCCTAAGGAGGTAGTGAGGATCCGAATTTTTGCGAAAAAAAATGAGTATCTCGCAAACCGTTAAACTTATGGAGCTGAAATTCAGTGTATTAACTCTTTATTGAAAATAAACAGAATGTGTCCTAGCATTTTTTTAAAGTTCTCCTTTATGTGGGTGTGTGTGTGGGGGGACTTTCTATATATGGAAAATTGGTAGTGAGTTGGTTTGTAAAAATGATGGAAAACGATCGATGTTATTTAAGAGAAAAATCAGAAACAAAAAATACAGTGCTTGGCTTCATATATCCATTGTTTTCTGCTATAATAATTGCTTAAGCTTATGTTTATTATATGGAGCACTTACAGCACAGGTAATCAACCCATAAAGTTGTGAGAAAAATAGGCATAAAATTTGTACTGTAAGCTTAATTACACGGAAATTTGAGGTTTGGATTGTACGCATAATTGTATGGAAAATTTTACACTTTTTCTCCCTTTACGTTGGTCTACTTACTTTGATTTGGAACTTTGAAATTTCATCCTTTTTTCCACTGAAAAGTATTGATAATTCAACCAAGAAATAATTATACTATGATAATTTAATTGAAATTCATCGTAATTTGACCCATGTCAAACAGCAGTGTGGTAATTGAAGTTGAAGAAGGAGAGAAATTCCCATTCACCTCTTAACACTTTCCAGGACCCTCGTTTCCTTTCGCTTTCTAGAGGGGAGAGGAAACTTGGTAATGGCATCAAACCTTCAGGTGTAGTTACAAAAATTAAATTTATAAACAAATAATCAATCATCAAGCTATAATTGATCATTTATGCACAAGATTCCCTATCGAAGGTGTGGTAGATGAAGTTTCTGTACTCCATGAGTCGACATTGCCAACTGACATGGTCGATATGGAAAAGATGTTGTATGGTGATAGAGAGATGATACTTCTTGCTGAGTATTTCAAACCTGACCAAGAAAAATCGTTATCAGACTTAAGTCTAACAAGTAGATTGTCGATGAGAAGTTGCAGAAATCGGGTAGAAGTATTATCAATTTCCACGACAGAGTGCGAACGGGGATTTCCCCTTATAAATTTACAGATGACTGATATTATTAATAGAAATAGACTAAGTGCTCAAACATTGTCTAACTTGTTGTTCATCAATGTTAATGACCTACCGGTAGACAAGCTCAAAGTAGACAAGCTAGTTATTTCTTGGCTGAAGGATGGACATCATTCCACTGCGGATGATTTGCCACCAAAAAGTTACCAACAAGAAATAAATCCGATTTCAGATTTGTTGTAAGGTGGAAAATTACGAGTTACGGAAAATGTATACTTGTATTACTAATGGCTTATTTGTGTTATTCAACTTTTTACCTAATTTTTAGTAAGTCTCTTCTTTGCTTTAGGTAAACTACTTTGAATAAATATTCATAATAATTGCAATTATGCATATTTGTAACTTAAATTTAACGTGGGGTTTTAGTAATAACACAAATTACAATTACGAGCATACTTTATGGAAATGCTCTCACATAGGTTACACGAGCAACTTTATATCCTATGAACAACTGGTTTTTTAGGTCTTTTGTGAGAAAAATACTATGAACTGAGAAACCATAACCTTTTCCATATTGTACAGGGGTATTTCCCTGCGAATAGAAGTTTCTTGTGGAATGCGTTCAGAAATTAACACTTGCAAGAATACTCTCTTAGTACAAGTATATTTTAGGCACACACTAATTTCCCCCCACCTCGAACTGTTTCAATTTCCTCACTGACAAACACTTTACCATTTTATATCGTAATGGTCAGATCCATCCTTATTGTAACAGAGCGGTGCTTGAGCGATTGACTAGAAATTCAAACTCCGATTAGTGACGATTTCACAGTCTTGTTTTATTACAAGTGTAAACTCTTTAGTAAGTACAGAAGAGGCCGAGGATCGTGTTCAGAGTTAATGACGATGGATTTTGGTAAGTCTGAGTAGGTCAAAGTGGATGAGAGGGGTTCATGGTGAGTGGTGGGTCACGGTGGGTCATGGTGAGTGGTGGGTCAGAGTGGGTCACGGTGGGTGGTGGGTCAGTGGGTCGTGGGTCAAGTTTTCATTGACCCACGCCAACTCTGTCTATTACTATTCACTTTTATACATGAATCAAGTTTAAGAATATCTTAAGAAATTACGTGCGTAGCATAACGATAGAAAAGTTTTATTGTTTCACCTGAATTGAAAGAGAACTGCACAGGAAGACTAAGAAGTAAGTTCATGTCTTTAAACCATAGACATTGTCTTTATATCCTTTACAATATTATAAGGAAATTACATAAGGCAATATATATATATTTTTGAATTCTTTAATAATTTCTTTCGTATTGAAGAACAGAAACACAACACAAACACTTGGTTCGATAATTTGAAATTCACAATATACCTTTTGGATTTTCCATGTGTACAAACAGTTTTATGATTTCGACGAACAGTTAATACTACTTTGTGTACAAGCTATTCTATAAAGAATCATACATTTAAGTTTATCTATTTATTGGTACGTTTCCAACGTGGTGTAAATTTACTGTGGATCAACTGAATATTCAAAAATAATGAGTGCTACTTACATGAAAGTTCTATTGGTCTAGATCTTCGTTTTCAGTTTCCATCACCTTTCCACATGTTCCCCTACACATAGAACAAAAAAGCAGCACGGGACGCTTGCACTTCTACAACGACATCTTGGGGTACATGTCTTGCAGGCACATTTCAAAAAGAGTTTCCTACATGCTTCGTATACAACTGGAATGGAAGTCCATGTTGGAGAAAGTTCACTTCCATTGTCAGTCCATCCCCAGTTTACTGGTGAAAGAATATGTGCTATCTTCTCTATTGCCTGGCCCCAGATTTGTCCAGCTTGGTATGCTGCACGCTTGATGTGAAGAAGCAAGACATCACAATTTGGAGAAAGTGCAGTAAGAGGTCTGCCCTTTTCCAAAAAGAATTCTCGCCGGGCTTCATTAACTTTAAATTTTTCACTTGTTTTTGCATATATAATAGGACAACATATCGTTGCAGTGAATTAAAACAATCTTTGCCTATGTTGATTACAGGGTGTGAAATAGTTAGGAAAGCTGTGGTCACCTCTGGATACAAAAGCCGTGTTTTCCATGCTTATAATTTTCCATGTCCGAGAAAGTATGACATTGTATCACATCCTATAAATGCGTGGAGGCCTCGTGACGCAGTTGATTTTTCTTTTCTTCATGCTTTTGAAATATGATGAACTTGGAGAAGTCAATGATGTTTCTTGGTACCGAAAGATATCCATAATTCTTCTAAACCGTGTCGTTCAAAGTCTTGGAAAAACGATACAGTAAGTATTACAACATCTGTGTGTACTGTGCGGATAACTATCTTCTTGTGTGCATTTAATGCTGCATCAAAGCGATGTAACATGATCCTAATATCAGCTTCTTCTAAATGATTTCCTGATGATTTGTTTGAAAATGTTGGAAGACTTCTTGAAGTTTCTATGTGATATCCATTACTAGTTGCTACCTCAAAGTTCCTTCCTTCCTTTTCACACACAGACTTTCCAAGAAAAAGGAACAGTTCTTATTTATTTGCGTCATTACGAAGGAAATCGTTCCACTTGCTAGGAATTGGTGTAGTTGGTGTTACTTTTGTCCTTACTCCTACACCCCTGCTTTCTCATGTGGAAGATTTTATGCTCTTTGAAGAGTATCTATCCCATGTCAGATCCACTTGCTCTGCATGGAATATGTCTGCATCTCTTTGAACATATTTGAAGAAATTACACTGGAAATGATCACAAAATGTTTCACTGATACTGGTTGCAAAATGTGAATCAAAATTGCTCCATCAAATAACGAAACATCACAAGAATTAGGAAAGTGTTCTTCTTTGATGTTGACTTCACTCTCTACAAGCATGACTAAGTCGGACTTTTTTGAGGATTGTGAATTATGGCAGAGAGACTGTGGAATTGGTTGACTCTCGTGCTGAAAGAATTCATCCAAGTCAAGTCGTCTTGTTTGACTGACGCGTAGTAAGCGAGAGAATAGCTCAACGTCCATCTTAAGTAATTTTATTTCATTTCTGTTTGTTTTATTCTTTTGAAGGGAAGAATGAAGCACTAGAGAAGATATTTTTATGGGCGAAAAGAATGGCTTGGTACATTCTACTGATCTTCCTTGCACAAATTCCTTGTACATATTAGACCCTTTTTCTTCTGTTGAATATAGGGATTCAATTATATCACCGCTATGGATGATTCTGGAAGCAACATTAACAAAGTCCACTATTTTCTTCAAACGGATTCCCCAATTCGACAAAAACTTCTTTCATCTTTTCAACAGACGATTTAAATCTTTCTTGCATCGACGAGTAATCTTCATGGTGCTTATTATCAGGATCATATTCCTTATATGGTATTTTGAATTCATTAATTAGTCTACTAATTTCTGGTCCCGTTGTCATCCATTTGACAAGAGCATTGTCGCCGTGTAAGAGTCCAATCGCTCCGCCATCCCGTTTTATAATTTTGTTATTTTGTTCATGAGCTGATCTATAGCTATTGCAGAGAAAGGTTTTGATGTCTTTCTTATCACAAAGTAACCCATTTCGAAAGCATAATCTCAGGATGTGTTTCTTCCAACTTCTTCAAATCAAAAATGCAAACGGGAAGCCAACGAGCCTAGTTAAGGTGGTCCATTGCGAAAAACAATTCTGCCATTAGTTTCAGTGTTTCAACGTAGAGCTTAAAATTTCCTTGACGTATGGCTCTGATGTAAATTAAGAGTAAAATCACGAGACGGTAATATATTATCCAAAACTTAAACGTTGGACACGAAGATTCCTTTTCAGTATACCAGTCATTGAAAGATTGCCCTGATGAAGAGTTCTGATATGCATCACGCAGCAAATAATGTAAAACTGTCAGAGTAATCTGATGAACAAAACGAGCTTTTGTAATGTGAGTTACTTTCAATATCCTGTCAGCGGTTCCTGGTGTTGCTACATCTGACTTGTATAAAATTTCTACCGAACCACTTCCATCTAACCATTTGCCTATAAGATACAGGAAGGCTTGTTCGATGTGCAATCCTCCCAGCATCAGAATTTGATGATCTCCGCCATATAACTCTGGCCAATTCCATTGAATTCGTTTCCCCAAGGCAAGTAGTGGTTGATCCATTACAAGAACCGGAACTTGTCCTTTGTTAACTTTGTCTGTAAGTTCTCGTACAACATTCATTTCGTGCCGTATCATAGCAACAGATATAGAGTCTTCCCTAAACAACGGAAGCAGGCAGCATATACTTGGCAATTGCAGAGTTTCAGTTTTCGAGGCATGGTGTACAGACCAAGTGCAAGTAGTGTCATTTTTTAAGCATGCTTCAAGCCAACACTCCCAGTTTTTTCTTCTGCGAAAAATACATTTCGCGGAAGAACTTTCTCTACAAACTGCGGATTCTGTTGAGGTAAAACTGGTTCCTTATTAGTGATATAAGCAGGAGGTACTAGAGCAGGGATGCAAATAACCACTCGCCCACTCGCCCGGGGCGAGTGGTTCATCGGTGCGTTCGAGTATTTAATATCGTAACCAAGGTAAGTAAATTATTTCTATTGTGGGATGTAGGTTAGTAGCTTTTTTCTTGGGTGAGTAAAATTTTGTTGTTTATTTGCATCTCTGTACTAGAGCATAATTATCGGGGAGAGCAAGAGCAGTTCTCATTTTTATATTCACTTATCCAGTGAGACATGGTCACGTCGAATGCCAAGGTTATCTTTAGAAGGATGCTGGAAAATAAAAATGCTCGTACCATGAAAAGAATCCTTTGATGTTGTACTAGAAGGATTGTAGTCAATATTATCTAATGCTGCAACGGTTAAAATACCTCGACGAAGATTGGAAGTCCAAACCCATTTCGCCACTTTGATTTATCAAGCACTGAGAAAGACTTGAAGATATTTCCTGTACACGTGTAGACGAATTGTCTTGTGAATGCAGTTCATTTATGAGAGATTTTTTTAACGAGTTTTAGCATACACGCTCAGCCCAACATAGAGAGGAAGAGGTGGCTCGCGATTGCTTTATGTCTTGCTGCTTCTGTTTCAATATCGCCTGCTTTCCTATGGAAGTTGCAAAATATAAGTTGGCTTGCTATCAGGCGATAACCTTGAAGTTGCTTGACTGCGTTGCTATCAGGGGTGACAGATGAATCATAAAGTAACATATTAACAGGAGTTATTAGTGAAGGAGGAACAAAATCTTCCTGGCAGTGATTCTCAAATTTTCTTGCAAAATGACTCTTGTGGTTTGCCATATCCTTTCGAAGCATCTTAACAACACGACTTAGTGCCATAGCATCTTCATCTATGTCTTCCTCCAGCTCACTTATTATGTCAGATCCTTCTGAAAGCAAAACATCTCTGCCGGACAGATGAGCTGTTAGCTCTGGCCTGTGACGAAGAATCCTTTCACGAAATCTTGTACTATGAATTTCTTCTGATTCAGGCTTCTTCATAATAGTCATTAAACGTGTTTTGTACAATTCAAAAACATCGCTCATTTTGAATCGACGACTTCTTGGTAACACAAGAATTGCGTAGGCGCCTCGAACTTTGCCTTTTTGTGTGATTCCGAACTATTCCCGCCGAAACATTACACGGGATTTACGCCATTGTTACTTTCAATGGAAACACTTCGAGAATAGTGCAGTTGTTATTACTCCAAGTTTTTTAAACACTCAGTTCTATCCGATTCTTTTGACGTATTTCGAAACAAGATTTGGAGTTCATTCCTTCCCATACTTACTCAGTGGGGCAGAAGGATGGGGGAGAGAAAAATGTTTGTTATTGCTTTGTCGTACTTGTTTATAAATCTAGATACTTCAATAAATATTTCGAAAGAGACTTATCTTTATGGATGATAATTAATAGCCGCCATATTGGATTCATATAACCGGGCTCGGTCAGACTGTCTTGTGCTCTGGTGAAAATGGGACTTGTGAAGAACGCATCACAAGAGAATGATTTGTTTCGTACAATGCAGCATCCATCAGTGATGCTTTATTACGGTAAATGAACTCTCGCTCGACATTTGGGAAAATCAATTGACTCAATGCGAATTTTTAAATTGTCATAACTTCGTTGTTTATTAACCAATCTGAATGAAATATACACCAAACGAAAGATAATTTTACACTCTTTGAAAAGTTATACAACATCTTTTTCGATAATCCCAGCCGTTTACTTGTTATTTTAAAAAATATGAGTAAACTCGATCATAAGAAATTTAAAGTTCCAAATTAAATAAATTCTGTAGGTGTTAATTTCAGTGTTAGGTAAAACCTTTTGCCAATTTATTAGACCCTGTTATCTTCTACGTCGTTTAGTTTTTGAATGGTGAAGATTGGACTATTAGTTAAGGAGATATATGCCTCTAAAACCAACACTATGAATTCGCAGAGGCAGCCATCTTTGATAGCCGCCATATTGGATTTTGGCCACCTGTCGGAGTGGGGCCACTTCGATTCCTGCTTAGTTGGATCAGGGGAACAACATATCCGAGTGGCACCTTTTTAACACAAAGTGCAGGGTTTGGCCATTTTTTTGCCTTAAGCTCCCCTACTATTATGAGTATCTCAGAAAGCTCAAATTGATTTGAGAAGGAACGTTTTATTAAGGAGATTTGAAAAACCTCCCAGATTTGCTCTAAGTAGGGACAGAGATATTTCAAAGGAATTGTCACCACAAGCTAATAATTATTTGGTTTGTAATAGAGGTCGAAAATAACTCACTTCTCACAAAATAAGTATCGTGAAGACGCTGGTGAAAGAAGACTTAACTCAAGCGATACCGCGAGCGGGAAAAAATTAGCATAGGTCTGAAGCATATAATATACCTAGGTAATAAGTTGATTTCTATATTTTAGTATTAAAGAGAGGGATTTGGGGGGGAAGGCGGAGCCTAGGCTCTATTGGATCCGCTACTGAGCCGTTAGTTCAACAAATGCGAACGAAATTCATTGCCGCGGATAAAGAATGAAAGTTGGGGTAATATTTAGCAAATTTATGCTATGAACTATACCCATTGTGAATGTATTTTAGCTATAGGTAGTAAAAATATAATAACATCTATCTTGTCCTACATTCGTTATTTTAGATTTTTTGGAACTAATTTAAACGTAGTTTACTCACTAAATGTTTCAATGATAACACACAAATAAAATATTTTTAAACTGATGTATTATCTGAAGATTTTCTGGATTTACCTTTCTATTTTTACAAAATTCCTTCTTTATAATTGAAAATACATCCACTATTAATAGCTTCTTGTATGTTATGTCTGAACTATATAGAAAAACATTTATACATGTCTGGGCACAGAACTTAACAACATAAATGTTCAGGTCTAACCATATAAGAAAATGATGATACGATACGGACTATTGTCCATATCAACCTATACGTATTAATTAATGTTATCGTTATAATATCTCTGGTTAATTAGAATAAGCTGAAAGACTTTGAAGAAGAAAAGGGTACCGTACAGTCTTTACGTAAACCAGTCGACGCCATCTTAAACTGCCTCATCCACTAAAATCTTTCTTCATTGGTTCTTTCTACCTGCTTGTTTGAACGTCGTGCACATAGTACGTTGGCACTATAAATGTGAAATTAGTTTTCCTGGATGGAGATGGAATATCCAAACGTCCATTTTGGTTAGTTTGAACTTTGAGGAATATATAGTCCTAACATCTTATAATAGTTTCAATCGCTTCATTATATGTATTTCATTTTTTCAATTGCGATTATCTCATAATGGGGAAGAATAGCATTTTTTCTCAACTTCTCATTGCCACCAAATTATAATTAAACAATTTTATATATATAAAAAAGGAATATGTATGGTAATCCCCCCCCCTTTAGCATCGTGAATTAAAATTTAGTTATTTCAGTGTTGCAACATACTAATTGTGAAAGCCGTGATCTCAGCTACAAAACAATGTTGCCAGTACTCAGAACTAAATATTCAATCTGCGGTTTTCCGATTCGAATAGATTATTGCACGTTACTGAGCTTATCTACGATTAATCATGAACGTGACTTGTTGCAATTTTTGCGCAGGAGTTCTTTTATATATGTGCCAAAGATCGACTTGTTCTTAAATGAGAATTTATTAAAAAATACAAGAACTTGGAACCATTAATTATAGTTCCCATATGCACAATTAGAATTATAGTAGGAAGTCGAAAATCCGAACTAATTGGGACCACAGGTAGTTCGGATTTTCCAATAGGACCAAGAAAATGCCATTTAGGCTTAAATATACTGTAAGGTATCCTCTTTTATCGATACAGTGGTTGTACAGTACATACAGTAATTACAATACCGTACGTAAGGCTACTTACATTTAATGTTTCTAAAGAACCTGCTCGTACACTAAATTACACTGTTTTAGTAACCCACACTTAAAACTTAACTTGTATAGGTCTAAGGGAAAATAAAAATATGTATGACAAAAAATTACATATGAATGAGCTTTTGTAAAAACACTGAATTCAAACAACGCCGACGGACAACCCTATTGTTTGTTTATCGCTAGCATTAAGACAAAATGTAAAAAGCTTCAAGGAACCATGTTCGGATTTTTGACGTTTCGAATTTTTGACGTTCAAATTATCGACGTCCTACTGTACCTTTAATCAAACATCAATTACTATCACATAATTAGCTGTGTCACTGAATGTGCCTTTTTGTTTACATAAATACCAATTTTGTTATTAAATTACTTAAAGAATAACCTTGACTTAAACCTTAGGTAATATATCCGTGATGATTACCATAAACTAAACTCAAATTTTGCTTGGGTTGACGCGAACTCGTACAGAATGTGGCCCAACGTTTGCATTGGGTGATGTATTGACATTTTTTTTTTTATGATTGGTATTTACATTTGCAAACATTGTTACCCACGAAACGAGACGAGACAAAAAAATAAAGTATTCTCGTCTCGTCTGGTAAATTTTGATGAATGTAATAAGGCATTAGCAACGAAAATTTTTACCTTCGTTTTACACATTCCGAATTTTTACTGTTACTGGCACCGCTCTCCGGCCTAACTTGCGAGGTTTTCAATTGAGTTGAGATCAGGGGTAAAAGTGGAACTGAAGAGGTAGGGGGACGGATGACGTCACGCCGTCCCTCATGCCTATCTTTGTGCATTGTAAATTTTTAGAAAGTGGTGGGACGCCATAGATATCTTTTGGAAGTGGTGTAACGGTGTCCCCCCTCATTCCCTCTCACTTTTACCCATGGTTGAGATTATTATATTTCTACCAGATAAGTGAAACAAATTATTACATAACTTTATAAATCTACAAGAATATAAGAATTGCCTATGTATTAGCCAAAAAAAAATAATTTGTTCTATTTCAATTATGTTTCAAACTTGAACCAGTAAATGGCACAATTATGCTTCAAACTGCGAAGCGTATCAATTAAGATCATGTCATGCCTACAAGATAGTGAAGTAAATTATGAGATATTATTTTCTAGTAGGGGCGTAATTTGGGCAGCCCAAGGATGCAATTTCCTCATTTAAGTTTGAGAAGCATACGCTTTTTAATAAATTTTATACTAATATACTAATAAAAACATGAAAATCTCATGCCAGTGGATTCTTGCCATGCCTTGCAAAACCTTAAATATTGCTACTATTTTCTGGAAGCTAGAAGGATGTGAAAATGTCTGTAGGTATCTGCCATTAAAAAAAAAAAATCAATCTATTTTAAACAGATTCCCAAATTTGACCTACTGTAGCAGCAAATATGTTTCGAAATTAAAGCTGATGTTGGCGCCACTTGGTCTTCCAGCGTCGGTAGGTATCACGGTTGTTGTTACTTTTATGATATGAGTGAAAGGCAATAGTTTTCTGTATTCTTCAAGAGTGTACGATTAATATAGTTTTCAATTAAAATTTTTGAACAAGTACTTCAAAAAGAACCAGTTCTCGAAAATGAATGATTTTTATTACATTTCTTTAGTTAAAATATATTATCAAGTAACATTTCATTACTGCGCTTTTTCTATTGATATAGTGTGCTATAATCCAATTTTCGTTGAATAAAATCTCACCTAACGTTCTGCTAACACCTTTGGACACCCTTACGCAAAAGTTGTGGCTGGCCACGTTCATGGAAGATAATCGCAGATTGAATATTTAGTTTTGGGCCAATTGCAACATGTTTTTGTAGCTGAACAGGGATAGGCCGGGTAAAGCGACAGTCATGGGGCGCCAAAACAAGCCTCAAAAAGTAAATTTTATAATGTGTTTTCTATAGACTTTTTTGGTTTAGCGTCAATTACGTAATTCTTTGTCCATTCCACTATGGAAGAAGATAGTTTCATAGTACTATAGGGGAGGGCTGTGTCGACAAATGAAGAAACAGAAGCATATAGAAGAAAGAGTGGAGTAGAGTTGGTATTGCTATAGCGGACCATGTTCTTTGTGAACTTTTCCCAGATGACATTCTTCAAAGACATTGATATAGATATTGTCAGAGATTTTGTAGACCAAAAAAAAAAAAGCTTGGAAACTTATATTGTAATTGTTGTGAAATGCTGAAAACAAATTTATTTAAAATTGTTTAATTTATTGCTAATTTTCAGTAATAGTGGAATTTAACTTTTCATCTAGTTTTCTCTTAAGCTTTATTATGCTATTAATTATCACGCCTGAGGCCAAAGGTTGCAAAATTAGAAAAACAATTTGTGTAAATTATTCTAGATTTTAAGGTACTGTTTTTATAGAAGAGAAAGATATAAACGCTTTCTCATAAAGTTCCCTAAATTGACTTTCATATGGTTTATTTACTTTTCAAACTTACGAAAGTTATAAGAATTTCTAATACTCTATAAAACCTATTATTAAGCTTTAGTTTTGTAAGAGTGTTCAGCTTTAGTACAAATTCATAAGATATGTTTTATGAATGCTGTAAACTTCAACTACTAGGATTTACATAAATAGAATTGTTTGTGTCGCTGTGCGTAAAACACGTTTAACATATGTGAAATTTATTGATTGGTATTTCACGTTATTAGAATGGATTGTTACATAGTTGGGTATGTGGTAGAAAGACTCCTGATATTATTGACATAACAAAACAGTTTACAATATTGCAGTAATCCTGTCACTGTTACTATTGTTCAATAAATGTTGTCAGATATTGTTTTTGTTTACACATATCGGTACATAAATAATAATAATAATAATAATAATAATAATAATAATAATAATAATAATAATAATAATAATAATAATAATAATAACAACAATAATAATAATAATAATAATAATAAAGAAAACCATGTAATTAATGCCATATGTATATTTTTAAATACTAAGTATACCTATATCATGTATTTGAGTATTAATTTCTCTTTTCGAACCATGGGTTTAAAACATTAAAATCACTGTAATACAATGTAAATATAGATTAGGACTAGGGGAATGCCAAAAACTCACTTTGCCCGGGTGAAAATTTTGCCGTAGTCCGCCCCTGCAGCTCAGTACACGACTTTCATTTTATTATTAAGTTGCAACACTGAAATCATTAGATTTTAATTCACGCCGCTAAAGTGCAGAATTACCACGATGTATTATATATATCAAACATACTACATCACAAAATGAAAATTTGCAACGTTGGGTGTGGTCAGTAGTTTGTAATCCTGCTCTCTGTTATCGGTCAAATGCTTCATGGAGTTGAAGCAAAACATTGCATTTTTTTTTCTGTTCTTAATGGAAAAAAAAAAATATATTAAGATAGGACATTGAACGAAGTGGCATCCGCTTCACACATACGAAATATTTTAAGTTTAATTAACTGTAATGTGTATACATTTTTTTTTTTACTAATTTTGTTTTCATTAATATCTGTAGCAATATATATGTAGCTAAAATATTGACATAGTCTATTAAGAAAAGATACATATTTTAAAATGTTTCGCTTTTTTTTTTTTTTTTTTTAACTTTAATTTGTCCTTGCTGGTTGTCGCGTTTGACATATGTATTTCAGGTGATATTGCCATCTCATTAGACAGCTTATGTCTTTATCAGCAGCTGTTCAATGGAACGGCCTTGTTGTTACCAGTTGTTCAGGCTTTTCGCACACAAACACACACACCATTCTCCCTTCTCCCCTTACATGTGCTTAATCAAGCCAGTCCCTCATCCTTCGATAGCTAAATAGCCATCTTCTTTTCAGAATATGTTGGTATTCAGTCTCCTTAATGTTATTTTAATCGCCACATAGCTTGCGAAAATTATATAGGCTACATTTTAGAATGTTCCTATATAACGGGAATAACACTCTACATATATATACTAGATACTACAATAATGATTAGGAAATAGTCCACTTTTACAAACAAGGATTAAGAACAGGTTATTTTGATTTGACAGTAGCACACTTGGGAAGATTGATAGTCTTAATGTATACTATTCTTAAAAGGCTGTGTTATATGTCCAAGTTTATAGATAGAATCCGAATGACCGCGATTACCCCAGAAATTGAAAATTTGACTAGTCCGAATTATTATAGTAAATATATGTAATAATAACCCCAAAAGCTTCTGAAAATAGTGCTTTTTTATATATAAGTTGCACTAAAAAAAGGGGGAAACATTTTTGGTGAGATAAAATGAAGAAATGGAGCCTTGGGCGCTTTTTCTGAGACTGAGAGCTCCCGGCAGGAGCACGTGTGGTCTAGATTTCACTTTAAGCTGTAGGTTCACTTCTTATATAGCCTCGCTGCTGAAAGAGACTCTAAACCAAAAATCAATTTAAATCAAATCAAACCTAATACTGAGGGGTGAACTTTTATAGATATTAGGAATGTGCTTCGCTTGTACCTAATGCTTTTAATCTTAGGATCATCTTCTTTTTACGCTACTTAAAAAAAATAGTTTTCATTTTATTTTCGATTCCCAGTGAGCGGTCCTGGTTCGATTCCCAGTGGGTACACTCGATCGAAAAAATGTAAAAGCTTTTACAGACCAGCCATCCTGAGTGAGGTTTTAGTGGGTTTTCCTCTTCACACCAGGCAAATGCCGGGATGGTGCCTAACATAGGTTCCAGGCTGCTTTCTTCCTCCCCTTTCTCGGATAGTGTGATCGCCGAGGGACGTCATATCTCACACGTGGCGGGTTAACATGGCCATAGATGCCGAAAGCCCAGAAATCTATTCCTAATCCTAATTCTTATTTTATAAGTGTATGTGTTAAAAAGTTTTTTTTACTGTTATTATTTATTTATTTATTTATTTATTTATTGTTTCTTAAATATTTTTAATTCCATTAGGAACGACAAGTTCTCTTCCCCCTCCCCCTTCATTACGAAAAGAAAAATGCTCCAATTTGTAAATACGGCCAAAAAAAGTCTAGTCATCTGCAACCAGCCAAACTTTTGTGTACGATTGGGTTGTATAAGCAGTAGGCGCTCGAAAATCCTGTCTGGAATATTAATTTTTATATATTTTACAAGGACAATTATGTGAAAATACTTTATTGTTATTGGGTTTACATATCAGTAGAAGGTACCAAAGAACTAGTACGAACAGAAGTGAGGAAATATAAGCTCAAAGATTTCACTCTATCAATTAGAAAAATAAGATAATAAAAGTGGTTTAACAATTAAGTGAATGAATCGAGATTGTGTTACAGCTGAGCCGTTTGAAATAATTGTTTGAACATACTTATTATTTAACTCAAAGTACATTTTTATTATGTCACTTTGATTGAAATGCGTATCACGAGCGAGGATTCAAAATTGACGCAATAAAATAGAGTTCGTCATGATCCTCTCAAGTAAGAGAGATAAAATTCTGTATATAGACTCCTCATTAAAAATAAGTACAGTAGTTATAATCTCAGCATTTTTTTTTTTCGAAATTTCAGTTTCTAGAGGGGAAAGGAAGGCAATTTCTATAATACTTCTCCATTCAAAATGAAAATGCTACCTACTTTGTGCGTGTTACATCATCACGGGAAAACATCTTGAATATATCACTTACGTCGAGCTGAGTTCTGAAAATTTCACTTTGATTGAAGTACGCATCCTAATTGAGGGCGGGGAAGTTCAAATTTACTTTCCAGATATTTTTGCTACGAAGCCTGTCTAAGAAGTATCCGACCTTAATTTTTTCCACGCAAAGTAGTGATTCTCAGGCGGCGCCACCGTGCACGGTGGAAGGAAGAACCTTAATGCGCATGCTTGAATTTTTTCACCGCGTTCGCGTGTGCCAGTCGTGAGCTGGTGGTCGCGAAGTGAGGTGCTGTAGGTAGTGTTCGTCGGATTTAGTGTTTCTCGCAAGATGACTGAACGAATTGAGCAAAGATACTGCATCAAATTCTGTCAAAGGCTGGGTGATTCTCAAAGCCAAACAATTCGTAAGATTCAGCAGGTGTTTGGAGAAGATGCGATGGGTGTAACACAAATTAAACAATGGTTCAACCGATTCAAAGATGGCCGCACATCAGTCGAGAGTGAGCAGCGTAGCGGCAGACCCCAAACTGCTCGGAATGCAGCTGTTGTTGAGCGGGTGCGAAATTTGGTGATGGCAGATCGCCGTTTGACAGTGCGGGAGATTGCAGAAGATGTTGGAGTGAGTAAAGATTCTGCACATGCAATTTTGCGTGACGATTTGAACATGAAATGAGTGGCTGCTAAATTTGTACCCAAGTTGTTGTCTCAGGAACAAAAAGACACCCGTTTTGACGTTGCACAGGACCTTCTGGACACCACCAACACTGATCCTGGGTATCTGAATACCGTGATAACTGGAGATGAGTCATGGGTGTACGGGTAAGACCCAGAAACAAAGCAACAATCGTCTCAATGGAAGCATCCCGATTCTCCAAGGCCGAAGAAAGCGCGGTAGGTGCGAAGCAAAATCAAGGTGTTGCTGACTGTTTTCTTCGATGCCCGTGGAATTGTGCATCACGAGTACGCACCGGAAGGACAAACAGTGACAAAGCAGTACTATCAAGATGTTCTCAGGCGACTCCGTGACGCAGTCCGGCGCAAAAGACCAGACATGTGGACAGCGAAGAACTGGCATGTCCATCATGACAACGCCCCAGCACATTCATCCCAATTGATCCACACGTTCTTAGCCAAACATGGAATTCCAACCGTTCGCCAACCTCCCTACTCTCCAGACCTGGCTCCTTGTGACTTCTGGTTGTTTCCAAAATTGAAGACGCCTCTGAAGGGATCCCGTTTTGAGAGTAGAGAAGACATAATGCGGAACACGACGACGGAGCTGAACAACATTCCAAAAGAAGACTTCCAGCGGTGTTTCCAGCAGTGGAAGGATCGGTGGGCTAAGTGTGTGGAAGCACAAGGGGCCTACTTTGAAGGGGATTAGGGTCCCAAATCTGTCAGGTATTCGCAACTATTTTTCTGGTCAAAGGTCGGATACTTTTTAGACAGCCCTCGTATACCTTATTCTTCGCGTGCTAAAAACGATCATTTCTACTCTTATACTAGGAAAATAAAACTCTAACGGGTAAGCTATTCATATATGTATGTGTACAGGGCTTTATGATTTCTTGAAAAAGGTGGTGGGAACATGGCCTGCTTCTATACTTTTCTTTCTCTTCTGCATCCTCTCTTTCCAGCCTGGAAGAAATACTGTTCAATATTTTGGAAAGAAAGGTAATAGAAAAAAGGTTAACAAATTTTAACACGGAGATGACAGATTATTTTTAAAAATATAACAATCTTTTCGATATATCAAAATAATAAGGAGAAAGTCTTCTTATTAAGCAGGGCGCCACGGAAGTTCACCTGTTACGAATCCCCTTTCCCCAAATTTCATTTCTACAATACACGAAATACAAAAATTGCATGAAGCTTGCACAAATATTGAAAATTCCACACCAAAGAGGAGTCGGAATTTACTTATTATAACATGTCTATTCTGAGATGTTAGACGTGAAAGTTTGATATAAGTGATACTCATATTATTTAATATAGCAAGTATGCCTAATTTCACAGTATATTTTATGTTTCAATGTATTTTATCAATTAGAAAATTAGTAATTTATATCAGACCAAACTACTTTATAGGTCCATTCTAACATGGATAAACACCAAGGGCGCCCATCAGGGGGGACAAGGTGGGGCGCTCGCCCATCCCTAAAAAGAAATTGTACTTGGGAATATCGAAAACCCAATAGAATTTTTACATTAGTTATAGCAAAATTTGAAACTATATTTGAAACCTTGCTTATATTTGCCCCCCTTGGAAACCACAACATGGGCGCCCTTGATAAACACTATGTGGTTTCAGTTTTTTGCTTCTACAAATTGGTAATTTTAGCATCGTTGGTTCTTATTTCGCAGTTATGTGGCCTAATTTCGCAACATCATCTCTTTGTTACCGATTTGTATTTGTTTTATGTATATCTAATACACACTAATGAATTTATTACCTCCATAGGGTTCACAGACGTCAAGATTTAGCTAAGATATACCGGCTTTATATATTCTGTACCCCAAAATAATATGTTCAAATGTTTCAATTTTTCTGGAAAACGTAAGTTAAGATCATGCTTGCAATATTTAAAAACATGGCCGCTTTTATTAGGGCCCGATATTCAACTAACAGGGATAATCTTCTCTCTGTCACTCACTTTTGGAAAATATTTACCTATTATTTAATTAGTACTGATATTTCTTCAAAAAAACAAATGCATAATGGATATTTCCTCTCTGACCAAAACTTTTAATTTAATGATTCCATCTTTTAGAATTAGTCATCAATATAGCACATACTAAAATTTATTTCACAAAAAAAAAATCTTAGTCACGTAGATACAAAGTTTCAAATCATGCAAAATTGCGCTGCTAACGTCACGGTAACAGAAACAGCCTGTTTTGGCGTAATGTCACAATCGGACCCTCACCCCCCCCCCTCTCTCTAAGCCGTATTGAAAGCTTCAAGAAATGCTATTATACTGCATTTTTTAAATCGCAAACTACAAATAAATCTAATGTATAGAAATAACATGTTAATAAAACCTATTTTCCTACTTTACAATTAAAGTTTTGTATATGTTCCATCATTACGATATATATATATATATCAGCAGGGTTATTTTATTATAGTGTTAGCTCAGAAATACAGGAGTTTAACTACTTCATCAATATAAATTACAAAAAAATCAGGTGCGAACTAAGAATATCCAGGCCGCTATATCACAGTTACAAATACAGCTTTTCTTTATTTTCAAAACTTGGCTCCCAGTGCTTCGAAAGTTCATATTCTATTGGCGACTATGCACTTCTCTCACTTATAATTGTATACATTGAAAACTTGTCGACATAATATTTAAAAAAAATGTACTGAATCTCTATAATATTACACTATGGCTACAAATATAGCACTTTCTGCACCAAAAAGTAATAATACCTTTAAAAAAATTTGTATCCTATTACATTCTTTTTACCATTTCCATCATTTGTTGTACACATTAGGCAATTGATCATAACTTACGACTATTTGTATCTTAATGCTATAAGAATCGTAATTATATACTGTCTTTATTGTTTTACAATATTTCCACAATAAAATGCCGGCGGGAGCTCATGTGGTTCGGATTCCCCGATAATCAGTGGGCCCACGTCTCATATAGCCTCGCTGCTGAACGGGACGTAAACTCAAAATCAATCAATAAAACAAACAAACCACAATAAAATGCATTATGTGGTTACCATAGTGATTTGAAGCTGAAGGAAGTTATAGCAAACAAAGGCAAACTATTAATGTAAATATAGTTAGGCTTTTGAAAGAGCATCGTCAATAAGAACAGTTTTCTTCTGACCTAGGCGTCAGTTCCCAAAACTAGACACCATAATAATACAAATACAATTTTATGCATGGGTTTAGATATTTTGGATTGAAACTATCTAGGCACTAGACTCGTATTTCCAGTCACCATGGCTACCTAACGCCCGGGATTTTTTGAACCTAAAGAAGAAAAATATTAGAAATTCATTATGTATTTCCTGTATTTTGCTTTGCAATTTCAACTTTTTCTTTTCAACAACCTCATATGGAATAGTGTTCTGAGCATACGAAGATATTTATATTTTTTTCTCTCTCTCTCTCGTGTGTGATATACAAAGATGTATCGAAAAGTAAGGCGAATGTTTGATTTACTGAGAAACATGAAGAGATAAATATCTGAAACCGTATCATGTTTGACACATAGTATTACACTAACATTCGACATAGTAACCATTATGGTCCAAACAAGCATCCCAACGTGATACTAAATCATCCATGCCCTTTGCAAAGCAACGTTACTCCAGGTTTCCTAACCAGGTAACCGTAGCCCGTTGTGCCTCTTCCAATGTACCGAAACGCTGTCCACGGAGCAGTTTCTTTAGGGATCAAAACAAATAGTAGTCGGAAGGGGCTAAATCAGGGCTATACGGAGGATAGTCAAGAAGTTTCCAGTTGAAACCCATAATGTGTGTACTGTACAGGTTCGCTGAGCTGCACGTGGTCTTGCGTTATCGTGTAATAGATAACCGTAATGCTGCCTCTCAAAGTGTCCCTTTTCATTTCTTTTGTTTGATTTGATTTCAGAGTTCCTTTCAGCGGTGAGGATATATAAGACGTAGAAGTATAGCTTAACATGGTATCCGAACCACATGAGCTACCTCCGGGAATCGAACCAAGTCTTCCACGCCAAAGGAGCGTGTGCTAACTGCTTAGCAACGGGGAGCTAATACCCCTTTTCGTTTGTAACGTATGGCTGTTTCAGCCTGTTTATGATTTGGCAGTATGTGTCCGCAGTAATTCTCGTACCTTTTGTCAGAAATTCAACATGAATAAAATCTGACGATCCCAGAATACCATATGCAATATTTTCTTGGCATATGTTGTGGTCTTGAATTTATTGGTCGAC
The DNA here is from genome assembly GCF_964235325.1 of Thermobia domestica. NCBI lineage: Eukaryota > Metazoa > Arthropoda > Insecta > Zygentoma > Lepismatidae > Thermobia > Thermobia domestica. The sequence continues at coordinate 79,627,183 of NC_137463.1, forward strand.
AGTGGCGACGAATATTTTCATGTTATGCTCTGGCGTTTTGAATATGTGTAACTTTTTATCTCAGAATGTTTTTATGTATCATTTCAGGATGCTTTTTTTTATAAGATTAAGTGTACCTCTATTCCAGAATACATTAGTGTTTTTTTACATTTGAGAGTATATTTACTATTGTATTTTAGGATAAATTTACCGTTTATTTCAGGATACATTTACTTTTTGTTTCAGGATACGTTTAATTTTGATTTTAGGATACGCGTTAAGAAGTTGTGTCGGTAAGTGAATGTAAAACAAAGCGCAAATTCAAGACTATGTTTGTTTTTAGTTTAATGTATTATATTGATTAAACAAAAGAATATGGAATAAAAGTGTTTTTAACAGAATTGAAGAACATTTTAGTTCGTTTATATATTCACAGAATCAATCATGGAAATAAATATCAATAATCATTATAATATGGGCTAGTTCGGTCATTCATCAGATATTTGTATTGTTCATGAGATAAATTTACTTTTATATCAGAGTATATCTACTTTCTGTTTCATGATACATTTATTTTTTACCTAGGCATTTTAGGATTCATTTTCTTTTATTCAAGAATATAATGCTATTCATTCTAAGATACATTTATTTGATGAAGAAGAAATCAGTAAGTCAAATCATTAAAATCCCATTTCATTTCAAAGAAAGCTGAAGAAAAAAAAGACCCTATAGAAACCAATGGGCTAAAACAAAGATGATGCAGGTATTTTACTCCGTTAAACTTTCCTGTACATTAGAAACTACATATTTTTTCTTCTCCTCCCGTTTTCCATACCTTTTTGGATATGTATCTGAAAGCAGTGTATACAATGCAAGCTAGATGCCTTAACATCTCCTTTAACCTTTTATCTTCTTCTTGAGAAACGTCAAAGAACATGAATATTACGAGGGTAAATAGGTGGTGCTTGACAACTTGACTGTCGCATGATTATGAAACAAACATGATTACATTATGAGCATATAAAACAGTTACATACGAACCATCAGGAGACCCACCCTCTCCTTGCTCTGTACTGCCTGTACATGTACTTAGCGTAAAGTGATTCGAACTTTACAATCCGTAATAAACCCAGGGCGTGTCTAAGAGTAGCTGAGGCTTTATCTCCTTGTAACACATGTTATTTCTATGTGCGGGAACTATACTATGAGCATAACAACAACGTCTCTAAAGAAGAAAAAGTAACCCAAAAAAATGCAAAGTGTATGCTGATGTAACCCAGACTATATCTGCAATGTTTGATGAGATGTAGAAAGACACGTATGTGTAGTTAATTTAGTTTACGAAGGTTTTATATTATCCTGTGTACATCTTATTACTTCATTGTTTGAAATTTAGATTAATTTGCATGGGAGCAACACAACGTAGCATTTCGTAATCATTTTTTTTCTTTTTAAAGAAGAGAATATCTTTTAAAAAGAATCAGAATTACAGTTTTCTTTTCCTGCACTTTTCAAATAAATTCAAAATGATTAACAATATTTATATTTTTTAAAAAACAGCAATAGCCTATTAGACTATATAGGAATTGAGTAAAGTGAATTGACCCGTACAAATATACATATTTTGATCTACAAAGTGGACATAAACTTATTTATTAATTATTTCCGAAGTTAAGTGTACAATAGCGTTTAACGAGAAAAAAACTGTCGAATGATAAAACGTATATCATCTCATACATCTCATTCAACTGAACATAGGGTGGTGAGCATATTCAGAAACTAATGATTGGGGTTTATGTCCCACTTCAATATCATTGTTATTTGCAAGAACTACATCTAACGTTCTGCCAAGTTCATTTTAAATATCATTTAGCGTTTCTAAGCTGTACTGGTTCATAAAGCTATGTAAATTTCCGGTAATTTCCGGTTTGTAAGTAAGAACTAAGAGAATCAAAACCAACTCCGGTTATGTGCGATTGATTCCAATCGCCTATTAGAAGAACTAATAGCCTCTCCAGTTGCAACAAACTACACAAATAATTATATTGATTATAATCAATATAAATTTGGTAAACAAAAATATTAGATCCAGGTGGAAAATAGTGAAGAAACTTTATTTACACTAATTTTTATACATGTCCTGTATATACATATCCACAAAGAACTGAAATTTTTCAGGGGTCTGAAGATTGTGGCATGGGGTAAGTTTCTAAGGGTAAATTTTCCCAGGTTTTTGCTATCCTCGCATTTTTTCATCCCGTCAAATTTTCTAGTATTAATAACAACTATCTTCCGTTTCATTTTGCCTAAAAGCCATAATTATGAAACGAATATCTGATTTCATTTCATTTTTTTCCCAATTCAAACATTTGCTTCTATCGACAACCGAACAGGCTTGAAATCACGCGCATACAAGGCGTAAGTCCCAACAACTAGACTATTCGGGATCTTCATTAATGACTAAGTTATCACAGACCCGTAATTACTTTATCATGACATAGCGTAACACCTGACTTCTCAGATTGCTAAGATTCTAACCCAGGATAGACAATACATACAAAATACTAATGGAGTGAAACAAAAATATATTCGTGAAGAAATTACTGAAAAAATAATCGAATGATAACTGAAATAATGTTTCAGTAGTTGATAAACTCCACCCACCCACGAAAAAGAAAGAAAATCAAGTAGAAATAATTTATTACTCATAATATTACTTTCAACTACGTCCCTTAAGCACCCAAACACTCTATATATTTTGATACATATTACCGTTTTAATTTGGTCGATCTTTTTTGGAAGTTAATATATTGTTGTACCTTGTATGGAACACAGACTGGTCCCTTATAATGTGTCATGATCAAAGCCTTTAACGAGTTGAATTTCCATTTTCCTCTTTCGATTATTTATTACCATAAACTTTGTAACAAAAATGATTGGAATAATAACAAAAATATTTACATCTCTAATGTAGCGTTAACACAATCAGGCAGGCTGGAAGTACGTAAATGTGTGAAGTTTGTCCCCGCAGTGGCATCAGTATGCATGAAAAGACCATGTCGACGCTCATAATTCACGATCATATGTTCGGTTCCAATTTGTTACAAGAATTATTATATGACAGCAGCCTAATTATATACAGAACATCTGTATTAGAAGCCGAAATTATAGGACCACTACATTTTTTTGTTGTTATTATATTGGTATTCTCGTTATTTTTTCTTCAATATTAATTTCAGTGTCAAACTAACGTATGCTTGTAAGAAAGTTGAGCCTCAAACTGTTTTTTTTTTCCTACTGTATACTTGTATTTAAATGTTACACAAGTATAATTCTTACTCTATTTAGGCATGGTATGTGTCTTCTATATAATTTCTTTAAAATTCAAGCGCGTTGCTCTCTTACTTATGTAAATACTGAGTTGTTCGATTAAGGTCATTAGATTGTTTATTAATAATTTTTCTGCCATTCTTGGAATATAGGTGATTTGAGGTGAGAAATGTCTCGTCTCGTCCTCGAAAACGAGACGAAAATAACATTTTTAAATTCGAGACGAGACAATAAACAAGACAATTCTCGTCTCGTTTTCGTGACACAATAATCGAGACGAGAAGATACATTTTAGGAGTCTCGTGTGGACAACACTAGTTCACTCGAGTCTTGACTTTCAAATACTGTTTTGGTCAAACACAAAATACTGTTTTGGTGTTACATGGCTCATAGGAGAGATGCAAGCAGGGGGTCAGTCCTAGGGGGCCGATCCTTCCCCCTTCGGCGAAATCCCAACTTTTCTGTAAATTTAGTCTAATTTTCAGAGCATTTTTTTTTTTTTTTACAAATTTTAATATAATTTATCCACATATTGAATTTGGACCCTCAATAAGCTTTAGACCCCACTCAAAACAAATTCCTGCGTACGTTGAGTTGAATTGAATGTGAGTTTAACGTCCCTTTCAGCAGCGAGGCTCTATGAGACGGGACCTACTGATTAACGTGGAATCCAAACCACATGAGCTCCCGCCGGGTCCTACGTACGTGCCTAATTCATAGAATAAAATGTATAAATTGGTAAAATGATTGCACGAACACAATGAAAAACATTATAAACATTTAAAAACGCATAAGTCATTACACAATATACTCCATTAATAATTATACTCTTTATTTGTACTCTTCGTGGACCTGTCGTAATGCGGAAGGATTCTGATGACTTCTGGATGTTTTTTTTTTTTTTATCAGGACAATAATTTTGTGCGCCTACACAAATTTACAAAACAAGTCGAAAAGAGCTTTTCGAGAATCGAGAAAATCTCGTGGCAACACTATTCGAACGATTGTTATTACTCGAGCTATTATTATTCAGATAATTATTCATTATCGAACAATTATTTGTTGTAACGATTGTTAGTTTTTCGAATAATTACTTATTCGTAAGAACGTTCGTTATTCGAAAATTATTTTCATTATTCGAATACATATTTTTCTAATTACACGAACAATTCTTCGTTACTCCAATATTTTCTTTATTTAATTAAAGAATTGGTCTATATTGGAATAATTATTTAAATAATAGAAATAATGACATGATAACTAAAACTTATTAACCGAAATGACATTCGCTGGAGCTGTTGCTAATCGCAGAGAAGCTGAAAAGCAAAGAAAATACAACAACCTTCTCGAAAGTTTAGTTTTCATTCCAATCGCTATTGAAACCAGTGGTGCTTGGGGTGCAAGGAGTCTTGAATTCATTAGGGAGGTAGGAAGACGCATTTCTTGTGTTTCCGGCGAAGTTCACTCCACATCTTATCTAATACAGCGCATATCTGTTTCTATCCAACGTGGTAACGTCTCGTCGGTCCTGGGCACTTTACCACCTGGCAAGGAACTGGATGAGGTGTTTATACTCTGAGAAGAATTGTTTTATATATATTAATCCCTGGACAATAGTTTCTCTTTGACCTTATAATTATATATTTAAATTGTAATTTATATGAATGCAATGTAATTATTTAAATGTTTGTTCTTAAATCAATATATATTGGAGCGCTTGTCGCTATTTGACTATAGAAAATCGTTCAAACAAAAAAACAGTTGTTTGAATAAGAATGTTGAGAGATTATTATTATTATTATTATTATTATTATTATTATTATTATTATTATTATTATTATTATTATTATTATTATTATTATTACTGGAACGATTGTTCGTTATTCACGCATTTCTCTTTAGGTATTCAAATGGTTGCTTGTTACTGGAGTAATTATTCGAGTGATCGTCCTTGGTCAAATAATTAATAATTATAATTGTTCGATCGATTTTCGTTCTCCGAATAATAATTTAAGGGATTCTTAGATTTTCGAATAATTATTCAAGAGATTGTTCATTGTTCGAATAAATATTCAAGGATTTGTTAGTTATTCAAATAATTATTCAAGGGATGGTTAGTTATTCGAATAAATATTCAAGAGATTGTTAATTATTCAAATATTTATTCAAAGGATTGTTAGTTATTCGAATAATTATTCAAGGGATGGTTAGTTATTCGAATAAATATTCAAGAGATTGTTAATTATTCAAATATTTATTCAAAGGATTGTTAGTTATTCGAATAATTATTCAAGGGATGGTTAGTTATTCGAATAAATATTCAAGAGATTGTTAATTATTCAAATATTTATTCAAAGGATTGTTAGTTATTCGAATAATTATTCAAGGGATGGTTAGTTATTCGAATAAATATTCAAGAGATTGTTAATTATTCAAATATTTATTCAAAGGATTGTTAGTTATTCGAATAAATATTCAAGGGGTTGTTATTATAATTAAATATTCTGCCTGTCGGCAGATCCTGCTGCGAATGAAGGTTTTTCTTCTTCTTTTTTCCTTCTTAGGTTCGAGTTTAGAAATGTTTCTTCCGTATTTCTCAACCTTCAGTTTCCTCTTTTAACTTTCAATATTTTCTTCTATTTGTCAAATCATCAATCAGTTGTGTTCTTTTTCTACCTACTCCTTGTCTTTCTTCCATCTTTCCTTATGGTATTATAAAGAAGACAATTCCTCCGCAAGATGCGTCCAATTCAACTGGGCTTTTTACGAAAGGATATTGTCTAAAATCGTCCTCTTCTCTTCTATCCATTTTAAAAACATCTTCATTTGTTACTCTCTCCGTCCATTTTATCTTCTTCATCTTCCTCCAATACCACAATTTCGAAAAATATTTCTTCTCTAATTTCATAATGTCCAACTCTCCGAACCATACAGTCCAATACTTAGCACTTGATTAGCTTCTTTTTTTAGTCCAATATTAAGCCTGCTTGTTAAGAGTGATCTTTTCCTGTTGAATGTCTTTCTGGCTACGGCAATTCTTGGCCTGATCTCTTTGGTGAAGTAAGCATCTCTCGTCAAAAGATTCCCAAGATTGATCGACCTCTTCAAGTTCTGTTTGTTCTACTATGATCCGTAAGAACATGCTTTCATGGGACATTCTCATTGCTCTCGATTTTTCCACGTTGATTTCCATTCCATATTGTCTTCCAGTGATAACTATTTTGATCATCATCTCCTGTTTATCTTCGATTCCAGCTATTATAACCTTGTCATTCGCAACCACGAAGCTATTGTTCCTAAATCCTTCCCATCTTCTCTGAAAGTTATGCTGGACGAAATGGGCGATTCTCTGGCAAGTGGTCCATTGTCAGTAAATTTTCAAAATTAATTTCAAACTATGATGCTTATGTTTTTCTATTAAGAAATAGTGTAACTATATACTGAGACATTTAAATTTTTTTGTAAAATATATTTACTAGGTTTTGACAACATAAACTTTATCTATTCTACATCATGCTCCATGCTGTTCACATATCCCAATTTTCAAATAATTTTCAAACTAAATTCTAAATCTGTAATTATATGACCAATAGAAAAAAATATGAAGCGGACCTTTGACAAAAATTTGACAATTTTGTTTTAATTAATGTATTATTAAGATAGGCAAAAATTGTAGTTTTCTCATGTCATGTTTTGTTGTCCCGTGCGTAACGGAAAACATGTATTTTTCGTCTTTCCTTTGTAATTGTAGAAGATAAAGTGCTGAAACTTATGCTCCAAGGTAGAATTATTATTAGCTTGTTAGTGGTACTTATTAAATTTGTTTATTATCATCCTTATTTATTTCATGAGATATAGAAATGTTGTCCCGTGCGTAACGTTACGCACGGGACATTTACAGATTTATGCAAGGAAGGGAATAAAATTAAGTTATTAAGATTTCAATACGTGTTTATTGTTATTGAGGTTAAACAATGAAGAATAAACTTTTATATTAACTCAAAGAAACATGAATTTGCTGAGAGAAAATAAATCAAACACAACTTAACATAACTACCAAAAATGTCTACATTAAGTTACATAGAAACATTTACCACGAGGCTTAAAAATAAATTATCATGATAAATCACACTTTTTCTTTTCATTAGAAAGGGAGGTATCTAAGGTGGTTTGACAGTCTTGTAGGGGGCAAATGGATTCGCTTCAAAACTCTTTAGTTCTTTACAAAAACGGCTATTGGTCATCCTTTATCAGCAAATTAAGTGCTTGAAGTATACTTAAAACTTGATCAAATGATACATAAGATCTGTTCTTTTTATCAAAACAAAACGTTGTACAACTGTTGTCCATGCATTTCAGATTTGTTACTCTAATGTCTCCATCTTCTTCTACATCACTTTCAGACACACATACATACCGATATTTAATCCTATTTCTGGAAGAACCACAATCAAATTTCACTCGGAGGAAACACCTGCTGTAATGTTGTCCACTAGCTGAAAATACCCATTCTTCGCATGGCTCAGATAAAATATCTATCTAAACAAACTCAACAACGAAAAAAATAGCTGCCATTTTCTACTACTTATACATATCTCGTTAAACACTCCCTGAGACCCCCTGGTTCGAATTTTTTAAAAAAACGCCTTTGGCCCACAGCCGATAAGGGCTGTATTTGGAAGTCAATGATGATGGGAGTATCACCATTCATCTCACCAACCACGAAAACTATGGATTTGACACTAATATCGGTCATTTAGGATTATTTTTACATGTCTCGGTAACCCCCACCCGCAGATGAGCCCCGGCCTGCATACAATAGTAGCTGAATTTGCAAGTCATCGCTAATAGAAGTGTCGCCACTGAGAAAACTATTGATTTGACACTTCGGTCACCCCAGGCCCGCAGCCGAATGGGGTGAATGGGATCGGAGTTTCACGATTGATCTAAGCGACCACGAAAACTATGAATTTGACACTAATATCGGTCATTTTGGATTATTTTTACATATATCGGAACCACCCCTCCCGCATACAATGGTAACTGAATTTGCAAGTCATCACTAATGGAAGTGTCACGATTGATCTCAGCGACCGCGAAAACTATGGATTTGACACTAATATCGGTCATTTTGGATTATTTTTACGTCTCGGTAACCCCCCCCCCCCGCATTTGACCGTCGGCTCGGATACAATGGTAGCTGAATCATCGCTAATGGAAGTATCACCATTAATTTCAGCAACCGCTAAAACTATGAATTCGACACTAATATTGGTCATTTTCTACTAATTTTTCATGTCCCGGTAAATGCCTGATACCCTCTGGTTCGAATTTGAAAAAAAAAAAACGCTTCGTCTTGGCCTGGTTCTAGACCAAGGTACCCGTGACCAAAATGTGGTAACTCTCAGCCCAGACCCCAAGCCGGTCCCGGTAAACGCACCCTTTTGAGACCCTCTGGTTCGAAATTTGAAAAAAAATCGCTTCATCTTGATCTGGGGCCTGGTCCAAGGCACCCCTGACCAAAATTTTGCAACTCTCGGTTCACTAGCCTGGTCCCCAGGCCGCACACAGACAGACAGACAAACTCTTTATTTTATTTATACAGAATAGATTCTGAGCTCGACAGTTGGAGGGTTCGAATATCATTATGAACATCGTCTTCAAAGTTGTATTCTGAATTAATGTCACTCTCTTCACTTAATGAATATATCATTCTGTACACTGGCACTCTTTTCGTTTTCCTTGAACTAATTTTACTTCAATTACCTTGTTCTTCTTCATATTTTAGTGTGTTTTCCTCTTCTGAATGACCAACAACAAAACAATGCGTAATGAGTTTCGCAAAAGGAACGTGAGAGAAAAAGAGTTAATCTTTTAACTTGCCTATAACGCTGCATTCTCACTTTATTTTTCAGTCTCACCTTGTTCCCATGTTTATATTTTCGAGCCCTTTCGGTACTACTTATTGCTTTTGTTGATCGACTCAGTTCATCACTGATAATATTAATTAGAACAGAGTTACTTGCCTGTGAATCCATATTACTTATTTAAAAAACTCACACTAAAGCAAATCTTCACTGTAAAGTAACAATCATACCAAATAACTAAAAACTAACTGTTTCCCTTCAATTCACTTTCTCGCATTTCACCTGACAATGGCAGCGTTCAAACGACTCAACGTTTGGTAGTAGCACAGAGGATCGAGCAGCTCAACAGTTGTACAACATTATATGGTTTGAACGCCACTAATCAGCGCTTAGACAAATAGCCCAAAGGCATGGTACCCCCTGGTTCGAATTTGAAATTGACTAAGCGAGTTGCCTAGCAAAGTTCGACTGTAATTTAATTCATTCGAATTATATTATGGATGCGAATTTTTTATGCTTGTTAATGTTCAAATGTTAATCTTAAAATATCAATCTATTTAGTAAGGATATTGCATAATAATAGTCTTAGAACAACCAACAATTGCATGGTTACTTTTCTGCCCCGTGCGTAACGTTGAGTTGAAAAAGAAAACATAATGTGAAGCTAATTAAATTCTATTATTCAATTTAAAAATATAATGCACAGTAAGAAGAATGAATGTAGAACATAAGTGATGGCATATAACAGGAAAATGCTGCCATAAATCGCAGAGAATGTCCAATGAAATTGAGATTGTCAAATGAGACTTTGTCTGAGTCCCGTGCGTAACGCTTAATTTTGGCTTATAACTCAAATATGCAAAGGTTTTGAATATTTCATTTTATTTAACTATGCACTAATAATTTCCCCCCTAATTTTGACATACTTTTTATTTTATTTGAAAATGCATTTTTGTTTAAAAGCAGTTTCTGTGTACAAATGTCACGTGCATAACACTGAGAATCGCCCAAATAATGAAGATCGTGAACATAATCAAACCGAGGCCCCTAAATTTGCCCCCCCCCCCGTTTTATATCGGGGAATGATATCAGAGCATACTATACACCTACGTACAAAAGTATACTGTGGTTATCACGAGCAAAAGTGTTAACACGAATATTTGAGGAGGTCTGTGCATTTTTGAAGGTTGAATGGCATGAATGCGCGGATTTGTTTGCAGATAGTGATTGGGTTTCTATCTTCCGATATTTTCGTGCACTTGAATCAGTTGAACATAAAAATACAAGATACGAACGAAAACGTGTGAACTAGTATGGGTAAGATTGATGGATTTATGAATAAGCTGAATTTGTGGATACAGAGAATTGAAAATGGGTCGTTCTAGATGTTCCAAAATATTTGGCCACTTACTGTCAGTAATAAAGTGATGATGGATATAATTAAAAGTCATTTACAAATCCAGCAGCAGAAATGCAAAAAGTATTTCAGAGGGAGTGTTCAAGATTCCGACTGGGTTCGTGATGTATTCGCTACGAATTCAGAACATTTTCCTTTTCCAATCAATATATAAGAGTTCGTAGATTTACAAGCCGACAGAACATTAAAATTGAAACTTCTGAAGTTCCTTTAGATACATTTTGGTTGCCGAAAAGCAGTGGATACCCGGCTTATCCAGGGTCGACTTTCTGTGTTACCTTTTGACTCGACAGCGATATATTTCCAAGATATTTGGGATTATTATATTTTTTTCCTTGAACGTCTCTCGCGGTAATTTGGTGCCGCTTTCGACCGATGTTCATTAAACTTTTTTTTCTTAATTTCATGTCTATTATTATTTCCTTTAGTTTGTCGGTGTCTTATCGTATCATTCTGTATACTGGGTCTGATATTGTACTCTAATATATTAAGCAGTTATCTTTGTCATAAGATATTTTTGTGTTGCAATTCTACTTTTATACACATGACAAATATCTTCTTGCGCCTTCTTCCTTCAATGCTAAAAAATGTATATTATTCTGTTAAAATTATTGCAGCCGTATCGAAAATAAAGGACTTTTTATTTAAGGAGTTAATTAATTCAAATGTTCTTCTTAGTATAATTGTGAATTATAAAAATAGCAAAATACATCTAACATGAGAAGAAAATAGCCATATTTTATCATTAAGTATAGAATCAGAATTACATGTATGCATATCATATTTTCACTTACTGTTGGAAGGTATACCATATCAGATCTACGTGCCATCGCAGATTCATCTGCATTGATGTACGTAAAATGGCATGATCTCCAGTAATACCAATGAGAGTGTTTTAACGAAGATGGAAGTTGTAGAATGGAAGAAACAAGGAACACGCACACACGCCAGTAGGAAAAGAAAGTAATAAAGCGTTATAACGCTGATGAAGAAAACGCGGGCCAGTGGCGAGCGCGGGCAGCATCTGGCCAGAAGCATTTTTTTTTTTTTTTTTTTCAGCGTCGGCTACCTTGCTACGCGCCTTATTACCATAATTCTGAAGCATGCACGGAGGTATTTGCTTGTAGGGAGAATTGGCGGGTCTTTCCGAGACAAGGAAACGAGGAGGAGGAAGGTGATAGAGTGATGTCCTAGGGGATGGGGTGTTATTTGGGGAGGAGGACTTGGCGGTACGTGTAAGAAGGACCACACCCTGTTCACAAAATTAGTGCCACGCCTTGGATCGTTCTTTCATCCTCAGTTCTCTGATTTCCCCAAGTTTTTTTTTCCTATTATTTAATATTACAACGTTTTTTTATTATTATTACTTTACTGGTTCTTTCATATTTATTTTTTTCGGATGGACTTGTCACATACATATATTACGTTCTCAAATAAGCCAATAACACATAACACGCATTGGAAGTCCAAAAAATTAAAGATCTTTCTGACATTTTCCTAACGAGTTACTGCTTCTTTTTTCTTTCTCTCCTTTTCTTTTCTTTTTCTTTTTTCTTTTTTTTTTTTTTACCAGTTCGTTTTTCTATGAAAATATCGTCATCTTACCTACAACCCAAAACGAAATGTTGCTTGGCGCAGATGATGAGTAAAACGTTGACCTTCGGCTCCAATTTCAAACTAATGAGCCTCGCCCAGGTGAGGCAGCTGCCTCCCCCCCTCCCCCATCTTCTCAACGTTCTTACTAATTTTACTTCCTTTCGATGTGGACAGTTTCCTCTCTCTCCTTCTTTCTCTCTATTTTTTTAATCTTTCTGAAACTGCGACTTTGAAGAAAAAATTTCTATTCGACAGACAAGCATTATATACAGGGTGGGGATGGAACACTGAACATTTTCTTCTATTCAAGATAGTACATTATATCTATTGGGCATAGATATAATGTGGAATATCTATTCAAGATAGTGCATAATATTCGTTTTGCGTAAGGTACACTTTTGGTGATTGTTAAGCTTGTAGACAGGGTAGATAATTTCTTGAAAATGATATCATTTTGAGATGATCGCTCCAAATGTACTTTTGAATCCTCTTGTGGAAAGTTATCATTACATATTGTATTTCTGTTTATGAGATTGATTACCGCATGAATACATGGATACATTGTTTTCAGTTTTTCCACATTTGCTGACATGGTTTCGAACGCTTCCTGTTTCAAGGTACCCAAAAATGGGGAAATCAAGGGGTCTAGGAAAATTCGGTGTAGGAAATTTCAGTGTAGGAAAATTCGGTTTAAGAAAACTCGGTGTAGGAAAATTCGGTGTACGGAAAACTCGGTGTACAGAAAATTCGGTGTACGGAAAACTCGGTGTGGGGAAATTTAGGTGTAAGGTAGATTCGGTGTAATACGTATTGAATATTACCACTTACGATAATTTACGACACTTCATATTGTGAAAACGAAAACCACAAAATGTAACGAATATGTTACCTATTTCAAGATTTTTTTTCTTGAGTCCTATATCTCTTTCATGTCTTTGGCGGGTATTACTATAAACTACTTTTCATCACACAATGAAGCTGATACTTTTTGTTAGAAATAAAACAGTTGCAACTATAAGTTCAGAGAACAGTTATAGGAACAACTAAAATACCTTTCCTATATAGTACATCATAGAACATATACAAGGTGATTCTTTTAAAACTCACGGATTTCATTTGGGTCTAGAATTTCTAACTGAAGTCCGATTTTCATGCAGTTTGTGGTAAATGATCAAGGAACGTTGCTAGATTTATGGAACTATGCTTACTGGTTTAAATTCATTTGGGGTAATATCGGCCACGCCTCTAGAAAAACAGCAAATATTCGCCACTGTACCGAATTGGAATTAGGTGAGGTGCGGTGTAGAGATTTGAGTTTCTTCGTTAGATGGCAACCTCGCGACGGTCAATAAGAAACAGGAAACTGGGTCGTTGTATTGAGAATTATGCTGTACTACTGTACCAATATGATCAGAACACAGTTACAATAATGTACTCTTTGGAGCAACGTGATTTTATCGTTAAAAAGATTTTGGAGACCGGGATCTGTTGTTGCTACGCAAACGGCAATTACACGCAACTTTGCCTCACGTTCTGCCCCAAACAGGAACATAATATGGTCGCTAGTGAATAAATTGCAGGAAACAGGATCACTTCTGAGTAAGGCAGGGAAGCATCAGACCCCGCTGCTGGATGTTGTGGAAGATGTCAGTTACCGACTCTTTAAGTCACCCAAGAAATCTCTCTATCGTTTGTGGCGAGAAACCGGCTATTCAACATGTGATTTATGTGTGTTAACACTTAATTTTGGGGGGCGTGGTGGCTCAATGGTAGAGCGTTCACCTTCGGTGCTTGGGGTAATGGTTCGATCCCAGATCGCGCCGTGTGGACTTTGTGGTAGACAAACATCGTGCTCGTGGGTTTTCTCGGGGTTCTCCCGTTTCCTCCCACTTTCTTCATTCCACCATTTCAATCAATTCTCATAATCACCGTCTCCTTTAGCCTAACCGGCATAACCATGGGACGTAAAACTTAAAGATTTCATTTCATTTCATTAACACTTAATTTGTATTCTCACTAACACTGTCTATAATAAATCAGATTTTAGAACTTGCGGCGTCATTTGAGTTTTCAAAGGAGCAATTTCGCCCCACCTCTATCCTATCCTCCCAAGTTTGCGATGTATATGCACTTTAACCAATAGTAATTAAAAATGTACTTATCTCTGTAAGTCTTGCCTCCACCTCTACTTCCAAGGAAAGCCTGAAATCATGTTTCTGTTTAGAATAACTAGGGATGCGCAGGAGACGAGACGAGACAGAATTTTCCTGACAAAATTCGAGACGAGACACAGCTCTTCCAATAGAGAAATATACATTTTTCAAGTCGAGACATCGCTTTTACACCACATTTTCGAGACGAGACAGCCTCAAATCTTGTCTCGTGCGCATCCCTAAGAATGACACATAAAAGGTTTGCAAAGCTGCCTACCTTTTACTTACAAATGAAGAATTATAAGTAGTAATATAGGGTCTCGGTGATTCAGTCGTTAGCCCTCCCCGCTGGTCTAGTGGCTAGCACGTGCGCCTTTGGTGTACGGGGTCCCGGGTTCGATTCCCTGTTGGAGAACTTTTGGAATTTTAACTGTCCTTGATGTTTCTGTGTTCGTGTCCCTGTCGTCCTAGGTTAATAGAAAAATGAGTTAAGAGAGTAAAACAAGTCAAAACGTAAGTAGTTAAGCACGTTCGGTGAATCAGTGGTAGAGCGCTCACCTCTGGTGCATGGGGTCCCTGGTTCGATCCCAGGTCGTTCCAAGTGGACTTTGTGGTGGACAAACATCGCGTGTGTGGGTTTTCTCAGGGTTCTCCGGTTTTCTTACACTTTACTCATTTCATCAGTGCATTTCTTTCTCATCATCACCGTCTCTTTTAGCTGTAGCCGGGATAACGTGAGACGTAAAACTGGAAGATTTCATATCATTTCATTTTTCATAAGTAGTAATATTCAGGGTGTGAAATCATAACAACCGAGGAGAGAGGGAATGGGGAGATAGGAGTGTTAGAAAAAAACTCCCCCACTGGAATGTTACGACATAGAGAATTCACATACTTAAAACATCCATAACTATTAAACTATGTACGATTAAGGATAATGTTAACAACTAGTATCTACTTGAGAACAAAATCCTGAGAGAATATTCAGACCCAAGAGGAACGGGAATGGGGAATGGCGGAAACTTCATAACGAGGAACTGCATAGTTTGTACCGTTTACCAACCATTGTTAGGGGCCGAGACTCAGGTGGACAGATCAGGTAGCCAGAATGGAAGAAATAATTAACGCTTGCAAAGTTTTAACTGGGAGTCCAATCGGAAAACGACCATAAGGAAGACCTAGGTGCAGATAGGAAGACAATATTAAAATGAAATGAAATCTTAGGTTAAAGGAGAGGGAGATGATGAGAAATGAATGAAATAGTGGAATGAAGAAAGTTGAAGGAAGTGGGAGAAGCCCGAGAAAACCGAAGCACACGGTGTTTGTCCATCACAAAGCTCACTTGGCGTGAGTTGGGATCGTTGGGAGGACAATATTAAGATGGATCTCGCAGAGATAGGAATACAAAGTAGCCACTGAATCCATTTGGCTATTGATAGAAGTCAATGGAAGGCTTCTGTGAACGACATTGAATCTCTGGGTTATATTGCTGTAGAGTTAATTATTTTAACAAAAGAGACACTGACCAAAGCTTAAAACTTTATTTTAAATTATAATTTGTAACTGTTTCGGATATCTAGCATATCCTTCTTCAGACACGATCGAAATTAATGAAAATACAGACATATATACCGTCAAATGGGGTGAATAGAAACATGGGGGTGAATAGAAACAAAACTCCCAGATTAGTTTTGGATTTATCTGGACGATAAATTAATCAAGAAAACTGACATTTCTTAACATAGTCTTATACGGCTAAAGTGTCCAGGGCAGAGACAAAATGTTTTAATGAGTTGGGAACACTGAGGTAGACGGCAGTAGCATTAATGTGTTACTGAAATCTTACACGGTATTTTAGCGCTCCTTAAACTTTCTTGGTAAGTATGACATTTTCATATTTGTTGCATTTGAACATATGCCTATTTTGTAGTTTGTTGTTTCATTTACTGACGTTCATAGTAAAAGTTTTCCTTTTGTAAATTATTTTTAATAAAAATTTAACTTTACTGGGTTATTGTTATGATTTTTAATTAGTGGGGTGAATAGAAACATTTCTTGGGAAATTCTTGAAATTCCTCAAGGAGTGGAAAATTCTTGAGGAGCAGAAAAAAGGACCTGATAGGAATGTATCAACCATCTCTAAGAACAAATTTCCAAGTCTTCTGAAAAAAAAAATGTGTGAAACTGAAGGAGGAAAATATCAGGGCTGGATTTGAAAAGTGTGGAATTTTTCCCCTTTGTCGAGACCAAATACTGAGGATGTTGCCAAGAAAAGACAATGAACGAGAAGAAACAGAACAGCAAAAGTCATCTCAGACTGTAAACCGTTTCCTTATGGATCTTCTCAGGAGCATGAGAGAAGATGAAAAAATTAAATAAGGGAAGAAGAGAGTACGAATAGATGTTTCTGGTAAGAGTTTTGGTTTGTTTTCTGAAAATGATACATTTTCATCAAATCACAACGAAACTCAAACTCAACCTACCTTTGTATTGTCGGAAGAGGAGAAAGACAACACTCCAGAAGACAACATTCCAGACGATCACGAACTAGATGATGGTTTTCTAAAGCTGGTGATTTTGCTGTGGTAAAATGAGAAGCTAAAACTCGATGAGACTATTCAGCACCCAAGTGCGAAAATGGGAACATGATGCATATGTGGGAATGTTTTATAAGAGAGCACATAAACAATGAAATTTTCAGAACGAAACTGTTGGGTTTTATTAGGAGTTCGTCAGCACGCTTTAAGCATATGATAACTTTCGGGTCCCTTCGTGGCTAAGCGGTTAGCGTACGCGCCTTTGGCGTGGGAGACCCGGGTTCGATTCCCGGCGGGAGCTCATGTAGTTCTGATTCTACGTTAAACAGTAGGTCCACGTCTCATATAGCCTCGCTGCTGAACGGGACGTAAACCTCAAAATCAACTCAACTCATGATAAGTTTCCCTGATGATTTCAGTGGTTTAAATCTTATTCAAATATCATCAAAACTATATGGTCGTTTATACCTATATTGTGCATTGTATTGTTTTATAAGTTTGTAACTTATGTAATACTGGTCTTATTGAACTAATCTCTTGCAGGTATCAAATAAATAGTCCGTTTCAACAAATACGCTGTTTCTTTTTTACCTTTCCAATAGTATAAAAGAAACAACAATGAAAATAAAGTAATTGTTTCTATTCACCCCATGGGTAGGGGTGAATAGAAACATTAAGAAAAATCAAGGTGAAGAAAAGTGGAGTTGATAAATTAATATGACGTTTACTGAAATTCATTAGCATATTAAGACCTTTCTTTTGGAATAATCTGATACGCGAAATCTTTAACATTACCAGACTTATATTCTCATATAGCCAAAAATGTGTTTCTATTCACCCCATTTGACGGTATAAATGTTGTTATAACAGAGTTAATTAGTTAGGTTTTAACAACTAGTTCAGTTATTAATTATGTATGAAATTATGCATTCTTGGGACAATGAACTGTTTCAGAAAGACAAAAACTGTTCTTCCTATCTCTTTCCGCTGTTACTCTATGAAAATTAATGTTTAAACCGGAAGTTGTAGCAAATTTCTACCACTTCTGATTTTAGTAGGGAGAATAGGGTAAAGTAAAGACTAAATATATTCCTGAGGTACATGTTAATTACTATGAATTGCTGAAATTAAGGTAAAAACTTCTTAGAATAATGTCACTTTATTCTCCCTCCCAATAAACCAGTAAGTGAGGATTATTTTCTTCCAAAACTATTGTGGAGGAATTTCCACGAACTTCCCCAGAATTTCGCACCCTGATAATATTTCTTGTTTTAAACAAATTTTCATGCAATACATACGCAGTTGATAAAAGAATGCAATAATTGCAATGCATCATCTAACATATTGCAAACATGGATATTATTAGATTTATAACTCAAGGCCTGACCTTGGAACTAAATATTAAATATACGTCAGATTAATCTGTGACTTCCTGCCGCCATCTTGTGATGAAGAAAGAACAATTTCGTTAGCGCTGCAGGTGTCTCTTAACTGATATGTATTTGTACCAGTTCGCATTGGTTGTTTCTAACATTATCTTCTGTGTTTTACTAACATTTTTCAATTTGCATATGTGGTCTGAATAAAGAAATAATTTAGATTCAACAAATCCATTGTAGCAACTTTAGTAATAAAAGCGCAATTCAATTCAATTAAATTCTTTATTCATTTCTTTTAGCAATGAGGACACAGTCATCTATTGAGTACTAACATATTTTGTTTAGTCATCTTGTTATAATTGGTTCAATTTTAAGTTCGTTCGATAAGAGATGGTATCTGAAAATCATTATTTAAAACATGTGTCCCCTTTAAAAGCTATTACGAATTAATTACATTCACGTTACCAAATAGATTTGTTTATTGGAATATAACTGCAATCACGTTTTCCACTTAATATTACAGTTCTTATATATTCAAAACTCAATGTCAATGAAGTACGAACCCTAGACACATTTTTAATTTGACAATTTCCATTTGGTAAATGAAATTTAGAAACAGTAAAACTAAATGTGGTAGAAACAGTAAAACTAAAACGGAAAGCTTATTTGCTAACGAAAACTTGATAAAAAATAACGATGGCAGGATTATTTGTAGACAAGGATTTTGTTAGGGTTCTGAGCAGGGCCGGATTAAGGGGGGGGTGTTAGGGGGGCTATAGCCCCGGGCCTCCACCCTGATCAAAATCTTACCTGGCTATCTAAAAAGACTCATCGAGATACAATCATCATCATAAAATAAAATATGACCAAAAATATAGAACATACAGTATTCCTTTAACTTTCCTACTATACTTTTACAGAAATGTATTAGGTGAAATAAGCAGGGGCCATATATTTTTTCTAGCTCTGAGCGTCCACAGTATGCGTGGGTTTTCTCGGGGTTCTCCCGTTTCCTCCCACTTTCTTCATTCCACCATTTCATTCATTACTCATCATCACCGTCTCCTTTAGCCTAACCGGCATAACCGTGGGACGTAAAACTCAAAGATTTCATTTCAAAGATTTCTCTGAGCGTCCAGATGGGCTAATCCAGCCCTGGTTCTGAGATATTTTGATACACAAACAGCGGTGTAGTGAGTCAATTTTCCTAGAGGGACTTCACCAGGTAAGTCGTGCTTTTACATACTAAAGCAAACAAAAAAAATCTTGTCATTACATGATGCATTAAAAATTTACCATACATATTATTATTATTATTATTATTAATAATAATAATAATAATAATAATAATAATAATAATAATAATAATAATAATAATAATAATAATAATAATAATAATATCATAACAGTGAATATTGCTTGCATAATATATGTATAAGGGTACCAATGTATAATACAAGAAATAGATCAACATTAGTTCCTTTGAATCCGAAATCTGTAATTTTAAGAAGATTGACCAATTCTTTTAATTCAGTTTAATTTATTTTTATCAGTATAGAAGCATGAATTTTAGAGCTTGACAAATATTATTTTTAGTATTTATGACGATGTAGGGTCTATCTATATTGAGACTAAAAATATTTGGTATTAATTTGACAATAAATTATTAATCCAATATTATTTTATCATTATGCTTTATTGTTCTAGCATGTAGCTTACATTGTATGCAATATGTGTTAATCTTGTCTGATAAAGTGCTGTATTTTTGTCGTTAGGCTGTTCATGGCACAAATAAACATTATTATTATTATTATTATTAATATTAGGATATATGTGCAGTATTCTACCTTGAAACTTGAGTCTTGCCTAGGGCTACCAACAGAGGACGCTTGTGAGAGATTACTCCCAATGGTAAAATGATTAACGTTTTATCGCTTGGAACGCAATTATTACATTAAGAAAGATTTCTTCTTTTAGTTTCAAGCGAAAAATCTTCAATTTTTACCAGTGTGACTTTTTTGACGAACCGTTTCTGGTCACCAGATGTTATGTTTTACCTGTAAGTTTTACGTTTTTTTGGCACGTCTTAAGTTGTATGTTCTTATTTTCCCAATAAAACGAATTCTTCAATTTTTTTAATACTTAAACGAGATGTTAGTCGTGAACATTTTAATTAGAGAAACTGATTTCTCACATATTGATAACAGTAGTATCTATCGATTTGAGAGAAAAAATGTGACAGATTTCGTTTTTATTTCCTATCTAACCGGCACCCCTACTCATATGTGTAAGAATATTTTAATTTACCAACTTAACCTTCGTCTGTCAACAGCGTCTCGATCATGTCACATTTCAACCGATTTTGATACGCTGATATCGGGAACAGACAAGGGCGCCCATGTTGTGGTTTCCAAGGGGGGGGGGGACAAGTATAAGCGACATTTCAAATATAGTTTCAAATTTTGCTGCAACTAATATAAAAATTCTATTGGGTTTTCGATATTCCCAAGTATAATTTTCTCTTAGGGAGGGCAAGCGCCCCACCTTGCTCCCTCTGATGGGAGCCCTTGGGAACAAAAGAATAAAAAAAAAGAAAAAAGAATGTGTAATTGTTAAAGATATACAAAGTTTTCATTAAAATACAATTAAAAAACAACAAAGACTTGTGTAATATACTTGATTTGTTGCACTTGAATGTAGCATCCCTTTCAACTCGAGGCCTTAACAGCATAACGTGGGATCCGAATAGCATGATCTCCCACCGTGGAATCCGAATTATACTTTTTTATGTTTTTTAGTTATTTTTAATGAAGTGCCCTAGTTTCCAATTAAAATTATTCTAAATCACTACGTGAAATCATATTTTTTTAAAAATATTTATTATATGTAAGTTCTGAATATTATATATCTTCTGGTTTCGAAAATTCTGACATACCCAGAAGTTGACCTTCCATTTTTAACAAAATTTTGAAAATTTACCTAGAAGAAATTGATAATTTGATTGCTTGTGTGCTTGATAACATGTTAGTGAAGCGTAACTTATGTAATACCTTGTAATAAGCGGTTATAAAGACGGGACTAATTCGCGAGTAGAGGGAACTACTTGTCTCTAAGGTTCAGGACGGTTGGATTGTGAATAATTTTCGAGTAAACATGCCTGCAAGTGTACAGAGTCTTTGCGCTGTATGTGAATTGACAGTACTAACATTTGTAAAACATAATGTTGATAATGAGGTTAATCGTTTGAATATTCATGGCTTAATGAATGAAAGAACAAAGACCACCAACAATCGTTCACGAGTTTCTGCTTGAGATAGGAGAGCTCTACAAACCTAAGTAGGCTACGTACTAAGGTAAGTGCGAAGTAGACATAACCTAACCTAAGTAACCTAGTAGTGCGTTATCCCACCTTACTTCGGCTTCTCGTTTCACTCGTTCTTCCCTCTCAACTCCGCACTCCCCATTAACTACCCACAACCGTGCTCCGCGCGGCCCGTCAGTCTCCCCTTTAAGTTAATAATGGATTTCCATATGTAGAGGAGACCGGGGCTTGTTGTGACAGGGGCAGGTTGTGACAGTTATGTTTCTATTAAAAGTGGAAACAATATGCACGATCTGGCGACGCTGATTGACACCTACAGTCACGAATTCACAGTCTATTGTTTCTCATCAGTGTGAGTCGCGCCGAGCCAGAGCAAAGAAGAAAGTTGGTTTTGTGGAGGTCTTGATCTATTTTTGAAGGTAAGTTTGATTTCTGTTTTCTTCAATATAAAATAGTTGGAAATACTAATGGTATTTTCTAAAAACTAAAGCAACTATAATACGTATTTAAACGGTTTTGTTTCTTGGTAAAGTAAAACTGAAATACTGAATTGCCAATAAAAGCAAAACAATACCCATTGGGGTTAGTTGTGACAAACTGCTAGGGGTAAATTGTGACAAATGACACAAATGACCCCGCAGAAAACCAGACAATGGAAGATTATTGTCTAATTAATTTTATTAATTTTACATAAGGGATATTATTAATGTTTTGTTAGAAAGTGGATACGTTATTACTATTGGGAAGAAATTTCCGATTTCTAACGCATAAAATCATTAGCACACTGTTGATTGTATATGCATCAATGTTTGCAGATTTAGACTGTTTTTTTTTTTTTTTTTTTTTTTGCATATGTCTCTTGTGGAAGAGTGTACTCAAGGGATCCCGGGTTCGATTCCAGGTGGAGACACAAATGGTTCGGATCCCACCTTAGTTGTAGATCCCTCCTTTGGACGTCATCACCATCCCATGGAAAAGAAAGGCAAACCACCATGGGTTCACCATGCCCAGATACTTTGAATCAAACACTGGCCTTTGGACAGAACACTACATCATCATTAACAATAACATCCTTTTGCATGTAATTTGCAGCAATTTGAATTTGCATTTTAATGTTTGCTTCAATCTTTCTCGTTGCAGATGGTACGAACATATAAGAGAAAGAGAAAGGCCAGATACCAATTGAAGTGCACATAGATGCAGCACGAGCATACCACGAAAACAAGGGATCTTCAAGACAAGTGCAGCACAATATGAGGTTAATAGACAGTCACTGTACAGATTCTACAAGGAGCAGTTTGTTACAGGTAATTAGAACCTAGGACTCAGCTTAATTTGCATGGAGAAGAGATTCGACCGACTTAGATTTCATGGTAAAGGCCCTACTGGAAGTATTGCAGGAAATAATCCATCAGGTTGGATGACAGGAGACCTGTTTGTGCAATTCATGGAGCATTTTGTCAAACATACAGGCAGTTCTCTTCAACATTGTGCCCTTTTGTTGCTTGATAACCATGAATCTCATATCTCCGTGCAGATAATCAATTATGCCAAGAAAAACGGTGTTGCTCTCCTGTCATTCCCACCTCACACGTGCCATAAGCTGGAAGCCCTGGATAGTGGAGTATATTCTTCATTTAAAAAGTTAGTTGCAAATGGAATGGATGCATGGATGGAAAACAATCCTGGGTGTGCATTTAGTATCTATGACATTCCGACTATTGTGAAAACGGCATTTCCTCTTAGTGTAAATCCATCTAATATTTCTAATTCATTCAGAATAACTGGTATATATCCCATTAATAGACACATTTTTACAGATGATGAGTTTTTGGAACCGCAGGTAACTGATCGTTACATTGAAGATGATGACCACATCATAAAGTTAGCACTAGGACGTACTTCGCTAACACATCACTCAAGTTCAACAACATCCTCATCCTCAACGAACATTTCAGGTCATAATGAAGAACAAGGACCAACTAACATTACACAAGAAGTGAATTCAGAACTCCCAGATTTACCTGTGAGGAAACAAACCAGCCTTATCCAGCAACAAACCGTAAAGAATCTGAAACCTTATCGACTGTTGTCACTAGACCTTCTACAGGTAAAGAAAAACCACAACTGTCGTCTATGCAAGTAATGCCTTAAGACGAAACGTCCAGAAATGACAGTAACTCTCATCATATTAGTCCCAGCGCCCTTCGTCCGTTACCAAAAGCTATACCCAGGGAAACTAAACGAGGAAGGAAGAAGCGAGTGTCCGCTGTACTCATTGATACACCAGTTAAAGAAGATTAGGAGCAGAAGCAGGAGCAAGACATGAAAGATCTCTGAAGAAAGGTATAAGCCGTAATATTCTGAACGGCTCTATGAAAAAAGGGGATGAAAATTTCAAAATGTAAAAATGATAGTGACGATGATAGTGAAAATGATTGTTTTTGTCTTGTGATTCTGGAACCATTTTCTAATTCCAAACCCAGAGAATCATGGGTTCAATGTGTTGACTGTAATAGTGTTGTAAAAAAACGTTTTTCTTTCTGTGAAGTTTTTAAAAATAAAAAACCGTTGTTTTTCATGTTTTTTTTTCAAATGTGTTTTTTTTCTGGTAACTATTATTTATTGATTTATGCTGCAGATTATTGAAATAATCAACAGAACTTGAGTCGAAGCCCTCGTAACTTACCAATCGTTTGTTTCTTTGTACCTATATACTAGCAAAATTGTGTGATTATTCCTCTTGGATCCAGGTCATTTTTGGCGTGTTCCAACATTTTCAGTTAGTGACTTATTGCTCAAAAACCGTTCATTCGATTGATATGGTTAAGGCCTTGTTTTTTAGAAAATGGATGTGGCTATTTTTTAGTGTAAGTTACATTGCAGCCTTGCCTATGGGTGGTAAATTATTGAGGGAAATGTAGGAGTGAAAATTTACAAAAATTCTGTAACCGAATTTCAAATTTTTTTGTATCTAGCACCACTGCTGCCATATGGATTCAAGTCACCTAAATATTCTTTGGTGTGTTGACAAGGTACAGTGATATTCTGAAGTCGCTGGCTTCCATTCAAAGACGGAAACAAAAAATTCTCTTTCATCATACACATGAAATTTTGACACTTTTTACGCCACAGATGCAAAAATCAACAGTTATGCCTGGGCTACAGCTTCTCTAATTATCCTATTGATACAGTTTATATTGCGTTCTGTAGGCCAAAGAGGAAGCTTTCAGGTAGGGGTACGGTTGTTTCAATGTAACAAGCAAGAGGGTAATAATAGAGGGGGAAATGAAAATTTTCCGAATTTCTCACCTAAAATCGAGAATTAATTGTTTCGGCTGGAAACAGTGCCATCAGACAGACGACAAAAACTATCTGAAAATAATCCTTAGTACTCCAAGAATATATCCTACAAGTATCGTGGCGATATCTAACAAAGTAAGCATGAAATTTAAAAAAAATCTCATTCTATCTCAGAAATTCACCATTTTCTTACCATTTCTAGAACATGATTTATTATAAACCTCAACTCTACTTCTCCTAATTATTATAGTGAAACTTTTTATGGTGCGCTGTGTAGACTAAGGCCGATTTTTTTCAAAATTTGCCCCTAAAATCTGGAATTAAAATTTTCTGTAGCTGGCAACACTTCTATTACACACACACAAACTATCTTAAAATAAGCTTCAGTATCCTTCTAATATATCCTATAAGTATTGTAACGATATCTAATAAAGTAAGCATGTCAATAAAAAATATCTCATTTTACCTTTAAAAAATCACAGTTATCTTTCCAATTAAAGAACAAGGTCTACTGTAAACCTCAACTGTACTTCCCCTAATAATCCTATTGAAATTTTCTATAATGTGTTGTGTAGGGCAAAGACGAGACTTCCAGATACTGGTACGTTTATTCCGATGTAGCGAACAAGAGAGAAATAATAGAGACAAATAATTTTCCCAAAATTTCCCCCTAAAATCTGAAATTAATTTTTTTTTGTAGCCGACAACTCTGCTACCAGACAGACGCAAACTATCGTAAATTAAACATTGGTACACCACTAATATATCCCACAAGTATCATGCCGATATTTAAGGAACAAAGCTTCTAATTACCAAAAATATATTACGGCAAACAGAAAAGTAGGGAAAAACTAGAACAAGGGTTAGAACCTAAATACGAATTTTCCGTACGCCCCCTATTTACCCCATTGTAACGATCTGTACCGCGTTTGTTCAGTAAGAACAAATGTTCGACTGGCGTAAGTTGACTTGCACTCGGACGTATAGATACGGGTTTATAAACAAAAATTTCGAATTTTTTTTTGTCCAAATTTAGGAAAATTTTAATGTACCTAATTGACAACATTGCGCGCAGACCCGTCTAATTGATGTGAACAATTAGGTATCTCTCCGAGGTATCTACCTGGCAAGTCTTAAGGAGGTCTCTCTACAATGAAGGAAGCTACAGGGAATAAAGAAGTAACGGAAATTCGAAAATTCTCGAATTTTTGACTGGGCTGAAACTTGAGAAGGAAATTCGACTCCGAGAAGAAAAAGAAATTAATGTGATAAACTATAATCCAACCATATTTGGCAAAAATAATATCTCGATATCTTAATTAGTGTCCACACAGGAGCGGATTAAAAAAGTGACACACCCGTGTGTGATACTGGCCACCTGGGTCCGAAAGAGTTTCGAGTGTACATTTGATTACATTTTTTTGACTACTAACTCGTGTTGTTGTAGCAGTTATAGTCTCGACTAATAATAATATCTTTGTTGTAAACAATAACTTTATAAGGAAAATTTTCTCTCCTTTTTACATCTTAGTTCCAATATTGTTGTTGAGAAATGCAGGATGTTTCAAACTGAATATAATAGTAATTATAGTAATTATAGTCTTCATAGTAATTATTACATTTTGCGTACAATTATAAGCAATGCATCAAGTAAAAGAGCACCTCAAACAGTCTTTGCTACAAGTGTTCGATGTGAGCTTCATGTTACATAGCACACATCTAGTCGATAGACGAGAAAGGCCCATAAACTTTCCGCCATATGGCACAAAACACATTCAATTTAGGGGAGTGTCGTTTCAACTGTACCATCTTCTGAGGATTTGCTGACAGCCAGATGCGAACATTATGAGTATTCACATTAGCTCTTAGGTGAAATGTCGATTTATCACTGAAGACGACACGATCTAGAAAATCTTCATTGTTATGCAGCAATATTTCATTTCCGAAATTGGCACCTAAACCGTAGTCTGTAGGCTTTAGACCTTTAACAACTGCAAACGGTAAGGACGTAGTTGCAAGCGTCACCTTAATATTCTTCACACAGTAACTGGAGATTCAGTATTGATTAAAACACAAACAGCTTTCTGTTCGCTAGTCTCCATCTTTGCTACTAGCTCTTTCTAACGGCAGACAGAGGAAACAATGCATGTGCATGTGTGCGTACCAAATTGTTTGAGTTGCTCTTTTATTTGATTATGTTTATAATTGTAAGTTAATTGCAATAGATACTACAAAGTTTCAAAACCCTAATATTCATTTTGAAACACCCTGCATTACTTCAAATTGAGTCATCCTATATTCATGTCTTATATATACATATCATCAGGGCCAACGCTAGGCAATTTGTCGCCCCGTGCAATGGCATAATTTGCCGCCTCCCTCTTTCTCCAGAAAGAACAAATCTTAAAAGTCACGATTTTAAGTATGCTACTCCAGCATGAACAACGAAGGCGGGGGGGGGGTAAGTGCAGTCGCACTCAGAAAGACTTAAATACTTACTAAAAGTGCAAACTCCTTGTGTCTGTTTTTTTCTTTAAATATTAATCTGTAATGTTAGTGAGAGATAAAGGAAACACACCTGCAGAGGAAAGATGGTAAACCTTTTTACAGAATGCAATATCGAGCTTCAATCTCAATATACCAGTTTGCAATTCCAGTGCAACTAGCTCTTTTATCTTTATTTCTTGATTTTTCGTCTACATCTGTTAACATTAAAAAAAAAAAAAACTTGTTTCCCTCTTCAATGATAAGGAACTTGTTTGTGACAAAAACAAGACTAGTTCTCATATCAAAACTGTAATAGCTAACTAAATGGAACAAATATTCACTACTATTCGAGAATTGAGTTCTTGCATTTGACAACAATCAAGCAATTTGTGCTGGGATTTATTTGACCATTTGCTTTAGCATTATCCATGTGACCTTAAACTAATGCGGCCTAAACATAATTTATGAATGTAGTATTCAAATATTAGGTCAGCTTAGTAAATGTAACTACCATCATCATGAAGTCTATTTCCAACAAGAAATATTTAGTGTAAGTAATATACTTATATCAGATTTTGCTGGACCCTCCAAACTTGCCGCTGCATGCAAATGCACGTGTTTCATATATTGTAGAGCCGGCTCTGCATATCATATATATCTGGTCGACAAGTTATTTATATACTATATTTAGATAAATACTAGTAGGCAGATTAGTATTAGCTTTTACCTTTAGACAAGTTATTTGAATTTTTTACTGTTCGTGACATTATTTTTATACTTATTAAAGACGTGCTTTCACGAAAAAACAAAATTTCATTTCTACTTTTATTTCTAAGTAGATATTGATGAAAACTGCTGAAACCCGAATTGTTAGTAGAAGTAGGTATGCTATTCATATAAATTGTAAAATATTTGTAGCGTATCAATATCTAGCGTTTAATTTATGTTGCATTTTACGGTAATTACACCTACATAAAAATATTTCATACTTAAATAGACGTAAGATGCATTACAAATAACTATTTGAAAATAAACGAAATTTAGAAAAAAACGAGAGGTAATGTTTTTTTTTAAAAAAAACGTACATTTCTGAAAAAAATACGAACTTTTTTTTATTTATTTATTTACAACACTAGACTGTAATCAGTGGTCACACGAAAGGTAATCCTATTTATGTATGCCACAATTGCAACTCGGACGATGATAGGGGGTCTATGTGCTCTAGGTTTGCATCAAAAGTCATTTCTGAAAGAAATTGTGATTCTATTATAAAACTGAGTATTAGGAAGGAAGTATTGTTGTCGCATTTAACTGTGTACGATAACGATAATTTAGAAAGAGTATTCGCATGAAAAATTGAAAGTAGTTTCTTTATGTATGCAAAATATATTTGTTAGGAAACATTACGTTATGTTTAGCACAATTTATATTAAAATTACATTAGCGAAATCGGGCACATTTCTTTCTGTCACAACTTATCCGATCAAAGTCACAACCTACCCCAACAAGGGGCATGTTATGACAAAACATTTGTGTTTGTTTTTTCTATTGTATTGTTCTTATAATGAAAAATACAGATGCAGAAAAAAAATATGGAAGTAGTCTAATGTTCAAACTTCATTTTAAGACAAAATTTTCTGACATTCAATAAAAATGAAATCCTAGAAAAAATAAAAACTTATTTTTGTCACAACAAGCCCCGGTCTCATATAATTGTGGTTCCTCCCCCGTACTCACACTCTCGAGGTAACGTAACAGAACATAAAATGAGTAAAGTTTAAGTAGAAATTGATGATTGTAGATTTTATTATGTTTTTTGTTGAAAATTAGGTGGACGTGTAACTTTAAAGTAATTCCCTTGTTTACAATTACATTTTTTTTAAATATTAATACTAAGTTCTTGTTTAAAATCTTAAATTAAACTCGTTTTATATAAATGAACCACCTGCACACTATACCAAGAAGACACATACCAAAACAGCTAAAAAAAAGTACTATAATGTTATTCAAAGCTACACTGAAAAAAAAAACATATGCGGCGTACGTAGGTTACATTTGTAAATCCTGTAGTTTTTGGACTTGACGTACAGCAAGCGTATAACTGAAAACGCATGTTTTATAATACTTTCTGTAAAAGTGTTCCATCTATACATACTTTCCGTTTGAAACAATATAGGCGGTCAGGATCTCACATACAAATGGACATACATAACATATAGCTGACGAAGGTAACATATATACCGCCATTACTGCAATCGACAAAAGATAAACGCTTTGTTCCTGCTCCTGTTTTTTTTGATTTGGCTTGCAGCAAGCACTTCACATTTCGTCTCCTACCTCTCAGATCGCTATTACAACTGTGGCATGAAGTATTATGAACATATTCGTTCTTTTCGTAAAAACTTGCTTCAATATGTATTGTGTCATTTCATATCGAGATTCGAGAAGACTAATAAACTTTAACACTTTAACTCCTTTAAAATATGTTTAGAAGTGTTCATCAAATAGTTAAAATGGAAAAATTCTTGGTATAATCTCTTTTATATTGCATTTTATTCTTAGCGTTTACACATAGAATTAATCGAGATTTTTTGCAAGCCTTCCATGAAAATTTTAGGGAGAGCCAAGAAAAGTTTACGGGGGGCCGGACCCCTCTTGCCCCCCGCCGTGGATACGGACCTGGTATGGTATAACCTTTCGTAAAATAAATAAAAACTGGAATAAAGAATAAGATTTAACTCAAACTCTCTTATTCAATAGTATAGTAATAAATTTTACAACTGTGTGCATCCAATTAGGCAAATCAATGTAAGAAAGAGGATGATTAATTTTAGTTCTTTTAATTATTTTAACGTGTTGATGTTTTTTAAAAAATATTTATTTGTCCCCTTTTCATATTCTAACGGGTGTTCAGAAAGTAACTATGCAGTTCATAACTTGCCGTATTTTATTTTCCATAAACCACTATAAACAACTGAAATTAACTGGAAGCTAAACTTTAATGTCATGGAAGTTATAAGAGATGCTGGAAGTGACCCCCTTGCACTTGAAGACACAGTTGCACACGTTTCTGCATGTTCTTGAAGAAGTTGTGCAGAACATCGGGAGTGATGTTCCGAATGTGACGTGTCAGTGCAGCTTGGAGTTCTTGTATGGTGTGCAGATTGCCTTCGTGGGCCTTTCCTTCAACGTACCCCACAGCAAGTAATCGGGTTGAGTCAAGTCGGGTGAACGCGGAGGCCAGAGTCCTCGAGAGATGATACTGTCACACAAGACGTTGGTCTTCAATCTGTGGACAAATACAAATACCTCGTCAAATATGTTTCAAATATGTTAAACAATGAAAAATGTTGTATTACTAATTGACAATCATATCAGTCATCACTTAGCACACCACAACATGGCACTGCATAGTTACTTTCTGAACACCCGGTATTATGAACATTCTTCATTCCCTGGAAGTATTGAAATCGTTTAATAAACACATAACGTAGGAACCCCATTTCGGCGCCAGTATATCGTTTGAGGGGGCTGGGTCCTCATTTGTCCATCGCGGTTACACACCTGACATTGTATATATAGGGCCGGATCCAGGATTTTCTGACGGGGGTGCGCCAATGACTACTAAAATAAACAATCACACTGAAGCTCTTCAAAGTGACATGTAACGATTCTTTACTCTCGACAACGCTAATGCATAGAACGGAAGGGCATATTTTAAAGACGGTAGCAAGTAACATACAGGAAAAACATAATCTTCCTGGCTTATATTTTCTTCCCTACTTGAGAAATTATTCATTGGTGAATCCTTTTCCTTCAACCTTCAGAAAATCGACTTAAGCTATTGCTTTTGCAAAACTTCACTTTGTTTTAAACCCCAAACGGAAACACAACACCAGAAAGTTTAAGAAAGTGTTGCTATTTTCACTGTTAGCTTCCTTTTAGATAGTGTATATTTACATCGAAGGGGGGATGCACGTGCACCTTTCCATCCCTAAATCCGGTTTTGTATATATATATATATATATATATATATATATATATATATATATATATATATATAGCCCTATATATATATGTATGTATGTATCACCTTTTTTTTTTTTTTTTTTTTTTTTTTTTTTTTTTTTTTACAAAAACTCATCTTTTGACTTGACATCCTTTACACGACCACCCGATATACGCAGATTTCAGTAAAAAAAATGAAAAATGAAATGAAATCTTTGAGTTTTACGTCCCACGGTTATGCCGGTTAGGCTAAAGGAGACGGTGATGATGAGTAATGGAAGAAATTATGGAATGCAGAAAGTGGGAGGAAACGGGAGAACCCCGAGAAAACCCACGCACACGGTGTTTGTCTACCACAAAGTTCACTTGGCTGAGGCAGATATCAGTATCATATAAGTTAATTAAATTTGTAGTTAAACTATAAACTACAGTAAAAATTATGTAGAAGTATTGTGCTATCATCGCGTTTGTGAGTTTGTAAAAAATTTCGGAGTTCTAGGTAGTACGTAAATGTGTGAAGTTAAACTTGCAAGAGTGGCATTTTTTTAGAATAAAGTAAAATAATCTAACAAAAGCATTGTAAATAAACACAATTTAAAATTTCAATGGATTTAATGATTTTGAACATCTGCTCCATCTTTCGTTCAGTTTTTTTAGCCTATCGATTTACGTAGGGAACTTATTTTTCTATTTTCTTTCAAATAAACTGGAATTTTAATCATGTAAGATTAATTCTTCTTGAAATAGCGATTTAAATGGTTTTTACTTCGTGAAAATTAAATTTTGTTATGTAATATCCCATTGATCTGTTTTGATATTTATAACCAAATTTAGTTTATATGTAACATAATATTGATCTGACTTAATATTTATAGCCAAATTTAATTTGTATGTAATATCTAGTGCAATCTAAAAGCATAAAATGCATAACAGCAATTTACACATATGGTTGGTATCTTGGATATGGTTGTGGTTGTCTAAGGGTCCAGAAGAAACTAATTTTAAAAGCATAATTTGAAATATAGCACAATTCTTGGAAAATTCTGTTTAATCGCAAGTTTAACATACTGTATTAATATTTTTTAAAACCAATATTTACTACAATGCAAAATCATTGAGAACATAACAATGCAACAACGGAAAGCTTATTTTTATTTCTGTAAACTTTTCCGAGTAATGCTTTCATGTGGAGAAAAGAAAAAAAGGAAAGAAGAAGAAAACTTTCCGCCAATAATGAATAATACACAAGAACTCCACACTATATTGTTATATGTACCTCTTGAACTTGGGCACTGATGGCACCTTTTACTTTCCTTTTCTATATATATGCACCTCTAAGGTGCACACAAGTGATAGAAAAAGAAAACTGACTCGAGTAAAGCATATCTCAGTACAGTGCATTAAGTAGAAATTGATTACATATGAAAGAAACTGGTTGCATAAAATATTAATAAGTAGATCAAGATATTTAGAATATTTAATATATAGTAAATATTGTACATTATACACGATTAATGTTAAACAATGATTGAAATTAACAATAAAACATAATTTGGAAAAAAATAAAGCATAATTTAACAAAAAATAAAGCATAATGTGGGTTGCTCTAGTAATATCATATTGATCTGGCTTAGTATTTATAACTAAATTTAATTTATACGTAACATATTGATCTGACTTAATATTAATAACCAAATTTAATTTAACCAATATTAAATTTATAAACATATCACAAATTTCTTTTTTTTAAAAAAAAAAAAAAAAGCAACGTATATTTAACTAGAAAGGGAGAAGAAATCAGTAAAATGTCATCATTAAAACTCCTATTTATTTCAAAGAAAAGATAATATTGTGTGTTCATTAATTGATAAGTGCAGGAGTCTATAGCTATTATTCAAAGTTTTGAAATCAAAATGGATCTTTTTTTCATACGCACCCCAAAATAAGGGTAGTTATCGTATGTCCAAAAATTTAAAACAAAAATAATATTTTCTTGAACATAGCCTTGATGTTTTTTAAGATAATATTCCATAAATATATAAAATATTTCCTTAGTAATCTTATATTTCATCACTATTCGTGTCATTTGGAGGAAAAAAGAGGAAGCCATAGCTACAGTTATTGCCACTTCGTATTCAATTTACAGTAGTTACTAACTTTCTCTATTTTGTATATTTCCATTATATTATTAGCGGTTTGCATGAAAGTGTACCGTTCTTTGTCAAAATTATTTTAATAAACTTATTCTTAATGTTACAGTTATTCTTACTAAGTTTATTCTAAGTAGTAACACGTAGGAATTCAATTATCAAATTAAGAATAGCTAATATAACACTTCTCATTAAAACAATAGTGACCTAAAGGGCCCCGGTGGCTCAGTGGCAGAGCGTTCACCTCCTGTGCATGGAGTCCTTGGTTCGATCACAGCTCGCGCCAAGTGGACTTTGTGGTGGACAAACACCGTGTGCGTGGGTTTGCTCGGGGTTCTCTGGTTTCCTTACACTTTACTCATTTGATCAGTGCATTTATTTCTCATCATCACCGTCTCTTTTAGCTGTAGCGGGCATATACGTGAGACGTAAAACTGGAAGATTTCATTTCATTCAAATAGACATTATTCGCTGTCATATGTGTGTGCATACATTTTAAATATAAGTCACTCTCATTAGATCTTGGTTTTCTTTTCATTTAATCATTCTTCTACGTCTGTCGTTTTCTATTAAAACAGTTTCATTTTGTTATAGAGCGCACGTGACAAACGAGGAAATCTTCTCTATCTTCTGGTATATGTTCGTGGTGATACTTCGGAATACAACGACTTCATATAATAAAATTCTTGCTCTATCGACTGAAGAAAAGTACGGCAGGATGATGTTGTTTTTAAATTCAGTCTTTTTGCGGATGTTTGCGGTTGCTTTGATCTGGACTTGCATTTCTTTCCATCATGGAACAGGTAGAAATGGGCCTTATCTTGGGATTTCTTCAGCCATACTTTCATGTGCCCTTTCCCTGTTATTTCATGTCATCTTTTAATAGGCATTTTTCTTATTTACCTTTCCATTCTTTTTTTCTGTTGTCAGATATTTTCTTTTGTTGAATTCTTCCTCTATATTTCAATCAAAAATTTTCTTGTAGGCCCCTTATATCTGGAGAACTACATATAGTGTAGCCAAACCCAACTTTCAGTTAACTTAGTGTAATATACCAATTCCTTAAAAAAAAAAAAAAAAAAAAAAAAAAAAAAAAAAAAAAAAACGAAAACTCAATTTAGGAGCCGTTCAAAAATTTTGTGGCCTCTGATCCAAAAACTAATTATTAGCCAAGATCCCAATCTTTTGATTCATTTTTTTTAGTCATTCCTAAAATTCTTGTTTAAAAAATACTTCCTGGACGTTATTACGAATGGCAGTCTTTTTGTAGTTCGCTTGCATTTTCTCTTTGAGATCTTTGGTCAAACTAAATAAATATTTTGTAAAAATGAATTATCAGTCCTCGAGCTTCTTTGGAAAAATGAAATCTTTGAGTTTAACGTCCTACGATTATGTCCTTTAGGCTAAAAGATACAAATGATGATGGAAGAATAAGTAGAATGAGAATGTGAGAGGAAACAGGAGTACTTCAATAAAACCCACGGACACGATGTTGTCCACCACGAACTTATTTTGCCGTAATCGAAACTGGGATTGCAAGCATCAGAGGTAAGCACTCTACCACTGAGCTGCCATGCCCTCCACTGAAATCAATATAAAATCTACAATACTTAACTTTACATGTCCTATATTGTTAGCAATTTTATAACTCGTTTAAAATGTGTTTTTTTTTTTTTTAATGGGAAAATTTTGTCCATTTTTCTTTAAAGGAATGTTGATAATGGAATTCTTGACTTGCAAATTATTATGTTTTTCTTTCTTTTGTTACTTAAGCCGATTTATGTAAATATTTTAGCTGTTCTAACTAGTCTTTAAAAAGCAGAAATAGAATTAAAAGTTAGTTTATCGACCAACTTAATAAAAAAAATGAAGAAATAAAGAAGAGGAATAATAATTCATAATTTTTAACTAACATGAAGGGCATTTGCTTGTAGAGAATTTCGACTAAAGGAGATTAAATTTAAATACAAAGCATAACAATTTCTTTCTTAATTACCAATAATTCTTAATTACTGTTGCACAATTTACTGATTATGAACTATTTAAGACAATATTAGCATTAATTCTGATCTAATGTGGTTAATTGATGTTACTTAAGTTGAAGTTGTAGCTGAGATGAATACTCATTTTTTCGTCGCAGAATAAATATAAATTAAAGTTTCCATTTTTTAAAAAAGTAGTAGTAGTAGCAATGTACTAATTATAATCAGTGGCGTCATTTGGGGAGAGTAGGGGGACAATTGTCCCTCCTAAGTTTGAGAAACATATGCTTTGTAATAAATTGCCTACTAATACACTAAAAAAAAACTCATACAGGGTTCATTATGAAAGTAATGAGCATTGCTTTAGAAAAAACTGTTTTATTGTTCCGATTGTTACAAATCTTTAAAATTCCTCAAAATACGCTCCTTCTGCATCGATACACTTCTGGAGACGTGTTTTCCACGCCTGGAAAGCATCTTTAAAGTCCTCGGCTGGAATGGCTTTTAAAAACCTTGTAACATGGGCTTGAATGTTCTACACGGAGTCCCAATGTTTTCCTTTGAGGTGTCTCTTCAAACGAGGAAACAAAAAAGTCACTAGGAGCCAGGTCAGGACTATAGGGGGATGGGTCACTGGGGTTCAGCTCCGGGCCAGGAAGTCGACGACGGTGAAGGCGGTGTGACTTGGTGCATTGTCATGGTGGAGTTTCATTGAGTCTTTGATGTCACTTCGAACGCCGGCGACCCTGCGTTTCAGTCTCTTGCGCACTTCTAGATAAAATCCTGCGTTGACAGGTTGTCCTGGTGGCACAAACTCGAAATGGATGATTCCTTGAACGTCGAAGAAGACAATGAGCATGGTTTTGATTCGGGATTTGCTCATGCGAGCCTTTTTGGGGCGGGGGGAGGATGAGGTGTGCCACTCCGCACTCTGCCTTTTGGATTCTGGATCATATTCAAACATCCAGGATTCGTCTCCAGTTACGACCGAGTCTAAAAAGTCCGGATCACTTTCACACAATGCCAACAACTCCTTGCAGCGCAAAACTCGAAGTTCTTTTTGTTCGTTCGTCAACACCTTCGGCACAAGCTTCGCACAGACCTTTCGCATTTGTAGGTCCTCGGTCACTACTCCATGTACCGCAAATGTTGACATGTTTAGGGGTCCGCGATTTGTTGAATGCTCACACGCACACGGTTAACGTTGTCGTCGGTCCTGGCCGTTGTTGGGCGTCCAGAACGGGGCTCGTCGGCGACCTCCTCCCGATCCTCCTTAAACGACTTGTGCCATTTTCCGACCTGGGATCTTGACAAACACTCCTGCTTGTAGGCCTCTTTCAGCATCTGGTAAGTTTCCGTAGCATTCTTACCCAACTTGACGCAAAATTTTATGGCGTAGCGTTGTTCGAGCGAACCCTTCATCGCGCCGTGTTACAACTTGGAAAAACGTGCTTCACGCGGATCGACATCCACATCCGCTCGCAGCAGACTGACTCCGGACGCGTTTGGAAGGACAGACCACCGACTACTTTTTCCGCGCCGGCAGCGCGTGCTGCGGTGGATTGTTGAGTCTGGGTAGCATCATGCTCATTACTTTCATAATGAATCCTGTAAATCGTATGTTGGAAAATATCTTGCCACTCTCTCTCTATGAAAACCTATGAAACTACTGATTAAAAAATATATTTCTGATCAAAGACAGCTATGAGAAGATGAGTGCTCAGACTGAAAAAATGTAAGAAACAAGACATAACGCATATTTGCATAGCAGCCATCTATAACCGCAGATCATACCAGTCGAGAGGCTATTTATTAATATTTTTCTTCATTTTTCCGTAGATTATATATTCATCCCTTAATGATACTAATTAAACCCAAATGTAGCGAATGGGACTGAATAATTAGCTCTTCCAATACAAATTAAAGTATAGCACTTGTTATTATTAACATAGAGTTGCCATATTTTAAAATTAGAAAAGCGGGGGATTCTAAACCGTAAGTAGTTATGTGAACTTGAGTATTAAAAATACTGACCCGGGATCCTTCCGACCGTTTTTTTGTGATTTCTTTGTTAAGTCACACTTCCAATGTACTTTTCTAACAAAGCGAAAGTACAGTAGGATGTCGATAATCCGAACGTCAAAAATACGAACGCTGTCCCTAGAAGCTAGAGACAGTACACTAATTCAATTTTACTGGCTTGAAGTCAGTGTTTTTACAAAAGCTCATTCATATGTAATTGTTTGTCAAACATATTTTTATTTTTATTTTCCTTTAGGCTTATACAAGTTAAGTTTTAAGTGTGAGTTACAAGAACAGTGTAATTTAGTGTACGAGCAGGCTCCTCAGAAACATTAAATGTAAGTAGCCTTACGTACGGTATTGTAATTACTGTATGCACAGTTTAACCACTGTATCGATAAAAGAGCATACCGTACAGTATATTTAAGCCTAAATGACATTTTCTTGGTCATTTTCGAAAATCCGAACAATTTGAAAATGTGAACTACCTGTGATCCCAATTAGTTCGGATTTTCGACATGTATTTTTTTAATAACATCTATAGAACCTCCAGTACATTGCACAAAGAAAACCACTATGCATTAGAACAAATATATTATTAGGAAACGGATCTGCGCACGCGCACTGGTCAAATAGCTCACAGCCTGAGCCTGAGCGCGAGTCCAAATTTAACTCAATCGAAATTGAAATTTACACAGAAATGTAGCGGTTTACGTTGAATATAACAACACTTTATCAATAAAGTCGTATTAGATTTTTCTCCAATCCAAAAACGCGGGTGGTTTTTGTTGATTAAGATTTGATTAAGCGGGGAAATAATATAGGACCTGAAAATCGGATGGTACCCGCTAAAATTGGGTAATATGGCAACCCTATATTAAGAAAACTATGTTTTAATATAAGAAAAATTAATTTTTTTTTAGATATCTTACTTTAATCAGATATTAGGTACAAAAAGTAAGTTCAAAAATATGTGATATGTACCAAGACTGTTATAAAATAGATGATTTGCCCTTACAACAAAATCTTGAAGCCATACGCCACAGTTTCGCCATCCATATCTGCAAACTCCGTTCAATAAGATAGCAATGGTTTGAGCCAACAATGATGGCGGAAACGAGAGTAGCAAATGAGACTCGGTGCTCTGAGAAGATGCTCGGTTGTTTTTAGGCTTCACTGCGTTAATAGGATGAAGATATATATAGACAGATCCTCTATTTTATAACATACTTGATGTCTGCACTCTCTTTTTAAAAGCATCGTGGCTAGTGGCTGATTTGTTACTAACTAAGAACCTTTTCTGATTATTGAAACAAGAGGAGAAATTCTACTTATCGAATATAGATAGTGTATATATATAATATGAGAGAGATACATTTTGCCTTTCTTTTTTCTTAACACAAATATATCAAGTTGAGTAAAGATACTCGTTTTTTGGAGGTAAAATTTGAAAACTTATTTTTATTTATTTATTTATTTATTTTATTTTTTTTATTTATTTATTTATTTATTTTTTTTTTTTTTGTTATTTGAAAACCTTACGAATCCACATATGTACCATTTTGTTCGATGACCATCTACCATTTTTCCTTCAACATAATAACCACGTCAATATAGGACTTCTGTGGGTTCTGGTCAAAAAATTGTGACGCGTGTTCTCACAGGCCTCTTTTGAAACTAACTTAACTCATGAACAGATTAAAGAAGGATAATAGTTAATCATAATATTTGGGTTTACATCCAAAAGGTGTTGGACTGCGGTGGCTCAGTGGTAGAGCATTTACCTCTGGTGCATGGGGTCCTTGTTTCGATCCCAGGTCGCGCCAAGTGAGATTTGTGCTGGACAAACACCGTGTGAGTGGGTTTTCTCGGTTTTCTTTCGTTTCCTCCCACTTTCTTCCTTCCACGATTTCCTTCATTTCTCATCATCACCGTCTCCTTTAGCCTAGCCGGCATAACCGTGGGACGTAACACTTAAAAGATTTCATTTCCAAAAGATGTTGTCAATTTATCTTATAAATAAGAATCAAATACCATTCAGGGGGTCCTGCAGAGATTGAAACAACTGATAGTCTGATGGTGCCATGTCCGAGCTATACACTGGATGCATTAAAACCTCTCAGCCAAGCTCTCTAAATTTCTGACGGGTCATTAAAGGTATGTGCGCTTTGGAGTTGTCAGTGTGGTATGCAACACCTTTTCTGTTTACTAGGTTCGGCCATTTCATTCGAATTGCTAGGTACAATCGCGGTAGTTGCTGACGGTACAGGTCCGAGTGTATCGGTCTGCCCGCCACCAGCAGCTTGTGATGTACGATATCCTTCCAGCAGGGACGTACGCAGGAATTTATTTCGGGAGGGGTCTAAAGTGTTTTGGGGGGTCCAAATACAATTTGAGGGTAAATTATATGAACATTTCTAAAATTGCCCCTAAAAGTAGACTACATTTACAAAAAAAGTCGGGATTTCGGGGGGTCCGGACCCCCAGGACCCACCCCCTGCATACGCCCCTGCCTTCCAGTTCCAACAAACGTACAGCATAATCTTCTTAGGTGTCAGTGTGGGTTCTCCACGCTTCGACTAGTCATTTTCACACATTGTTGTCAAAGATTATCCACTTTTCATCATTCGTGATCAACCACTTGTGTTTGTTGCGTTTCAGTAGAGGTTCGCATATTGAAATTCAATCGTTTTTGTTTGTTTGTTTGTTTGCTTTTTAAGTCAGATCAAACCCAAACATCGAGCTTCTTTTTGTGTCCAGGTTTCTCAAAATGATTTAACACTGCTTGGTGATAAGTGTTTAAGTCCTTGGCAATGCCAGGACTGGTTACATGTCAGTTTGCTTCACGTTTGTTAGAATATCTTCCACTTTTGCTGGTTGTTGCCCACTGTGAGGAGTATATTGGACATCGAAATTTACAGAACGAAAGCTACTAAACCACCTTTCGGCTGTTGCTTTTGGTAACTTATCTTACTCATGAACAGCAAAAAATTCTTCACAGGTCTGCGTAGCATTTGGCCTTTATCGAAATAAAACTGTAAAATGTAGCGCAGTTTGGCCGTAAAGTTTGCTCATCTTCATGGTGAAATTCCTTAGGCCTACCTCTAATTATAAGAATGTCAATAATTTCTGCACGTCTAACAGCTTCAACTGTTAGTTGTCAAATGATGTTAGGTCTAACCCGGTGCGACTCATATACCCTTGGGATTTGGAACAGCAACGCTGTCTAATGCGCTAAAATCTCAATTATTTCAACGTACCTGATATACTTATTAGTAGAACTCGGAAGTTGAAGACCTAAAAAGGACCTATAAAAAGACCTAAAGCTATCTCAAAAAGGACCTAAAAACAGGGAAAAAAGGACGTAAAAATAACACTCAATTTAATTAGAATTACATATTTAATGAAAATAATACTCAAGAAATACAAGGTAGGTTAACGGTCTGTCCTTCCACAAACTGAAGTACAAACTAAAATAAGAAAACTTCTCCCACCCCCACCCCCTTGCTGGAAGACATTGTTATGCCTCCGTATCTGACTTCTGATTGCTGCAGATCTGGTCTTATCGGTCCGGTCGTTGAAGAATGTCTTATCTCTTGAATTTTCTTTACTGAAGAAAAGATGTTTAAGAGGTGGTGGTGATTCGAGTTAATGACCAGTAAATTTATTGTCGAAAGATGAAGGGCAAATAAAGATGTTAAGGCCTATGAAAAGCTTAAAAAAGACCAATAAACAAAAACAAAAAACGCCGAAAAAGGCAAAAAAAAAAAAAGGACAAATAAAATCCACCATTTTTTGGCATACAATGACCCAAAATGAACATATATTATGTTAAGCCTCGTCTTAGGGCACTCGTAAAAAAGAGGATTTTTCCTCAACTTCCGGGCCCTACTTATTAGCAATTTAGCCCATTGTATAGGAGGAAAATAGTAACATGGTTAATATTCAATATAAGTACAAAAAATAATAATTATATCATGGTTGGAACAGCTAACTAGGGACAACATGATGCATATTATATGTTGATTTTTTTTTTTACTGAATGTATTATTACATAATTTAAGAAATTATTTGAACTTAAATAACTGTTTTTTAAGACTATTTTTACATGATTTTTGTTTTTAATCTCTGAAAATTGTTATTTTCTTTTTATTTTAATATTTTATATTTCCTAACTGAACGAAATGTAAGGATTAAATACAAATTTGCACTTACGTTACAATTTGAGTAAGATGGATGATGTTCCCATCTATTGAGATTACTGTTAAATTAAATATGGATTCAATTGGTGAAGAAAATACTAGAAACGTCAAATGAGAGCGTTTGTTTACTATATAAAAGTTGGATAAGTTAAAGGATAACGGGAATATGGATTTTAAGCTTGAAAATATTATGATCGGCATTGTGATATGCGTCAGATTATAAATTGTCATAATATGTTGGGAAGAACTATAGTGACACTTAATGCTGCGAGGTTTGGCGTCCATGGTGATATTGTGGTTAATACAGAATGTATCTAATGTCTCCACCCGATTTCAAAGTGTTATAACTTGAAAACGACAGTTCGTATTTGAATGAAACACCTGGAGTTCCAAGGAGAGAGCATTCAAGTTCATATACATAATACTAAAGCCCGGATTTTCATGCACAAACAAACCGCGAAATATGCATGAAAATATGCACGAAAAATATTTAAAATATGCAGTAAAATATGTATTAAAATTTTAACACATGTACTGAAATAAATACTAAGCAAATAAAATTCAAATTTCTTTCAATGCCTAAATGACCTCTGTTGCAATGAACTATGAACGTCTTCTATAGGTTTTCTTCTGTAAACCCTCTGGGTTTATCAGTGAGAAACGTTTAGTAGATCGAAAAGTTCGTTTCTATATCAGCAGAAGTCACTACTGCATGTGAAAAACATAAATGCGAAAGCAATCGTAAGTGAATTTACCTAGGATTGTGAACAACAAACTCAACGCTATTCCCCCCTCCTCCCCAAAAAATTAAAAAAAGAAATATCTGCGTTTACAGTGATTCAGTTCACTTTAAATAGAACCTACTTTCTTGTGATATACTCTGAAAAATATGCTAGTATGCAGCAATAAAATTCGGAAATATGCAGTATCCTGCAAAGTTTGTGAAATATGCATGCACATCGAAATTCACTCAAAATATGCACTTATATGCGCTAATATATGCGTCTCAAACGAATCCTTACAAGTCCGTCGGAAAGAAAAATAATTACTTCTCATACGTTTGTGCATGTTAATATAAACATTCATTTTTCATATAAATCCGGGCTGTACATATTACCTTAAAAC
Organism: Thermobia domestica; assembly: GCF_964235325.1. Taxonomy (NCBI): domain Eukaryota; kingdom Metazoa; phylum Arthropoda; class Insecta; order Zygentoma; family Lepismatidae; genus Thermobia; species Thermobia domestica. The sequence goes on from NC_137463.1 coordinate 79,670,042, forward strand.
CGTATACAGATAATATCCGGCTTCAAAGTACTGTATTGGCTTTAAAAATATATACAAATTTGTTACAAAATGCAACATAGTTGTACGGTACAACAAGTTTTCAGTTCACAAATGCAAATCTCCTACAATGGAAGGCAAATCTCCTACAACGGAAGCACTAATCGAAGCAATAAGACTTAAGACAGCTGACACTATATATAAATTTCCATACCAACGAACTACAGCTTATCGCCTCCTACGATGCTCGGCGGAAAAAAAAATGTATTCGGAGTGACTCACCACGTGTAGTTGCATGGCAATACAGATACCTTTATAGTATCAATAATCTTCATGCTCAGGGATATATTCGTACCTCGTTGAAACGTAGTTTGATAGCAACTCTTGTCGAATGAAGAACTGGAGAGACGATTCGGACAATTGTGCGGTAACGAGTCCTGGCAATAAAGATGATAGAATTGTTATTCTACGTTGTGATGGGTGTTCAGAATTTATTGACAATTCTCTTCTAGTAACCCACAAAATATGGCTTTTGGTCCAGCAGAGTATCATGGTATTATGAATGCAGGTATCTGAGAATTGGTTTGAAGAGAAATTATTGAAACGTCTTGAGATTCTATCTGTAATTGTTATGGGTGATGCCTCGTATCACAGCTGTGGTCTCAACCTAAAACCAACCTCTTCCTAGAAGAAAATCAAATTCTTAACTATATGACTTTATAAAATATTCCCATTCCTAATGCTGTTCTTATAATTCCCGTTCTCCTTGAAATTATATTTTTAAAAAACTCTTCTGTTACCGACAGAAGAAAAGAAACATTACGGTGGACAAAATCCCTGCAAAATTTGGGCATATTGTGCTATGTTTACCACTCTATCATTGCGTTCTCAACCCTATCGAAATGGTATGGTCAGATTTGAAGGCTAAGGTATCGTCTCAAAATTTAAGGAAACGATCTCTGGGGGAAGTAATTCTTCAATATTTAAGGAAACGGCATATTCTACTCCGGCACTAAGCAGAAAAGTGTGAGACTTTGCCATGTTAATCTGAACGAAAGCCTATTAAGTAAAAGGAGGGGTGGCGAAAAGGGCCAAAATCGGCCAACGCGGGGGGTCGTTTTTAAAGTAGCAGTACGGACTGAATTTGACCTATATGAGCAATCTATAAGATATAAAACGTCAGCAATAATAAGCATTTTCATACAGTGCAGAGTGGTTTATACGAAAATATTTGTGGAAGGAGGCTTGTTGCAAGAAAATCCTTGAAAAGGGGTTGTTTTTCGACATTTACTAAGTTATTACGTATATAGCGCGACGGAGTACGAAAATGATTTTTAAGTATGTTGTGTGGGAGTGGATAAGCGTTAACATTTGTAAAAATGGCCACAGTACTCCACAGCGCTCATAGTGAAAATGAAACCCATCTCCTTTCCCCCTCAACCACTTCAGCACACTGAGGACACAGCTGACAAGACCACTCTGTATCGTAACTACTCAGTAACAGCTTTGCTTCCAGGTCGTGCTGTTGTATGTCGAGTGAAGGTCGGATGGGAATGTTTCGTGTTGTTTAGTGTAAAGAACAGTTGTTCGAAGATGCCTAAACAGTACAATTGTGATTGTTGTGGATCTCGAAAGGCATTACGTGCTTTAAAAGTGTTACGCAACTTGGAAATATTAGAGTATTTGAAAACGAAAAACACACATTTGGTGGTTAATACGAGAGTTTGTGGCAAGTGTTACACTGCGGGATACAAGAACAAACGACGAAGTAGATTACGTTCGCGTTCGGAGGACCGCTCCTCGCAAACTCCGTCCGCATCGACAACTGCCGCAGCACAAGAGATGCCTACTACCGCATCGCAGGAAATACTTACGTCTCGTCCTAAGTCACCAAAAAACATTTGCCTTGATTTGGGTCGGACCGCTAATACGCATAAAAGATGCATCATTTGCAACAGTGACAAAAACCTTAAACTGATACCTCCAAAAGCTCGTGTTAGGATAGTAAAATTACTTTCTGTATCTAAAAAGAGCAAAGTATTACTTCAACTAGAGCTAACCAATGAATGCCGATACTATTCTTTCCACAGCCAACCTTTATTTGGTTTATACTTCAACTACAAGCCGATAAACTTCCTGTATTCCTCAAAGTATTCCAAAAACGTAAGCCACCTTGGCATTACATTAAACCTAAAATATCAATCGTCACTATAGGCTCAACTACAGCCACTTATGGCTCAATTTGTGACATCAATTCCATTACACATATAAACAATTACATAGTTACGCTCTTCATTTTCTAAAGCATCGTTTTTCTTTTGTTTATCTATATACTAACTTTTAACACTTTTCACTCCCAACATCCTCCCGGGTACACATAAAAACGAACTGCACCGACTCAAAAAACCTAAGCTAACATCCTTCCATGCATTACCGAAAAAAAATCAAGTCTTATTTAACAAACGATGTAACCAAATTCACAATCAAAATTTTGTGTTACTATCCCTCATTGGTTTTCTTTCTTCTTTTTTTTCTCCAGTCTTCTCAATCTTTGTTCCATTTCAAAAATCTTGTTACTCATCTCCTGCATTTCCTGATCCCTCGAAGTAAACTCAAGAAACATAAACTGTAATAGTTCCTGCTTTTCGTTCAAGACGTGCTCCTTTTCTTTCTTGCTACTTTCACTCTCCCTAATAGTTTGTGCTTTTTGTTCACCGTCCTTTTGTCGATAACTTCTAAGTCTTTTAGTTCTGCCATCTTTATTTAAGTTCATGTCACACACACCTACATCTTCTTTATTAATAAACTTTAATATGCCATGCTCTGCTGCTGTATTAGAATCTGTTGTTTGACTAAGCTCTTGTCCAAATTTCGCTGATTGTAAAAATATTGTTCTCATCGTCAAAGCCTGATTAGTGTCATCCATTCTTTTTGTTTCTAGATCTTCTGTATTAACAGCAGCTTCCTTCGTACCGGTATTATGTTTTGTTGTCTTAATGCCACGTTCTACCAAGTCTTCCATTTTCAAATGTTTCCTTTCTGTTTGTACGGATCTTAATATACACGCTGATGCCAAGTGGTGTAATCCAGTGCAGCTGAAACAACGTTTCCCATAAGCTGGACACTGTCCTTTTATATGTACTTTTCTACATTTCTTGCATCTAATTGGATCTTCGTTTGTCTGACTTGCAGAGCGAAATGCTGACGAAACTTGAGCTCGTTGATTCACTTTTCTTGGCTTACCTAGACCTTTCAATGTATAGCCTATTTGCTTTTGTTGAGCTTTCAATTCCACGATCTCTGCTAGTAATTTGTCAATTATTTGGTCCCGTTTCCTAAACTCATTCAAGATCCATAATTGAAACTCCTTTTTACTTCGACTTTCCAACTGTTTTAACATATCTTTACACGTAGATTCTTTGCCTTTAGACTGCGCCATTTGTTAGGATAGTAAAATTACTTTCTGTATCTAAAAAGAGCAAAGTATTACTTCAACTAGAGCTAACCAATGAATGCCGATACTATTCTTTCCACAGCCAACCTTTATTTGGTTTATACTTCAACTACAAGCCGATAAACTTCCTGTATTCCTCAAAGTATTCCAAAAACGTAAGCCACCTTGGCATTACATTAAACCTAAAATATCAATCGTCACTATAGGCTCAACTACAGCCACTTATGGCTCAATTTGTGACATCAATTCCATTACACATATAAACAATTACATAGTTACGCTCTTCATTTTCTAAAGCATCGTTTTTCTTTTGTTTATCTATATACTAACTTTTAACACTTTTCACTCCCAACAGCTCGGTGCAAGTTCTTTGTTGAAAATGGTGTTATTATTCCTAAAGGAGTGCGGTGTTGCTCACGGCATTTAGTAGGTTATTTTCTCAGAAGTAATGAAGTGATCGCGAAAATGTGTGATCAGACCAATTTCAACAAAACCGAAATAAAAGATCTGATAGAAAAACTGCGTAACATTGCATCTAAGAAGGGATTAGACTTTGACACTCCTGATGTTTTGAATAATGACGACTATTGGAGACTAACCGGGACCACAATTGAGCAGTTCAATGTTCTTCTTGAAAGCACAAGTAGTCACGTGAAACACACTGTCAACAGAAGTGCCCGAACTAGTTTAGTGGTATTTTTAACCAAACGTCGCTGTGGTTTGTCCTATAATATCCTATCTACAATTTTTGCCTTATCAAAAGATGTCATAAAACGATGTGCTCACACTGTTCGTAAGGCTCTCATGTCTGAATTCGTTCCGAAACATCTCGGTTTCAATCATATTACTAGATATGATTTTATTTAGAAACACACCAGAGTATTTGCGAAGACCATCTTCACACAAGGAGAGGATAAAGCTGTAATAGTTGTGGATGGAACTTTATATAGAGAAGAGCTCGAACTACCAGTTTCAGAGGAGGACATATTCAATCCATAAAGGTAGACCCCTGGTTAAACCCATGTTGATTGTGAGCACCACAGGGTACATTATGGATGTCTTAGGTCCATATTTTGCAGATGGGAAGAACAACGATGCCTCTATTATCACAGCGCATATGCGACAACAAGCAGAGGGTTTAAGACGTTGGCTTAATGAGGATGATGTCATCACCGTAGATAGAGGATTCAGAGACAGTGTGAATCTTTCGGAATACTTGAATCTAATAGTAAAGATGCCAGATTTCCTACAGAAACAGTCAACATACTACGCAAGAGGCTAATGAGTCGAGATTAGTTACATCAGTGAGATGGGTAGTAGAAGTCTCAAATGGTTTGCTAAAAACTTTTCAAGCACTAGCCCACGTCATGCCCAATTCTCAAGTGCCATACATATGAGACTGTCAAAATTGTAAGTAGCATCTGCAATGCATTTAGGCCTCCTCGAATAATGGAAGATGAAAGTGCAAAAACAATTGGAGAAAGAATGTTAGCATTGCACTTCCATCCCAATGAGTTGCAACTCCGTGTGACTGCAGAAAAGAAAAAGGGTTATTTGGCAAGAAATGACTGGCACTTTGACCGACTTCTCTCGTTTAACACTTGAAGAACTTAAACAACTGACCTTGGGCATATATCAGCTGAAACAGGCGACCTCTTATACAGCTAAACATACAGATGAACTAGGTCTTTACAAGTTGTTCTCACACAATGTTCAGATGTAATAAGAGTTTTAATTCAGGGCCGACACACATCGTCCAAGATACACACTCTATGGATTCAGTATAATATACCTACAGCTGGATCTTGGTATTGCCAGTGTCAAGTTGGAGCATGTGTTGTTGGATGCTGTGCTCACATTGCTTCTGTGTTGTGGTTTCTTGGTTACTATCGACACCTTCATCACCAACAATAAAGACACTCCGCACATTATCAAGATTTTATACAAGATGCTGCAGTTGGCTGGTTTGATGATGAAGATGCTGATGATGACAAAGCAGGAGACTCAGATTGACAGGAAAGTGACAATAGAACCGTGTGTCTCTCTACATGTTGTGTTACGGCACTGACTGGTCTGTGAAGAACAAACTAATAAAATGACTGATGTGATATTGTCATTCTGTAGTAGGCCTATATCACGAAGTTCTAATAGGGGATACCACAAATAATGTTTTGACAACATAAAAAAAGGAAACGTTTTGTCTTTTTAATATTCATTTTGTTTCGTTTTCATCAGTAATATTAGTTTCTTGTCCATGTTACCTACAATATAATACGATTGTGCATTTTTTGTTAACAAATGGTGCTGTGTAAAACCTTAATTGCAAAACATATTTGGTTAACATTCTGTTTTTCATACATATCTGCTCTAGTACTACCATTATAGCATAAATGAATTGAAAAATCAAGGGGGCCGATTTTGGCCCTTTCCGCCACCCCTCCTTTGTAATTAATCGTACATAGGAATGACGGAGTAGATGCTTGAGTTTATAAAGTAAGTTCTCCTGCCAAACAGTATCAAACTCTCATTAAAGATCAAAATGGAAGGTAAATGCTTATTAAAATGGTTGACAAGAAGGGTAGAAAGTCAGGGAAACTGGTCAGTGGTGCTATAGCATGAACAGAATTTAGCTGGAATTTTTGGCGGTTTGTTTTCCACTTGTAGGTAGAGATGGGGTAGTAAGGTTAATGGATCGATTAGATGACACAACAGTTGAATCTTTTCAAGGTTTTAAGAACACCACAATTTTTGGAAATTTCCATTATATAGGAAAGAGCCTGTAGATAAAATAACAGTGTACAGAGAAGCAAATAAGATTAAAACGTCAGAGGCGCAGTAAGAAGTTGGCGATAAGTAATAGAATCTGCTCCTGGAGCTCTTACGTCAGTGTTGAAGAGCAATTGAAATATCGTCAGACGTGATAGGAGCAATAGATTAATTCGTTCCTCTTCATAGGAGTTTACCTGAGACCGTATCTGTTGCTCGCAGTATGATCCGAAACTCTAATCGTGTTTTCACACTATATCTAGAACTACGAAGCTCATCAGGGATCGAAGCTGGAACCATACACGTACATACTTTGGAAATATATTACTCGATAAAAAACAATGTATTGTATTGCATTTATAAAGACAGGTGACAGGCTTTTGTGAAAATATTTAGATAATTTCTTTTTTGTAGTAACTTTAAATTTATTCTTTAATTTAGAAGGAAAATAAAATGCACTTAATTCAATAACAGCAACTTATTATCTTTCTGCATTGACTTTAAAAGATCTTCAAATTTAATCAAATAATCCAATTTTTTTGTGGAAAAGACAAAGGGTATTTCATATAACTGTGTGTCAATGAACCACTCTGCATAGATTTAAGAATCTTTGTTGGTTTTAGTGAAAATATCTAACTGAATAGCTTAGTTCATATATTCTTTTTATAATGTATGCTACTTACACATAATTTCCATCTGTATGCAATTTTTTTAGTCAAGTATCACCCGCAATGCCTCTTGAATCCCTACAGTGCATTAACATACACACCAATGTAGGTTTAAATTTCCAATTACCATCTTTCCCTTCAAAGACCAAACAAATTTAAACTACAATACCTCTGTTTAGTTATATTAGTCTAGAGTTGTAACCACATGATCGTCTCATCGCTCGGCTACTAATTGGACTACATGACAAAACAAGTATGGAGTTTGCCATGCGAGGAAATATCCTACCGTTTGTTGCACCGCTCGGTCATCAGAGAACTCCCTTCCTGCCACGAAGTGATCAGGATGACGAAAGAGATAGTAATATGAGGAAGAAATGTTACAAGAGTACGGTCAGTGAGAGACGGTTTCACACTACAACTTGTGTAGAATCTGCATTCCTGTGAAAAAAACATATTAATGTGCTTTGACGTGCAAGAAGAGGACACCATGTTTGTGAGTGTATTTCATGGAGTTTAGTCCTGTAACAATTCGCAGTAATTGTTTCGCTCGATGCAGAAAAACATCATGAATCACCCCACTATATATGTATATTCATACCAGCAACAACACTTTCTGAGGATGGAGGAATAGCTGATAACGTTGCAACCGCTCTGCGGACTGATTGCGCGTATTGTAACAGATTCATCTTTCTTCGGGAGTGACAATCTGATACAGAAATCCCCTCCGGTAATTCCGTACACTCAGATAACTGCACACCTCCAGAAGGCAATCCTTGTTGACCGATATAACTCATGTGGCAACTGTAAATCCAACTTTTCACAATATCAATTTCGCGAAGCCACTGAACAAAACTAGTGAGGGAAACATGTCAAATATCAGATACTTTTTGTAATCATTGCAGAGAACATATTAAAAGTACCGAGATATTGGTAATAGTTGGTAATATAACAGATTAGTGCTTTATCTTGTATCAGATACAGGTATAGAAATTTTCAAACGGTTCAATTTCGTCTGGAGCGCACTGCTGCTACAAGATGGAGGAATCGGGCATCAAAGACTAGGCCTAGGCAGAAAAATGCACAAATCATCAATGAAGTAACAGAAAAGAATTAAGAAAAAAACTCCAAACCCAAACTATCGTAAGAGTTGTGTGATTGTGAAGAATCTACCAATCGAATCTATCTCAACTAATAACGAAGATAGTATGATGACTGTGACTGCATCTACCGCGACTCGGCCTTCAGCAACGACCTCAAGAGCGAAAAGTGGATTTGCTGCAATATGGGCCTATTTTGGGCACATAAATTGTCCCGAAAGTGATAGCTTGTAAACATATTTGTGAAATTTGCACACAATAATTACTCTGTCATTTCCTAAAGAGAACACTAATAAATATGCCAACTTCTACAACGAATGTTCTTTTCATTACTTACATACCCCCTTGTAAGATCCTTTTACAATATTCGCCATACCCCCTATCCGATATTCGTACAGTTTTTTTCGCGTTACTCAATTTGCAGTTTTATATCTTTAACTCTGCTTTGTAAAGTGGCAATGTTACTACAACAGCCAATGCTTCTGGTTCGTCGTCCAATGCTTGGTTTTGGGGTGGAAAGGGGAGATGCTGGAGGTCGAAGATCAAAGTGGATGATGATCCATTGACGGAAATACCTGAACCAGAAGCTCGAGAATGTGAAGATGCAGTGACCAAGGAATCAGGATTTGAAGAACACTCTTGGAGTACAGTAGGTAGGCTTAATTGGACTGTGATTGGTAGAATTGCCGCTGGTGGACAAGGGCAGTGACTGTGTCAGTCCAGAAAATCTGATTCCCCCAATACGCGTGGAATGAATGGAAAAATATCCCATCTCCTGAAGCTATTCATTTATAGCTGTACATTTACATGCACGACCAAACAATACCCCCACCTAATATACTCTCAGAGGTCAAAAGAGATGACCGTAAAACCAGTTCTAACCACAATATTATGGAACCCCTTAGTATGACGTTATGCTTGAAATTCAAATGATTCTACCAAAAACAATTATCAACGAAATAGTTTATTACATCTCTAACACATTACATTTATACTGTGCATACATCTATATTAATTACATTATGAAAAGGAGTAGAATGACTATATGCCTAAAATTAAAATGATTCTACAAAAAGCATATTTTTCAACGAAATACCTTCCTATTGTCATGTATACGGGTAATTTTATTCGTGGGTGGAAGGAGGAGTCGCCCGAAGTAAGGAAGAAATACAATACTCTCCTATCTGATAATTGAAATCATGAATAAATTTTATTATTATTATTCTTTCTGTATATGTTCATTTTCGAGTTAATCATTCCATATCGGACTCCCGAAGAAAAAAAAAAACTATCGAAACAGCTTATTGACCGTGCTGATAGCGACTACTCCCCGTCACGACACCGTTTTTCAGTTTTGTTAGTGTTAGGAAAAAGAAGAGTGAGAAAGAAGAGTAGCAGAGGGAGGCAGAGAAGAAAAGAAAAAGAGAAAGAATGAAGAAAGATAAAGGATTGGAGGAGAAAGGTTTACTGGATAATTCAGGAAATATAGTAATGAACTTGAATGGTTATTAACGAAGGATCAATTCCGAAGTGATCCGGAAATAGACACATGTCCATAAATACGAGCCTGATCTGGGTCCAGGCGACTGCACAAGAGGGAGTTGCCCAAACCCAGCCCAAGCTAGGTGAAAATGGAATTTAATTGGTTGTAAGGTAATCCTGAATGGTAAATATTAACTATCCAGTCTCTGAACTCCATACTCTGAGATCGACCACACATATGAATTAGCTTGGCGAGACTTCCTTTTTGAAGGAGAGAGTACCAAATTCTTTTCCTCTTTGATTCCTTCATTTTGTCACACTTCTTGCAACACAGATATTATAGCACAACGACAGTAGAATTTCCAGTAAGTGCACTTTGCAGTTCGTTTCAAGACTATTCTAAAACTCAAGGGTCACAAAATCACCCTCCCCTCTTTCCCTTTTCGAAGGGATCTTTCGGGGGGAAAGGTGAAAAATGTGGAAACAATTGGATACAATTACTAAGAACATTTTCCTTCTTCCTTCACAAGTCTCTTGTTTATGGTCATTTCATCTTGTGTGATAAGGCGGACTTCAGAACACAAAATTGCAACGCTCCAGATTCCCTACCCAAATTGTCACGCGGTTCGTATGTCAGTCTTCGAGTTTCTTCAAAGAATGTTACATTATCTGCTATGAGATCTGCAAACGATCTCCATTGTATAACTGCTATCTCGATAGAGGCAGTGGACAAAACTGAGGACAAAGCTGCCCAAAACAAGTTTTTGACCAAAAAAAAAAAGGAAGAAACAGAGACAACATTTGTTTTTAGCCAGAAGCGCTCATAAATCACTACCACGTGACGCGAAGACTATTAGGGCTAGAGGTTCAGCAGAGAGCTCTCAATTCCTGGAGAAATTCTATCCTCTACGTTGCCAAGTGTAAACGGAAGTATACATTATAATTAATCTAAATTGATCTGGGGCATTAAATCAAAAACAGAAACCATGAACATATAGGTATTGCTGTTGGAAAATATCATGGAAAATTTAGAGACGGTAAGTGCAATATCTTGTTAAATATTCACATAGAAATATCTACGTGTTATCTTATAGGGATCCTGAAACACTTGCAAGTGGGTAGACATCCCCTTAATTTCATTTGTATAGGTTTTTTGAATGAAGACATAAATGCAACATTCATCGGTTGAAGCTTATACATGATGTGTAGCGGTAGGTGCACAATATGCACTCCACTTTCTCTTGATGATCTTAAGGTTTCTTATGTGGGAATACTATCCATCAAGGATCAAGACTACTGTGGGTCTTCAAGTGTCGGTTTCACGAATTGAATGAAGTGTTGCTACATGTAGCGAAAATATGTGGTTGAATCAATTCTGAGGGGTGTAGTACTGCAATCGTGCCAGGGGCAGTTCTGTCAAATACAAGTAGATGCAGCAAATACATCCTAGCTACATTTATACAGGTAGTTCTGTCAAATACAAGTAGATGCAGCAAATACATCCTAGCTACATTTATACAGGTAGTTCTGGCAAATACAAGTAGATGCAGCAAATACATCCTAGCTACATTTATACAGGTAGTTCTGTCAAATACAAGTAGATGCAGCAAATACATCCTGGCTACATTTATACAGGTAGTTCTGTCAAATACAAGTAGATGCAGCAAATACATCCTGGCTACATTTATACAGGTAGTTCTGTCAAATACAAGTAGATGCAGCAAATACATCCTAGCTACATTTATACATATCACAACCGTTACGAAGACATCTCTTTCTGCCGAAGTAAGTTCTCTAACGTAATTTTCCCTTCATGCTGATGTCCTTCACTTATATCCCTTATACAATCGTGATCCCCGTTTCGTCAACATTATAAATTTTATGCGGGTCAAAATTACTACGCTTAACTCCGGTTTTAGTATGTTAAAGAATGTGTTCACTTTACCATGCGCGAAACCTTTCTCTCGCACGTAACCGTAATTGCACGTGGAGCACGAACGGCTAACGACGAACGACGACGAAGAAATTTCTTTAGCCAGTTTTCACCGGTCATTCCTGTACAATGTACATGCTGCAAAGTTGTGATTCCCCTGGTCTTTTATTGTCATTCGGAATGCTAAAATATGAATATTTCTTCGTCAGAGTCCATAGAAGCTTTTTTTTTTTTTTTTTTTTTTTTTTTTTTTTTTTTTTTTTTTTTTTGCAATATTGTACCAATTCATTTTCCACCTTTGTACCGAGCATTGGTTTTTTGTCCTAAAGAAACTGACACGAGATCCTCAGCATTTTTCTTGGACGTCTCTCATAATTTTCAAGTGCAGAGCGAGGAACGTTGAATGTTTTCGTTGCTTTCAAATAATGTTACTTCGTGAATTTTCAGAGCTTAAACAGCCAGCACATTGACTGTTTATTTCACTTCTTTCTCTGGAACATTCGAAAAAATAGGAAATATTTTTTTTTTGAAAATGTTCTTAATATCGAATATCTGATTGGCTAATCCTTCCTATATGATATTGGGACAAACCCTTCCCTGGGAAAACATTCACTGTCAACCCGAATAGTGCCATGTCGCCGAACAAACCTGACATATTTATATACTAGGCAATTTTGTATTTTCGAACAAAATAAGTACAGTGTTGTTTTTCCCTAAATTCTGTATTCTATCACCAGATGAAACACTTCTTCTAAAAACTCCAAACAACGAAAATGCTATTTTCTCTCACACATCAGCAAACTTTCTTTCACTGCATCCAAACTCACAAAAACAATATGGCACCACTTGCTGATGGCGTTATTGTGGTTGTCTGCCGATAGCAGCACCTACTTAACGAGAAACATTGGTGTCCGATGTTAAGCAGGTATCTGACATCTGATCTGTTTACCTTCTTATGTATGCCTAATTAACTGTAATTGTACGAACTCTTTTCCAAGCGCCTGCATTCATGTTGATAATGCGGACCTCATACTGTTGGTCGAAGACCTTGAGCCTCACTTGTTATGGTTCTAGTTTTTGCACAAAATTTCACAAACCAATGGCGTATAGTGTGTCCATTTACGTCTCTTGCCCCAAATACATTGTTGATACTTCCCACGACTAGACATACATAATGATCCAGAGAAGGAAAACCACTAGTAATTGTGTGGTCTTGTGTACTAATACAACCGTACTGAAGAATATAGAGGTTGATTCAGTTATATTGAGCCGAATTTGAATGTGCCTCTTACCTAGTAAATGCCATGATTCCACAACCGGTTGTGTTCAATGTGCACGCCACCTCTACTGACTAGTACCTGGTCGAAGTTTTCCTTGTGTGTGACTAGGTATTACTGGACCATCGGTATTACATCCCACTCCTTTTAGAGGTTTTCCCTAGGCCGGAGGCAGTGCGGAATCGACGATAGAACAGGTGCTGCCTGAGAAGTCCAAGAGCATAATATTCCATTGCGCTGGCATCTAGACTCTGACAGGGATGTGAAAGAAATTGCAGTAATTCGAATTTCCTGTTCCATACAGCCATAGAATTCCAGCTATCTTTCCGCCGTGTAGCTACATTTCTTATCTTTGTGCTGTTCAGCCTAGTTCACGTCTTGTCCGTATAATGCTAAGATTTCATGCTGGTATATTTCAGTTAGGACGTGTGTGGTAGTAGCAACATTACGCTTCATCTTTCGGAGATGAAATTTATCCATGTAAGAGAAACCGGCTATAATCATAAACGCATTTGGAAAACTCTCTGTATGTAATGGTACGAAATTTACCTCAGTCTGTAAGGTAAATACAAGTCTCATCAAGGGTAAACAATAAACTTCCATCATTCACCTCGCAAGATAACGCTCATTCAGCATTCTGCAGTTCCTTTTCGCTCAGACATAAGACGTGATTTCAGGGCGTACACACTGCTCTTGCGAGGGGTAAATCCCTATGAATAGCGGTTGATTGTCGCCAGCGATGTGCGGTATTTGCTGCATATAGTAGTACGCTCTGTGTGGGGATTTTCTGAGATCGACATAGGTCAAACCCCACGCAATACTGGAAGAGTCCTCTTCGCGGGGAAACCATGGAGCAACGGTATTCATAATTGGGTAAAAGTTGTCAAGAAAAATAAAAAATATGAAAATGCTTATTCTCACTTGTGTGTATGTGCTACTTATAAAACGTGGAAGACATGACGTTTCAATTGACTTAAAACTAACCACCGAATATAAAAATAAGTTGATGTTTGGAACGAATTATTGAAGCGAGTAGTAGACTTATCATTACTTTAGCTACATAAAATCTTTCTTTCCGTGATACAAATGTCAAAATAGAGGAACCTCATATCGGAAACTTCTTAACATTTATTGAATTACTTTCGCGGTACTCCTAAAATTAAGAGCGAGCTTATTCAACTACTTGCAAACTCGGTAAAAAAAAAAAAAAAAAAAAAAAAAAAAAAAACATTATTGCCGAAATTAAGTCAGTTCCTTTTTATTCTATTACTACTGATACCACGCAAGACATTCGTAAAGTAGAACAATTAAATCAAGTCATTCGTTTTGTCACAGTGAATCGTGATGACGATGATATTAGTGAGTGTCAGTGACTGTGAATGAATCTTTTCTTGGTTTTTTTGAAGTGGCTTATTCCAGTGCAAAGGGAATTGAGAGTGGCATTATAAATATACAAAACAATAGTAATTTGTCCATGTCCAAATGTCGCGGACAAGGATATGATGGACCAGTGCCGTTCCGTGGAAAATCAGCGCCCGGGGCCAGAGTAAATGACAGCGCCTCATACATATATTCCAAGTAACTTTTCCTTTCTTTTTTTATTTTTTCTCTCCGAATTTTGGCGCCTTACTTCGGCGCCGTCGCCCCTCCTCCTTCCCCCCACGGCACGGTAGTATAATGGACTAAGGCAATGAGTGAGATATGCAGTGAAGTTCAAACTAAGATAAAGGAGAAACAACCCACGGCCTTGTATTACATACAAGATTTTCAGTACGAGGCTACGTACAGATTTATTCCTTAATCAGGACTAATATGTACAGCCGTAGATAGACGGAAATCATTCTCCGTCAGTAATGCAGGATATAGAAAATCATGGTTAAGTAATTTGATAAAAATCATATGGTTGTGTACATACACTAGACAGTCGAAAAAATCTTCACCACAACACGGATTGTCTAGGATTATAGTTCTGCCGTGGCAGAAGTAGGGACAAGAAAGTCACCTGTAACCACAGTCTACGGAGTTTTCTCTACGTGCCTCTACGTCCCTTACGTGTCCCAGTCAACTTACTGCACATACGGAGATGACCTCGACTCATCAATAATATGCGTTACAGACAATGATCTCCCACAGAAGTAAAACCGGACATTTCAATACCACAAATTTTATAGGCATATTCACTCCTGTTTGCAGCTAAGAAACAAGAATTCGTGCTACAAACAATTAAGTTCACAAGTTAGTTACTAGAAAACTAAATATTGGACTAATTTTGATACCTTTAGAATTAAAGCTAACATGCACACAACCAAAACTTAAATAAAAAGAAACAGCATTATGAATAATTCGCATATGAATAATTACTCGAATGATATCTATATATTACATCATATATTTGTGACTATTTATACAAAGTACACGAAAAGTTTCTATAAACATTGGTTAACTTATCATGTGATCATCGGTTTATATGTTACAAGATGATTTTAAGCTAAGAATTGTTTTTATCCTATCTCCATGAAACTTTATTCCATTGAAGCATCTTTTAATAACTACATAGGCTGGTTATTGGGGTCTCATCTAGGCACCTTTCCATATACAAGTACATTTTTTAAGAATCCCTTACTGGAAAATATGTCGTGTACATCTTCCATTTTACTCTTTGGTGTCCTTACTGAAAATATGTCGTGTACATCTTCCATTTTACTCTTTGGTGTCCTTACTGAAAATATGTCGTGTACATCTTCCATTTTACTCTTTGGTGTCCTTACTGAAAATATGTCGTGTACATCTTCCATTTTACTCTTTGGTGTCCTTACTGAAAATATGTCGTGTACATCTTCCATTTTACTCTTTGGTGTCCTTACTGAAAATATGTCGTGTACACCTTCCATTTTACTCTTTGGTGTCCTTACTGAAAATATGTCGTGTACACCTTCCATTTTACTCTTTGGTGTCCTTACTGAAAATATGTCGTGTACATCTTCCATTTTACTCTTTGGTGTCCTTACTGAAAATATGTCGTGTACATCTTCCATTTTACTCTTTCGTGTCCTTAATGAAAATATGTCGTGTACATCTTCCATTTTACTCTTTGGTGTCCTTACTGAAAATATGTCGTGTACATCTTTCATTTTACTCTTTCGTGTCCTTACTGAAAATATGTCGTGTACATCTTCCATTTTACTCTTTCGTGTCCTTACTGAAAATATGTCGTGTACATCTTCCATTTTACTCTTTCGTGTCCTTAATGAAAATATGTCGTGTACATCTTCCATTTTACTCTTTGGTGTCCTTAATGAAAATATGTCGTGTACATCTTCCATTTTACTCTTTCGTGTCCTTAATGAAAATATGTCGTGTACATCTTCCATTTTACTCTTTCGTGTCCTTAATGAAAATATGTCGTGTACATCTTCCATTTTACTCTTTCGTGTCCTTCCTGAAAATATGTCGTGTACATCTTCCATTTTACTCTTTCGTGTCCTTCCTGAAAATATGTCGTGTACATCTTCCATTTTACTCTTTGGTGACCTTACTGAAAATATGTCGTGTACATCTTCCATTTTACTCTTTGGTGTCCTTACTGAAAATATGTCGTGTACATCTTCCATTTTACTCTTTGGTGTCCTTACTGAAAATATGTCGTGTACATCTTCCATTTTACTCTTTGGTGTCCTTACTGAAAATATGTCGTGTACATCTTCCATTTTACTCTTTGGTGTCCTTACTGAAAATATGTCGTGTACATCTTCCATTTTACTCTTTGGTGTCCTTACTGAAAATATGTCGTGTACATCTTCCATTTTACTCTTTGGTGTCCTTACTGAAAATATGTCGTGTACATCTTCCATTTTCCTTTTTGGTGTCACGTTGCCGTTAGCATCGCTGAGTGTTATTGATTATCTAAAATGCATAGTAAAATATATTAAGGTGATGGGCGATGAGATTTGCCTGGTTTTACCTGTATACACTAAAAGGAAAGAGAAAATATGTGAAAGGAATTGAACTAAATGAGTGATTGCTCTAACTCAATAAGTTGTCGTTTATTTCTTTGTATTTTTAAAGTTAATATTTTTGGTAAATGTTTGCTGTAGGAGTTGTGAATGCATTATTTAAAGCAATGATGAATTCTACGTTTTTTTTCTTGATCGTAATACGCGTATGTCATATATTTTGTACATTACTCAGTGTATATTGATGAATCTTGCACTATGAACTAGATTACCGTTGACCTAGTGGCTAGTGCACGCACCTTCGATGCACATGATCTCGGGTTTGATTCCCGGTGGTGAAGCAGTGACGCATTACGAAGGTTTTAATTTTCCCTTGAACTTGATGCTAATTGTCAGCAAACAATGTAGAATGTCACTACTATCATAAGCAACATAGTCAAACATGGTCAATCCAATGCTGATAAAGGTCTCTGCAACTTTTGTCAGTAACCATCTATATTGGGTAATTGATTTTCACGTTACTCCTTAGTGTTCCTTGATTTCGTCACACCACCTTATTTGAGGATGTTTACTAGGTCATTTTTCTCTTAGTATCCAGCGAAATACTCATTTTGTTCATCGATCGTCATTTATTCTTGTAATATATTCTTCGCAATGCCTCTTCATTTTTTTTTTTTTTTTTTTTTTTTTTTAGGAATTCAAATTTAAGGGTCCATTTTTATGTAGTAACGAACGGGTGTTATTCTACAAATGAATAAGGAACGATAAGTAATTTTTTAAGTACTGACACGAAAAATGATAAACTTAGATTATCTGAAATGAAACATTACAGATGATGAGTAAGATCAAATGTTTTGGCACATCAAGCCAGGGCTGTCGCGTGGGTTGTAAGCGCCCGGGACGAGAATTCCCAGGAACTTCTCCCCCCCCCCCAGTGCGTTATGAAAAAGAATCCAAGTTTATTCTTTACTCCTAGATTTAAATATGGAATGTAAGACAAAAGAAGTTGATGAATAGCTTTTGTTATTAAAACATAAGAGTTAATGAAACCATGTTTTTTTTTTTTCAATTATTGAAATCGAGTGCTATTCTTGCTTATTTTGAACTTGATACACATCAACATAGTAATAGCATAGAATATACAAATAACGATAAAAAAAAAAATTAAATTCCAAGATATATATATATATATATATATATATATATATATATATATATATATATATATATATATATATATATATATATATATATATATATATATATATCTTGGAATTTAATATATATAAACAAACTTCTCAGTGGTGAAGAGAGTTCCAGTTGAATAATCCTAGACGATGTTTTACTTTACCGGTAATTTTCAAGTTCAATATTCTATCGGGAGTTCCTCAAGGATCTAATCTAGGTCCCCTGTTGTTTTTTCTTGTTATTAATGATATTTATCTGTGTATTAAAACTTAACAAGTTCTTCTTTTTTGCCGATAATCTCAAATTATACTCCAACGTAAGTTCAATTGATGACTACATGAAACTTCAACAGGATCTACAGAGAGTTCAAATATGGCACGATAAGAATAAATTAGTCCTGAATGTATCCAAATGTAAATCTGTATCTTTCACGAGAAAAGAAAATCCAATTAACTTTACCTATACAATGAGTGGCACTTCCTTGTCTACTCAAATACTATATCAAAAAGCTCGGAGTTATATTTTATAGCAAATTAACTTTTGCTCAACACGTTGACGCAAAACGAGCAGTGCATATAGAAACCTAGATTTGATTTATAGGGTAAGACAGGATTGCTACAAGAAAAAACAAAGCATTTATAAGGTTTTTTTTTTTTTTTTTTTGTATGTGAGGTCAAAATTCGAATACTGTTTTACTGTTTGGACACCAGATGTCACTAAATACTCTCATGAAATAGAAAATATGTTCATTTTTTTTCTTAAATGCTTGCATACAAGAAAACCGTTTTCTACCCAAAGTATGTCCCCTATGTAGACTTAGTAACGAATTTTAGTTTTCAAACATTAGAACAGGGTTTCTCAACCTGGGGTCGCAACACCTAGCGGGTCGCGAAGATGAGCAGAAGACATAAATGTGATTAGAATCTAATACTGGAAAAAAAATTTTTTAAATATTATTTTGAAGTTATAGGAAAGTTACTGTATCCACTATATAGAAGAAATGGATTCTATTATTATAGAAATAGATGAATATCTTGAGATCTCCGCAATACATATATTAAAAATCCCACATAAGCTTATTACAAACCAGAAATTATAAGGGGGGTCGCTGGGAAGAGGATGTGATAAAATGGGGGGTCGTGATAGGAATTAGGTTGAGAACCACTGTATTAGAAAAAAAAAGAGCTGGGTATTTGATCTGTTGTTCTTACATAAATTTGAACGGTAAAATTGACTGCCGAGAATTAATTTCAGAAGTGTTATTACGTGGCCCAAGAGGCAAGACTAGAACAGCAGACACTGGGACATTCTATTGCAGAAAAGCAAGAACTAACATATTACATAAGTCTCCTCTGTTAAGCATGTGTGCTTCATATAACGAAATGATTAGATTTCATGTAGTGGATGTATTTAGTAATGTCCGAAAACAACTTCGAAACAATTGTCAGGCAATAACTTCTGCATAATTAACGACATATATTTGTGTATGTATAATAATGTATGTTAGGTAAGTATATATACGACACTGTAACTGGGCATTAAGCCTGTTGTATTGTCCTTATGAAATTAATAAATAAATAAAGTTTACTTAGCTGTGGCCTGATCTTATTAAAATATCTGAATTAACATTATTTTTAAAAAAAACAATTCATTTACCAACATAATATGAATTTCTTGAGTTTTGTTGATTTGTCGTCCCGGCGCTCCCCTGGTCGCGGCGCTCGGGGCAATTGCCCGGCCCCCACGCGACGGCCCTGCATCAAGCATTTTTCTGCTAAACTATTTTTTTTAAGAAAGTGTACAAATCTATGTCGAGCTACGAAGATGGTAGATGGTCCGGGCCAGGTGGATCCTTCCCCTTGGATACGCTTCTTTGGTGTAGTTTACAGACGGTGAATGTCTTGTAAACGTGTTCAAGCCATATTTTAAAGCAGACAAGCTACATTAATTGAATATTTTACGTATACCTCTATCCATTACGACTCTGAAACTTACTAAAGGATAACACTTCTGAGGAGAGTGTATATACTTATTAAAACTAAAATAGTGTGTGACACTGTATTTTAGTTTTAATAAATGTGTATATTCTGGTCAGAAGTGTTAATTATTCCAATATTTTACGCCTTTTACATAGTGCATTTGACTTTTCAATATAGCCACAAATGTTCCTTCCGAATGCACTTCAGCTTAACTTTATACGTAGATTAGTTTCTTCTCTAATGTTGTCGTCCGTAAACACCTCCTCGTGCAGTGACTCAGTGGTAGAGCATTCATCTCTGGGGCATGGGGCCCTTGGTTCGATCCCAGCTTGCATCAAGTAAGCCTTGTGGTGGACAAACACCGTGTGCGTGGGTTTTCTCAGGGTTCTTCTGTTACCTCCCACTTTCTTCATTCCATCATATTATTCATTTCTCGTCATTATCGTTTCCTTTAGCCTAGCCGGCATAACCGTGGGATGTAAAACTTAAAGATTTCATTTCAACATTACACCTTCTGTCCTTCTTCCAGCTCCATAGTTTAAACTAAGTCCTTTACTTCCTAGAGTTGTTGAACATCAAATTAGTCTTCTTCATATTGATTTTCAATCCGACTTCCTTGATCTCCAAATTAACCTTTATGGTCATTGGAAACATTCATTGTAGTAGTTAGGTCTACTGTTGTTCACGTTGATTAATATATTCGGTTTACGGTTTTTTTTTAAAAATCGAACATCTTAAAATCGATTTTCGGTTTCGGTTTTCAAAACAGAAACTGGTTTCGCGGTTTTGAGTTTGAAACTGGGTTCGAATTTGGCAACTTAAATTCGATTTTCAGTTTGAAAAGCAGAAACCATTTTTCAAGTTTTTTTCGGTTTGAAAAACTGAAACTGATCCCTTTTTGAAATCAAATATCTGTTATAAAAACCGGAATTGAATTTCGGTATTGAAATAAAGAAAAAAGTGTTTTCAAAACCGAACAACTGGTTATTGTTGTTGCCTCTCCATTACAAAAAAAAAAATACTTTCACACAAATACAGCTGCTCGAATTGGAAGAAAGGGCATTCTTTTTCTTTTCATTTCTTTAAGCTTTCCATTCTCCTATTTTTCGAAACATCCCTTATTTAATCAATGCTCGAAAGGAGAAATTTCACATGCTAGCGCTGGTAGCCTATACAGGGTGGCCCATTTTAATCTTTCCACGGAAATACCTCGAAAACCGCTGAATATAAATGGACCAAACAAAAACTGAAATAGGAAATGCCATAGAGCACATCGAATGACGTTGTCGCGGTGCCCCATGGCCGCCCTTTATGGGGCCTCAGAGCCCAACTTCAAAAGCATAAATGGAAACATGCGGCGAGTGATACCTCGTTCGATAGATCTAAAAACTAAAGAGTGCTGTGGCAAAATATTGTTCATATGAGTCACCGTTTGAAAATGACCATCAAGACGTGGTGCCTGCATTAGATAAAACGTCCAATGCCCATAGAATGAAAAGGGTTAAAGATAAATGAACAGAACAAAAATTCGAATATTTAATCACAGAGAGTATTTATCATTCCACGGAGAATAATAATATTTTCGAACTTGAAGCAGTTGTAGAGTAGGGGCTTACCTGGTCAGAACTTATCCCAATGAATTTCTACTTTTTCAAAGGCCGATCACTACCAATGTTTATTATTATTATTATTATTATTATTATTATTATTATTATTATTATTATTATTATTATTATTATTATTATTATTATTATTATTATTCCATTGATATATGAAATGCTTCCAATTTGAAGGAATTTATTGAGATCATTTCTCCATCGCCAGAATACTTTTTGTGCATCGTGTCTAGTTTTGTGATTTTTTTCCATCTACATAGCTACATACAAAACATATATACACATTATATATATGTGTGTATGTTAGTGTATTTTAATATGTTAATTAATAATAAGTAATCTTAAATTCAGAACTTTTATTCATTAAGAAATTAAATAACTACTATAATTTCAAACATATGTAGTACCAAACTATATTTTGGATTTTAAATACAAACATTAAACATATTCTTCACCTTCATCTCATCAATTAATATTTAGAATTTCACAAAGAAGGCTCCTTCTGAATTTCCGTTATATTTCATCAAAATATTTTTTACCGTGCAAGAATCGAAATTAAAATGCCATTTGTGTGATTACGTAAAGAATAAAATTACAAAAGCTTACAATTATTACTGGAAAATAATGCTGTCCCACATTTCGACATGCATTTTAAAAGTACATAGTTTCTGATGTATTGAAATTTCATTTCATATCGATAGTATGGAACGCTGTAAATAGTTGTAAATTTCCATAACTGTTCTCCGAGTGGATTTGTATACAACCAAATGTAGTTTTGGCAAGATTAACAAAAGAAAGTCCAAAATAAGCCTCTTAAAACAGCTTATTTGTAAAAGAATAAATAATGAACGCGTTTGGCTGTTGCAATGGTCTTTCCAAGCAGCTTGATAAAAATTCAGCATAGCATAACAACAAAAGATGCTTCTCTTATATGTGAAAAAAAAAAAAAAGGTTGGTAAGGTGAGTGTAGGGGGCGCCAAAATCTGTAGCTACGGCTCTGGTTACAGCTGACATTTTTTCAAAAATTAGCTTTGCCATCTTTTACATATAGAATAAAACAATTTTATAAGCAACAGCGTAAATAGGATTTCTCTAGGGTCAATAAGGAAGCCATTAACATTTTGAAGGGTCATTGTGTTTAAGGCGCTTTGCTAAATATAATAAAACAACATACTAATTATACATTGAGTCATTCATTTCACCTCAGTTCAACCACCCCCCTCCCAGTGACCATCATGGATTTTCGTGAAGAGTTGTACACATAAGCTGGGTAGTATCAAGAGACAACATACCAAGTTTAAAAGCATTCCTGTAAATAAACCCAAAGTTATAACAACATATGCACCACAGTGCGCAGGCCCAATATTTGCCGAAATGAGCAATGTTGCTCGCGGCACGTTTTCAGAGTTTCACAACTTTGTCATTTTGAATGATACCAAAGTGAAATTTACAGAATTTACAGAACTAAACACAAAGTTTACACTAACAGCAGCAGAATGATTGTCTAGCAACAATTCTGGCTGATATATTCATTTCAAAACAAAAGAAAAATATTGGGAAATAGTAAAATGTTACAAAGTTCAGCATTTTTTTTTTTTATGGAAAGAAGAGAGTTGGTGGGAAGAATTTCTACCAGTCCTTGGATACACCACCTTGCGGACTTTCAAACAGGGTAATAACAAAACATTAGGTCACTTACTTTTGTTGTAATTTAACAATGAAAATGCGAAAAAAAAGCAAAAAATCAACTAAATAATACACAAGTTGGCAACACTGTAGCACAGTTCTAATAGCTCGTACGAACTCCTATACTTGCATACATGATGACCATATTATATTATAAATGTCACATAAATTCTATCTTGTTACTGCAAGGTATGTGGGAGTTATGAATCTGTAAAACGTAAATAATTGATTTAAATCTTGAACAGTAACGTATGTACCAAGTCGTCGTAGCGCACTTAGGACCGTGTTGAATTAGTATTGCGGAGGACGCCGCGGGTTCATGTCTCGCGACCGACTATATCCTGACTGATCTTTTCCAGGGTTTGCACTCAGTTCTACAAGGCAAATGCCGGGATGATACTTAGCTTACAGACGCTGGCCGATACCTTCCGAAATTCCTTCCCTTTGGCCTCTATTTGTTATCTAGTGTTAACTAGCGTCTGAGATGTACCTGATGTCTGTTAACAAACAAATAAATAAATAAATAAAAATAATGAAATGAACAATTGACGAAGTCTATAAACAAAACTGTGAATATTTGTATAGTACCGGGTGGGTGAAAGGTCGTGATAGTCCTGTAACAGAAAAGTGTATTGGGCTAGAGGTCCACATTGGTCATACATAATGCGTGGGGGGACCTAAAAAAGCAGATGTAACTACCACGACCGCCATCTTGAAGTATGCCATTTTGATCATCACTTTATTTTTCTAAATTGTAAGATTGGAATGTGGCATAAGTTTTACGACTATTTTTTGATCAGGAATGCAATACTGCTGTCCATTTTGTCATATTACTAAACGTTTATGAATTATGGCATGTTTTATTGTTATAGATCCCAAGAACTGAACAATGGTGCAGGTGCTGACTACCCAGGAACGTATTTAGATCATCCTGATGTGTGGAAATCACAGCTCGCGCGTGGTTGCTGTAGATTAGTGCCTTCGCAGACTACGCGACTTCGTATGTAGAAGACGCTCGACATTTTTTTCTCTTGCAGGCTTGTCGCGGGTAATGAATTTCCATATGTTACAATGGATGTGGTATATATAGACCCTATATTTTGAAGAGTATACAGTATATCTGTGTTACAGTTTCCGCTATATAACATAGCCTTCCTCAGACACATTATGAGAGTAATATCTAATTTTGACAGCTTATATACAATCTGAATGCAAGACACGCCCACTTTCTGTTTACAAAACGTAAACTTTTAATTGGTTCTAAAAAGTAAATTTTTAATTAGATGTTGTCTCTCATAATGTGTCTGAGGAAAACCATATGTTACATAGCCGAAACTAACGTAGATTTATATATACTCTTAAAAACATCTATACTGCTTTCGTCAGTTGAGTTTTATTAGCAACATTAGACTATACATTTCACTTACTTGATGGAAACAAAATTGGACATTGAAATTCTAAAACAATTAGATATAGACTGCTACTGAAACATTTACAGAAAAACATATTCTAATGATTATTAGCATAATAATCCGGCGTAACATTCCCCTTACCTTCACAATCACCTTTCATTACATGAAATCACTTAATGAATGTATTTTAAATGTCAGTATGTATCTATGCACGTTACTAATTGTTGTTACGGAATCTTTTTAAAACAATTAACTGACATTTGCTCAAATTGTTATTCTAGATCTGAACTGTTAATCTGAATGTAAATTACCTCGTCTTAATTTACCAATAAAGTAGCGAGATTCGTTTCACATTGTGTAACTACGCTACAATCCTAACCTTCACTCACAGTCATCCTCAATCGACTCCTACACACTCACACTCACTGGACTTCACACTTAAATATTATTGACACCCTGTCTTCAATGGCCTTCATTCTTATGTACCAAAATGTCTCTCATGAGTACAAACTGTAGATGTTGAATATTTGTTCCAAACTATAAGTGTCGAATATTATAACCATTACCGATATATACGTATAATAGTTGTGGTTTCAGCGACTGATCAGGGAGAAGTGAAATCTTTCCTTCCTAGACTGGATCTATATTAAAAAAAAAAATCTATTCCATGTTTGCTCTATGAAAATTCAACAGTTGAGAGAGGGGCTATTTGTGTGTAGTAACAGAAAAAAATATTCTTCAGAAAACTAACGCTATACACAATTTATAAAGGTAATCAAGAAAGTTTTTTCGTTTTTCACCCACCACCTTCGAACATCGATATGTCACCTAAGACGTACGTAGAAGATCAAAAATAGTCCGCATCAACATCGACGACCGTCTGCCAACGTTTGGGAAGGCCATGGATTCCATCGCGATAGAACTTAGTGGGCAGTGAAGCGAAGAAGATAAGTTCATTTTGCACCTCTACCAGAGATTTGAACTAGCGTCCTCTAAGATCATTATCCAAGGAATGGAAAGGTGATAATCGGACAGTACAATGTCCGGGGAGTATGGTGGATTAAATAGTGATTCCCATTTACGGCGTAGAATGGTGTCCCGAATCATCCTAGCCACTTGGGGCTTAGCGTTGTCCTGTGACAGGAGGATCCATTTGCTATTCAGAAGTGCTGACTCCAGAGTTTTGAATTTTTCTTGAATACGGTACAACTTGCGTTGCGCAACTTCAAGTTGCGTTGATGCTCTGAGCAGCTGGTAGCAGTTCCCGATGCACGATGCCGCGAGAGGTCCATCAAACACACAGGATGACCTCCTTCTGGTGCAGTGCTGGTTTCAGCTATTTTGGAACCGTTCATGGAATGCTAAGCAATGATGATGGCGCCGTGAAGCTTTGTACAGGACACGCTTCTCATCACATGTCCACAGCCTGTACAGCAATGGCTCCTTCCTCAGACGAGACAGCAAAAAACATAGGTATCTGCTCACGTTGCATTCTAGTCTGGAGTCAAATCATGTGGGACCTATTGTAGTGCTTCCCAAGTTGATGGAGGTGCTGCCGAAGGAGGTGCCACTCATCTATCCCTACGGACGCAATCCGGCGGTGCACCATACTGCGCACATCCCCTGCCCGGTTAGATAGCATTCGTGCTTTATAGTGGCCACCTAACACAGGTTGGTTGGTCTTTTTAGCACAAGACCTCTTAAAGTGAATCTGTCCCAGGGGATGCAAGTGCACACCTCAATGTAGCAAGCAAATGGCTTTAACAAAAATATATAATTCCATCGTAAAAACAGTGGGTTTCCATAATCCTTTTTTACGCGTATAACCACCATCTTTGATGCGCCTACTTCCTACGGACGTACCTCTGCTGCACTCCTGCCCTGATTCGGTTAGATAGCATTCGTGCTTTTAGTCGTCGTCTAGCACAGGTTAATTGCTGTTTTTGAAGAATACCTCTTAAAATGAATCTGCACCTCGGAATGCAAGTGCACACTTGAAAAATGATAGGTGAAAGTACAGAAAGTGAATTCAGAAACAAGTATATATTTCATGAATTGTTGTATGGATTCGTATAATCAAACTGAAGGAAATATTTAAATCGCACAATGTGACTATATGTCACAAATAACCTGCAAACGTGTGCCAGTAGAAAGACTACTGGTGGGGGAAAAAGGAGGCGCCAATCTATGCTAGGTGATCAGTAGAAAGTAACTTTGCATTACAATTCCATAATAATAAATCCCTTTTCTAGACGCTGTTTCTGACTACACAGACGACTTATGTGTCCTTTGTTTCCATACATAAGCTATTTTGCACCTTAAACGAATGGGAAAGGGTGTAAAACATTGGCATGCCTCCCCATTCTACTTATTGCTACATAATAATAATAATAAATTTTATTGTCGAATCAGCTACATAGCCATAGACAACGTCAAATTATAACTTACTACAATAATGTACAGCAATAGTGATTGTTCATTATCTACAATAAGTGCTAAAGTACTAAAGGTCACCACAAAAACATATCTTAAATATTATTACCTTACAAAAATTAAATATCGTATTCAAAAAACTCATCTATTGAATAAAATGGTGTTTTTACTAACCAAGAATATAATCTATTTTTGAAGCTACCCATAGGTAGTTGTGTCATCTCTATAGGTAATTTATTATACAACCTCACACTCATGGCTTCATAGCTATTTTGTGATTTTGTTAATCTCAAATATGGTACGTTGACACGTCTATTATTTCTAGTGTTGTATGAGTGTATGTCATGCCTATAGTGTATTTCTGACGTTTTGCCCTTTATGTACAACAACACATTGTGTATATATATATATAAATTAATTACCGTCATTATTTTTAATCTTATGAATAATGGTTTACAATGACACGTATTCTCTGCATTCATCATTATTCTCACAACTTTTTTTTTTTTTTTTTTTTGTAACAACAGAACGTCATTCACATGGCTACCATTTCCCCATAACAGTATACCATACAGTAAGATACTTTGAAAAAACGCAAAATATGCGGATCTTACATAGTTTTGTGGTACCTGATCCCTCAAATTTTTTATCAAATATATAACTCTTGAAAGTCTTCCTGTAATATATTGAATATGAGAGTCCCATGATAATTTGTTATCAATAATAATGCCCAAAAATTTTACATGTTGTTACAAAAAAAAAAAAAAAAAAAAAAAAAGTTGTGAGAATAATGATGAATGCAGAGAATACGTGTCATTGTAAACCATTATTCATAAGATTAAAAATAATGACGGTAATTAATTTATATATATATATACACAATGTGTTGTTGTACATAAAGGGCAAAACGTCAGAAATACACTATAGGCATGCCCTTCCCACACATACCACTTGCCTACGATCCTTAAGGTAAGTCCTGAATAAATTTAGACCAGTATTTCCTACACCATAATACGCCAGTTTATTTAATAATAGATTATGGTCAACACAGTCGAAAGCCTTGCTCAGGTCACAGAATGTGGCCCTTGCAAAACCCCTGGACTCAAAAACTTGTAAAACCTTGCTTACTAATGAGTCTATAGCATCAACCGTAGACCTTCCGGCCCTAAAGTCAAACTGTGGATCACTAATTATATTAAGTTCTTCCAAATGATCACATAACTGCATTTTATAATGTATTCGATAATTTTTGAAAAGATAGGGACCAGCGAAACAGGGCGATAGCTAGCTGTACAATGTTTGTCTCCCTTTTTATAAATTGGAACAACCCTAAACAGCTTTAGTACGTCAGGGAAAGTACCTTCATTTATACATCTATTTATGCAATATGTAAGTGGACTTACAATGCAATCAATTACTTTTTGAATTAGAGTTGTTGATAAATCATAAATATCAACACTATCCGAGGACTTCATTCTTTTAACAATATCTAAAATCACTGTGGTTGTTACCCCGGTAAAAACTAAATTATTCTATACCCATTTATTAGAATGCGGTTCAGTTATGTCAGAGACCCTACATTTGTATTTTTACGTATTTCCTCAACCGATTTAATAAAGAATGTGTTAAGTTCATCAGGGGAAATGGATATACTATCCCTATTACCAACTTTAGCTACCTCGTTAATTAATTTCTAAGCCTCTTTACATTTATGGGGTGCTGCCTCAATTTTTGCTACATTATATATTTTTTTGTTTGATTTAACGCTAATTTATAATCCTTTTTTGCTTTCAAATACTTTTCTTTGTTGTTTTCACTTTTATCCCATCTATATAATGTCAATAATGACATAACTGTACATTTCATAGTTGCAAGTTGGGTAGTATACCAATATATATTACCATTTATTTTTTTACATTCTTTTTGTTAGTTTTAACTTTAACTTTCCTTTGAGGAATAGATGTATTAAACACATTCAAAAAACTTGCAAGAAACGCTCAAACGTATTATTAGCTGATTTCATAGATGTAGGTCCAGTTAACACATTCAACCAATTTACATTATTTAATGAATTTCTAAAATGTAAAATTCTTTCATCGGATATTGGTCTTGTAATTATTATTTTACTTTCCTCAATTACACATTTCCTAGCAATAACGGAACCTACTTTAATCCAGACAGAGTCATGATCTGCTAATGGAAAGATTGTTACATCACTAGATATACGATCTTTTGTTATATTTGTAAATATATTGTCAAGGCAGGCTAATCCTCTAGTTGGTTTGTCATTCGTATAGTAGAAGTTGTACTCTCTAAGTAAGTTACTTAATTCGGATACACTGCGTTTGACCTGCCTTACATCAAAGTGGGAATTTACATTACCCCCAACAACAATACTAAAATACTTCCACCTAGGTCTACTTAAAAATTTAAATATTTTTTCAAGATTTTCTAGGAAAATAACGGGGTTTCCGTCAGGTGACCTATAAACAGATACTATAACTAACTTAAGCTCTTCAATACAGATACCTGTAACCTCAAAATGTAGTTCATTACATAAATAGTTTAAGTCTAATATACTACATTTCATCATATAGGATTTTTTTTTTACATAAATTGCTACACCTCCGCGTTTATGTTTTTCTCTACTATAACTATTGGCTACATAATAATCATCCATCACAATATGGTATTTCATTTTCATGACACCAATGTTCACTTACAGCAAGAACGTCAAACATATTATCTTTAGCATAAACGTTTACAGCCAGCTGTTTGTTATTTAAACCTTGTACATTAAGAAAACCTATTTTTAGGTCAACATTCATATCATCTTCACTCAAGTCAGTCATAGACGTAGTATTATTATTGTTAATAGCCTTTCTTTTTGAATTAGTATATTGTTCCATGATATGGTTCCCAATATTAGTGTTATTTAGCTTGTACGAAACCGGCCAAACTTCATCTTGAATCAGCTTGGCCTTTAATTCACGTTTCCCTGTTCATTACTCAGCGTGATAATTTTATGATTCATATTCCAGTACCTGTTTTCAATAACTTTATCTATAGATTAACACAACTTCCTTTTACCATAAATATTAAAATGCTGACCGTCTCTAGTGTGGAGCATTCTGTCAGCCTTATTGATATTTACCACCGTTACGTTCTTAAAACGTTTACATATTTTACTGTACACAATATTTGCTTTTTCTACTTCTTTATTAACAATTGACCAGTCTACAAGATCATGTCTATGTGGAATACCCATAACGATCACGTTCGTGTGTGTTAGACCTGCCAAAGTTTCCGTAGTGTAGCAGCGGCGGCTTCTGTCTCGTTACTAGTAACATCATTCGCACCTCCCATGCGTGCAACAAAGTCTTTATCCGTTAGCTTAGTACAATTATTCCTTACCTCTGTCACAATTTTATCGAATTTCGCCCCTGGTTTCACCCATGCTTCTGTATCAAACTTCTTATCATGGCTCATATCTCTTAATATTGTAGAAATTCCACGGCCATAACTATCTGCATAAATCTTGATTTTATTATTTCTTACATCTGTCCTATTATCCTTGCACTTTAACTTGATCACTGTGTCGCCTTGCACTACTGGCATTCGTCTACATCTTCTATTTTGGTTAGTACGGAATATCTATTCGATGTAAGAACACTAATGCAAGGCTCATTGTTTGAAATTTCTATATGCCTAGACCTACGCGGTTTTATTTTTTGCCACTCGGTCTCTACTACCATATTATCCAGATCCACATTCGTTTTCCGGTTACTCACACCATCCCTAACTTGCCTCTCTTCCACAGAAATATATTCTTGCTTGATTTTCACAATATCACCTTTCAAAATATTAATAACTTATTTCAAAGACATAATTTCATCTAATAGTTCACTTACCAGATCCCTATTATCACATTCACAGTTCGATTTTCTTTTGTTTTCACACCTTTGAGTAGACGCCATTGTCGTTTGTAAGCATCCTTCACAATACCTGTCATTTTTTGGAATATTGTCCGTTCTAACTTCACAACATTTATCAAAATGATACCATCTATCACGTATAATTCCGTTTCTAACTATTTTGTAGCATTTCGCACAACTACCATTCCTTATAACTCTGTCTTTTTGCGAACGCGATCTTGACACCACTGCACTATACGACGCCATATCTTTTCCCATATCTTCGACGCTATATCTTTTGATAACAAAAAGGGTGTTTACAGTAATCGAACCATTTATTCTTTACCATTGCTCTTACTGCAAACTCGGTTCAATTACTACAATAGTGTTTCTCAATTAAACTATATAAACTTACATTACAATATTAATTTTAATAACTTCCATGAATCTTGTCTGATCAAATCTGTATGTTTATTTTCACATGCTGTTTACTTCCTCGACTTTTGTAATGGTATGGTGTATTCATACATGACCTCAGCCGCATCACCGTACTGTGTACTCATATCCATTCACACTCTGCTACAACTGAAACCTTTTATCTCGTTTCCTGGATAGTAATTAAACCCTAGCAATATTATACCCTAGTAATATTATACCCTAGTAAAACATAGTAATATTATTTCCATAAGATTGTTACCGTTATTTTTCGGTCATCTCTTATATTGCAAATCAAGCACTATTTCATTCTCATTTTTAAGAAATGAGAAACTCTCATAAATGGGAACCTGAAAATTTGCCTTGAGTTCACAAATGAAAACAGGTTTGAAAATAATGAGACATTTTGTCTCAAATATGAATACGAATTACTTATTTTGTTTCGAACATGCATTGTTCTCATTTCTAAACAATGAAATTTTTAAAAGTGTAATGACGTGAAGAGGTAAACCAGGCCAGATAGGGACAAGCTCCCTTTTGGAATAGCATATTCGGTTCCATCGATGATAATTTTACTTAAAGATGTAAATACACTGTCTGTCATCTAAGGATGCGATAGTAGGTTACTAGATTGAAGCTGTTCGGAGATGTTGAGACGATATTTGTTCCAGTCAGCAATAGCAAAATTATGTTTCACGCTAAAAACTTGTGGTTTTGTTATACGAGTGCCAGACGGGATGAGTATTAGAAATAAAGGCAAGTCATCACTACCGGAACGTGTTACTGAGACATAATTAAAGTTAGTATTTCATTGAATTTTCCATGATAACTTTCGCATTTGCATTTAAATTTGTTTCAGATAATGTACGCAGCAAAAAATGAGGTGTTGAAACAACACAAAATGACTACCACTTCAGCGCGTTACTTCTGTGTCAATTCAGCACAAAGACATCGCCTTCCGAGTATATCAGAAATACCTCGTTACTGGCTGTGAGTATTTGCATTTTTTAAATTGTTTGATATACGTAAAGCTTTGTGAAAAATATTTCGCATTTATGGCAAGTAACTGATAACATTCTATGTTTTCTGTAATCAGTCACAATAGTATTGCTGTAAACCTGTGAATCATCTGACAACAGTTATAGAGGTAGCAGTGCTTCCATCTATTTTCTTTATCTGTTATTCTTGAGTCTTAGCATGTATGCACAGAAGATGGCAGAACTGTTGCCTATGTAACTGTTGTCAGACTATTCACAGCTCTACAACGATATTATTGTGACCGATTACAGAAAACATAGAACATTATTCGCTACTTGGCATAAGTGCCAAATATACTTCACAAAGCTTTTCTCATATTAAACGATAAATATCAATGCAAATTATCTCAGGTAGTAACGAATTATTTCTGATATGCTAGAAAGGTGATGTGCTTGGTGCTGAATTAACACACAAGTAACACGCTAAAGTAGTAGTCATTTTGTGTTGATTCAACACCTCATTTTTAGTGTGTCTAATGAACACAAATTTCCTTCAGCAAATAATATTTAATATACTGAACTATATTCGAACTCCCTATGATCAAACCTGTAACCTCCAGAGGTCACCAAAGTCACACAACTGGTGTTGGCAGAACTGGTTCAAACTTGGCATACAAAAAATATTTGTATGTTATACAGGGCTATGGCAGATGAGGATTGTCCACGTAACTAACCATGTGATTTCCAGAGGTCACCAAAGGACATGAGACAGGTTGCACTTGAAGACAAGGTACAATGTGACATGCAATATATGTTTGAGGTTCAATTAGAGAAGGCTGGTATTCTGCGTGCGCGAATGTTCTCCCGGTTCTCAGATTCCGTCAAACATCAACTTTGGATTGCGTTTAAAGAAACCAGCTAAATGCATCCCGAAGACGACACCGAAGAATTATTCGAAGATCCAATATTAGGTTGATACTGCACCTGCAAAAGCGGAGCCAGAACTATTGGTTGCTGCACACATTGCTAGTGTACTGTGGTACATGGGTTACCTAGACATGTATCAAGTATTCACTATCCCAGCAACATACTTCTGTTTACGTCCCTTGATGCTGCAGAACGTGACTTGCCCGTTATTTTTGAAGGTGGCGAGGTTGAAGTTCCGGTTTTGAAGGTATAGAGTTGGAACCTAAAGACTAGTTGTACGGCATCATCAAGACATAAAATCAGGAAGCAATACTAGGCAATTGGTTGCCCTGGTTAACAAATGTGCCGAGGGAACAGTCATCGTTCCTTGCTTTCAACACAATACCGGAAAGAGAAAGTCACCTGCTGGCTCGGAGGCCGGGGGTGTGGAATGTACTGGAGTAGCGCGGGGAAAGGAGCCCAAGTCCCCTGCTCCGGACAACGCCAGGACTGATCTGCCGGCTGACGTCTCAAACAACACATTTCGATTTGTGATCCTCCATTACATCACTACTACATTTTGTGTGTCAAGTTTGCGACAGTTCCGACAAACCTTGTTGTGTGACCTTTAGTGACCTCTGGAGGTCACAGAGTTGGTTATAGAGAGTTGGTCCCATATAAACAATTGGCCCGGGGGTCTTCAGTTACAACATATCCAAAAATCGTGCAAATCGGACAGACGAGAAAATCCAATGCTTTTTTTTAGGGTATCCTTTAATATGGCACAAGAGTTTTCTGTTAAACCTCTTCTAACTGGTTGCCATCTGTTCTTATGAATTTAATCAACTAATTGTTTGTGTAAAAGCATATTGTTGAATATACACGCACGTCATCTTTAGTACTGTAACAAATACAATAAAGCTATGAAAATTACAGTTTCTGTTTATTACAAAATAAATAAAAGATTATTTAAAAAGTAGTTAACAAGGAGCCAAGACAACATGATAAGTCATCAATTACCGTTGAGTTCATTTTCTAGTCGCTACCTTAACCTAGATTTTTAGGTAATTCATATTCTGGTCACACTGTAATTTCTATAGATGACAGTACTGAAAATTCTTCCGATTCATATTTTCGGGTGTAGAATAACATTATCTATGATTACAGTTACATTTCATTGTCTCTTTTCACTTATGAAAAACTGGCAACAGAAAAATTGTTAGCTTTTGTTTCATTTTTAGTAGTCTGCCTCCTTAAGACAGAAATAACAGTACTGGTCAATAATGGCTTACATTCTTAACGTTACAACAAATATCATATGGCAATTATATCGCTTAACTACTAAAGTGGCTTCAGAGAGCTTAGACTTGCTGTGATTCACAAGATAACTTGTTATGGCATACCTAGGTATGTTCACGAAGCAGCGTCCTACGACCCGCAGATCAACTATGAAAGTTGACAAAATGGTATCTGATGAAGTAAGTTTTTTTCTGGCGGCAGACACTAGTTTCAAGTGTGTATGATGCAAATGAGTTGTGGGTTCTGCGAAAATCCTATACGTAAGAAGTATAAGATGTCAAGTTGGCTATCATGTGAATTGCAGGAGGCATCTTTCAGACCTCGCCAAGAGGCTGTACAAGCGATCGAAGATCTTCAAAATGATAGAAGTGTTTCCCTTATTGTAAGCAGATGAGAAATTATCAGACTATTTCATACTAAAGCTGAAAAGCAACTAAAGAGAATACTAAGATAATTTCATTAACTTAAATGAGAACCTCCTCATTATAATAATATATTTGTTGGACTGAGCAATATTGTATCTCAGTAGGACTTGGGGCTCCACTTTGTATTCTGTAGAAGACTGTTATTCTACTTTTTTGTATATACGTAGACAGTGGAAAAGTGTAAGAAAACAATTTACGTATATTAATATATATAATAAGAAAACACCAGACAGCTTATGTATTTTCTATTCATTTTCGATTATGCCTTTCATACGTACCCATTGTCGACGTTTGTCAACACGGTATAAAGAATTTATATTGTGTTCACCTGTGACAATTGTCGACAAATATTGACATCAGATTTCTCAAAAGCTGTACACGGAGAACGTTTCAAAAATGCATTTCCGACATTTATGTATGTTGTAAGTAAGTCAATATAAATAATAAATGCAAATAATCAGAAAAATAATTGGACAGAACCAGGTTAATTCGACATATTCCAGGTGTTAATACTAGAGAGTTAAATGGTTACGAGGGGGTAGTCAGTACCAGCATTGAATACAAGCTAAAGGTAGTCAAACGCCAAATTCAATTAAGTAAATTCTATTTTCTTACAGTATTTCTATTATTTAAAAGTCTAGCCATACATACACATCACTGACATAATTAAATAGGACAACTTCATTTCCTGACGAACGTGAGTAGCCAGAGTGTGTGATGTAGTAAATGGTGCGACTATGCAATATCACAAGTGGAACCATGATGCATAGATGTGGCTGTGAAGAAACGACGAAACATCGTGAAATCGCACAATACGGTATTGGAAGTATGACAGAAGTAAGTGCGCCTTCATTGCTGTGTTAAGTGTACTGTTAGCCACTTTTAACATGATTCTATAATGCGGTTGAAACGAGAGAGAAATACATAGTATTTGGTCTAAGATTGGATTAATTGAGACTATCGCGACGTCTGAAACTTGTGGTTAACACTAGTGGAAGACCCTAGCCATCTAAATCTGCTAATGTCATCGCAGATTCTGTTGACAAACCAGCACGATCTGTCCAGTGATATTTCCATACATCGAAAATGTACGGACACGTGGCCAAAACGAAGCCTCTGGTTTCAAAACTACGAACGACACAAACACAGTTAACTCATTGCCATGCGTAACAAGAAACATTTTCCAAATCATGTACTAGTTTCCAGCGAAGAGAGATTTTCCGAATTCTTAAGCAGTGTGGAAGTGATTACCAGGCCACGACTCACCACAAATTCATATCCTAAGATAAAATACGACGGTATAAGTATCACGATGTGAAGTGTAATTTGGAACGGTGGTGACAGTAACTTTGTTTAGTGAGTTCATCAGTACTGAGAAATATATTGAGAAATTACAAGAAGGATAATTATTGTTGTTGGAAACATGCAAAATGTCGTCAGGCGTACAGCAATGTTAGTGGATGACAGGGTATAATGTCACAAAGCAAAGCTGCTCACCGACAGCTAGAATAGAGTGCGCTTCAAACACTGCCAACTGCCGAGGCCCGGACATAAATTTTCTGGAAATTGACATTTTCTACAACTAAGACTGTACAAGATTGTGTCACAGACGTCCACATACAACGAACAATCGCTCTAGGCACTCTGTGATTAATTATATCACCTAGTGCGTAATATCATCGATGACATATTCGATACTATCTGAAGTAGGATTACCAAAGAAGACTCAAGCAAATGCTAACTTCAGCAGCATCATAAATGAACCTTTCCGCAGTGCACGTAGGGACTCTAGGGAGTGGCAACAGTATCATTTTCCTGGTGTCTGTTTACTTCTATCAGAATCAGGTAAGGATCTATAACGTAGTCACAAAGTGGCGTACCTTCCCAACTAATACGAAGAAAAATATTTAAAAAGAAAAAACAATCAATTACGGACATTTTTTTCTGCAATCGAATGAAGAATGACCTAAGAAAAATGTTTAGTTAGTTTAAAATTAAGTCTGCAACCCTGATTAATGTTAATGAGAGATTTGGCAACATAGTGTAAGTCATTATGTTTGGTGTTATTCTCTATTCACATGTTTTGGGTTAGCTCTTTCTAGCCACGAACAGCTCTCTGATTGACATACACACTTTCTCGTCCCTTTCATACAACTGCTTCGTGTTGGGGAAATAGACCCATTCGGCAATTCAGTAACATTGACGTCACTGTATGGAATGTCTTGCTCCTTTTGCACGTGTGGGAGTCTTCTGGCAACATGCTACCAAGTTTTTATTAATTTCCATCGACTACATAATATTTTGTTACTTTATCTACCTCGTTCTTAAGTTTTTCACACCAGAGTATATCCAAGGATATACTTTCTTTTGAGTTTAACGCTCTATTTCAGCATTGACGTTACATGAAATGTGGAATTTGAAATTCATGACCAGGGACGTACGCAGGGGTGTGGGTCCTGGGGGTCCGGACCCACTCCCTCCGAAATTTCGACTTTTGTGTAAATTTAGTCTAATTTTAGGGGCAATTTTAGGAATTTTAAAATAAAGTATCCTCATTGAATTTGAATAGCTGATATACAGACGTCAATGTAATTAATTGAAACGCTTTAAGAAAATTCTACTTATCGTAGTATTATTAAGACATATGAGCACAATTAGCTTACAAAACAGAGCTAATTTATCGTGGAACTGAGGAAGCTTAGTTGGAGTTGCCTATGAGAGAGACAAGGCAGAGAGCTCTTCCAATAGAAACATACAACACGAGTCATCATTTTCAAGAAACGTTTTCGCGTCAAGAAACCCTCAACTGTTGTCTCTGTGACCACTGCACTATCAGTAATAAATATTTTCCAAAGAAAATTGTACGTACCATTTCTCTTGCAGAATAGCACTCAGTTCCGAGAGCAAGGGTGAAGCAGAATATCTGCTTCGGATCCTGAGTTTCAGAACTCTTCATCGGTGTTCAATAATGTACTGGCCTGGGAATTTGGCGGACCAGAATAAGTCTTTCAGTTCATCCCGAGGTTCTTGTAACCATACCTCAACAGCTCCAGCAGTATGAATTTGACCATTGTCATCTTGGAATATTACATCATTGACCGGTGACAACGTCTGGATTATATGATGCATGTGATAACTTTAGATTGTAATATGCCCTGTTAGAGTAAACACAGCACCCGCGGAACAGCAGAAAATTCTAGTCTCCATCACCACAGAGCCGCCGACATTTTTCACAATGGAGAGAAGAAAGTTCGGAGCGTGAGATTCTTAAAACATTCCCCATACATTATACGGATTAATGTTGAAAATAAGGCAAAAGAAGCCTCGTCAGACCCATTACGCGTTTCTAATGATAAGAGGTGCACTTCGCTTGTTCTGGGTACGATTTTTGTTGCGTGAAAGTGTTGTTGTGGTGAACAACAGTTCGAAATTGCAACTCGACCTCGGATGTTCGCATTATGAAATTCGACCAAGCTACGATTGTTGCATTAAGTTGTGTTAGGGGTACTGGTAGAGTTCCGTTATCACTTTTGTGCCATTCGTTCTACGGTCCTTGAAGACAATCTTCTAAATACAGTATACGACTATCACTGCTATTGAGACTTCTCTCCCGTCCACTATTATTTTTCGATTATGTTATTTTGCCATCAGTTCACTTCGGTCCCATGAGTGACAGTTAAGTTTTGCTAGGAGTGAATATGCGGATCTCAATGTACAGCAACCCACTTCCTATTTTCTGGACACTGCTCCTTACGACACATTTAAGACACTGAACGCACTAGATACACTTTCTCTAACTAGCATTTTACCCGCAATTTGGTCACTAGAAGCCCAGAGAGAATTTCCATTTTGAATCACCATCGTCAACGCACGACTCCGTTCTACTGTGCGTGACGTACTACAGATGACAATCAACTGCCAGGCACACTTTCACGTATCCTCATTGTTATCATCTCATAGATTTGACGTGATGAAAACTCCGTGGCGTATTTACGATTTTATTTCGTGGGGTTGCTAACTTTCAGGAGAGCTTTGCCTGAAAATGTGAGAATTCTGCAAGATATTTCATATACTTTACTATAGTAAGTAAGATTTCGGGGGGCTTAAGCCCAAAAGCCCTCCTAAATACGCCACTGTGAAAACTCCAGGTGGTTTCATTGTTTTGGCATCCATCTGTATATTCCATGCGTTTCAAAGAATGTACTTAATGGAACTGCAATGATTCCTGTTTGGAAGAAATACAACTAGCATTGTGAATATGATAATTTGTTGATCTTATTTTAAAAATACAGTTTCTCGTCCCTCTTAATAGCAGTTTACCCGAGACAGTACGGGTATCTGTTGCTTCCAGTAGGATCCGAAATACTAATCGTGTTTTCATAGTATGCATAGAACTACGAAACTCATCAGAGATCGAATCTGGCACCATGCACATAGAAAGTATGCACAATATTTAGTTACCTTTTAAGCGTCATCGTATTTTTCGTTAGTACCAGAGATGATTAGCGTACTTTGAATATATTCGACAGAAAACAAACTATTGTATTACATTTATAAAAACAGATGGCAGGATTTCGCGAAAATATTTAGGTAATTTTTTCATAGTTAGGGTAAATTTATTTCTTAACTTATAATGAAAATAAAATGCACTTTATTCGGTTAATCGCAATCCTTTATCTCCCTCCATTAACTTTAAAATTGCTTCAAAGTTAATCAAATACTCCAAAATTTATTGTGGAAAAGACAAAAGGGTGTTTTGTATAACTGTGTGTCAATGAACCATTCTGCATAGATTCAAGAATTTTAGAGGGCATTTGTAAAAATATTTAATTGATAGTTTGGAACTTCTTAGTTCATATTTTCTTTAGACAATGATCAAGTATCGAAATTGCAACCTAATTTAGCAACATTTATTTCCCGCTAAGTTTAAAATGTTGATAATGAGTATAACCTATCTGCATGCAATTTTTAAAGTCAAGCATTACCGACAATGCCTTATGAATCCGTACAGTAGATCAACATATAAGCCTTACATAACTTAGGTAATGTTATTGAAATGTCCAACCGACATCCGTCACTTTCAAAGACCAAACAAATTAAAACTACAACACCTGTTTAGTTATATCGATCTCCAGTTGTAGCCACACGATTTTCTCATCGCTCAGTCAATGATTGGATTCCATGACAAATCAAGTATGGAGTTTGCCAAGCGAGTTTTACAAACGCTTGTGACACCGCCCGGTCGTCAGGGGACTTCCTTCCGGTCATGAAGTGATCAAGATGGCGAAAGAGATAATAAATATGAGGAAGAAACGTTAGGATGATACGGTAAGTGAGAAAGAGTTTCGCACCACATCTCGTGGATAATCAGCATTCATGTGAACCACACATTGGCGTGCATTGGCGTGCGAGAAGAGGACATCGTGTAAGTTTTGCCTTCATATTAGTGCGAGGAAATAAAACTAGATGCGCCAAATACACCCCAGCTGCATTCTTACATACAACAAACGTTATAAGGGCATGTCTTTCTGCTTAAGTGAGTTTGGCAACGTAATTTTTCCCTTTGTGCTGATTCTTTTATTTATGTCTCTTGTTCAGTACAACCGTAGTCCCCATTTCGTCAACATTATAAATTTTATGCAGGTCAAAATTACTATGCTTAACTCCAATTTCAATACATCAAAGAATGTGTTCACTTTACTAATGGTGAAACCTCTCACTCACACGATCGTAATTGCAGGTGGAGCACTAACAGCTAACGACAAATGGCGACAAAGAAATTTCTTAAGCTAGTTTCCACCAGCTATTCCTGTACATGCTGCAAAGTTATGATTCCCATTGCCATTTATTGCCATTTGGGAGGGGCGCACGCAAAGGGTGAGTCCTGGGGGTCCGGACCCCCTCGAAATCCCGACTTTTTTGTAAATGTAGTCTACTTTTAGGGGCAATTTTAGAAATTTTGATATAATTTAGCCTCATTGTATTTGGACCCCCCAAAACGCTTTAGACCCCTCCCTAAATAAATTCCTGCGTACGTCCCTGCCATTTGGTATGCTAAAAAACGAATACTTCTTTGTTACAGTCCATAGAAACGTCTATTCATTTCTTTGCAATACAACACTAATTCATTTTCTAGCTTTGTGAAGAGCGTCGGGTTTCGTCCTTAAAAAAAAGAGAGAGAGAAAGAGAGAGAGGTCCTTAACACTTTTTCTTGGATGTTACCCATAATGTTCAAGTGTAGAGGAAGGTACGTTGAACGTTTTCGCAATTTTCAAATAAACCCGTTTCATAATTTTTCACAACCTGAATGGAAAGTAGTATAGGCTGTTTGTTTCACTTCTTTCTCTGGGACACCTGAAACAATAGGAAAGAACTTTTTGTTAATGCTCCTAATATATCTGATATTTGAGACACTTTCCTATCCAATATTGGAACGAGCACTCCGTCGAGAAAACATTCATCTTCAACTCGAATAGCGCCATATGGCGGAACAAGTCTGATATATTTACGTACAAGACAATTTTGTACTTTCAAACAAAATAAGTACAGTATTGGTTTTCCTTACTTCTGTGATCTATCACCAGATGAAACTGTCACCCCCCCCCCCCAAAAAAAAGCTCGGAAATCATATTTTCTCTTACACTTCAGTAACGTCTTCTTCCACAGCGTCCAAACTTACAAAGACAATACGATGTCACTTGCTAACGAAAGCTGTCTTCCGATGGCAGCACCTACTTGACGAGAAACATTGGTATCCGATATTAAGCAGGTATCTGATATTTGATCTGCTTACCTTATGCTGTATGCGTAATTGACTATAATTGTAAGAAACTCTTTCCCAAGCGTCTGTATCCATGTTGATACTGCGGACCTCATACTGTTGGTCCAAAGGCTGGAGCCTCACTTGATATTGTTTTGTCATCTGCTCGAAATTTAACAAACCAACTGCTTATAGTGTGTTCATTCACGTCTCTTGCCCCAAATACATTGTTGATGCTTCCCACGACTAGATAATATAATGATCCAGTAAAGGAAAACCACTAGTAATTGTTTGGTCTCGTGCAGTAGCACAACCCTATTGAAGAATATAGGGGAAAGTGGTCGAATTCTGCGCACTTAAGGGAAAATCGTTATTTCTTCGTTGTTATTGTAAGTATAACGACATAAATTTGCACAGCCATTGTTTGCTATGTAGTAGAAAAAATAAAGACGAAGTTTGAATAAAACCTCACACCACTACTCGACAATAGACAAAAAAACCTGAACTATACATTTGCGCAGAATTACCCAACCAGGTGGGTAATACTGCGCGCAATATGGGATAATTCTTCGCGAAGCGAATATATATGTTTAAAGCAAGAAAGCATTTTCATTACAAATAACATACTTAGATATATGTCTAGATTGAGTCAGTGTTTCCTCCAGGCATGTTTTTGGGGGGCATTGCCCTCCCGGGGCTCTGAGAGTGCAACCCGGAGGAGACCAATATAACACGTCTATAATGTAATAATAAATAGAATAGTGCAAGCAGTGACCCTCAGAATACTAAGTGTCCCCCGGGAACGTTGTTTCTGATAGAAACACTGGAAGGAGTGAGTTCAGAAAAAGAACGACAAAGAGGGCTACAAATTTTACTATGTACTTTATTGTCTACTTGTTTTATAACTGAAAAAAAAAATACACATTTTTGAGTGCATTGAAACAATAAGCGTATGACGATAAGGGATTTCAAAAACAGAGAGCATTGTTTTCAGTGGTGCGTAGAAAGGAATGTCGAACGGCTGAATCCTATGAGAAGAATGGGGAGGTATTGATAACATTATGGTATTTTCTCAACAATAGATGTGAATTAGGAGTAAAATATGGCTAGCATGGTAATCAAGAATTAGAAGTACTGGACCAGTCGTAGATGGGCGCAAAACATTTCTGAAGTTATAAATCCATTGCATCAACAATCTTCATTAATCCATCTATTGTTATTGCAGAAATAGATTGCACTTATTGGACCTATTTTTTAATTGTGACACGCGACGCCGCACAGTGGGAGATTTCATCAATCTAAGGGAACTTTATTCAATTTTGCGACCATGCAATATAGCAAAGAATACCTGCAATGTAGATAGCTAAATATACCATTTATATGAAATTGACATGAATTCGGGCGATGGTCGCGTGCAACGGTTGCAAATATAGCTTGAAAAGAGGCAACGAAGTGTACGCGCGTAGAGCCTACGACAGGTACGCTTTATACTAGCAGTTCATTTGACTTGTGTCCTGCTGTGCTTACACAAAGTGATCAGTGCAGTGCTGTAATAGTATTGAGGGTGTCCGAAGGGAAGATCGAGCACTTGAACTTTGCCTTGCATTATAGGGTTCCT
Organism: Thermobia domestica; assembly: GCF_964235325.1. Taxonomy (NCBI): domain Eukaryota; kingdom Metazoa; phylum Arthropoda; class Insecta; order Zygentoma; family Lepismatidae; genus Thermobia; species Thermobia domestica. The sequence goes on from NC_137463.1 coordinate 79,713,317, forward strand.
GGGGGGATAGCGTGGAAGAAAAGTGTGTGTGAACGTGTGGAAAAAAATGTTATGTGGGAATTAGAAACAAAGTTTTAAGTAGGTGTTCTGTGGTGTTCAGCCTACGGATTAAGTTCACCTGAAAGCTTTTTGAGGTTAGAAGTGAAGACAATCGAGAAACCTTGCGCAAATTTGCGCAAAAACGTGAAGACGTGGCGTAAAAATGTCTCCCGTGTTTACATGGCGACCTATATTAGATGTGTGGGAACCACATGCGTCAACAAAGTGGTTGGAAGGTTTAACAAATTGCATAATACAAGAAACCTTGGTAGTGGAACTTACCACTAGTTAGCCAGGAAGAAAAAGAAAATGTGTTAATGATATACGTACTGGTTAAACGGGACCAGGAGAGGTTGATATAAGACAATGCAACATCGTTGGAAAAAGAAGTGGACTTCAACATAGTGCCTGTTCTGCCAACGGATACTTCTGTTGAAAATAAACGCGATAGACCGAAAATGTACCTCAAAAGTGCAGAGTAGAAAAGTTAAAGAACATAGAATCAATTTGTTGTTCTTGCCCACACGGGGTACGAAAATCAAGAAATCTCCAAGCGCTGCACTTACAGTTCCGGCGAAATTATCAGAAGATGAAGCTTTGGCGTTACTAGTTGATGCGAATCTTTCGAAGAACCAGTAAAATTTCGTGCGTGATGAGGCAAAATAAGCAGGCTGTAAAATGTATCCATCCTATGATAAGGTTATAGATAATAAACAACATTGTTATCCAGATGAAATAAAAATCATAGAAACATCCGTTGACATACCGGTACAATCCCTTCTTGATAATACCATAGGAAGACTCAGTAAAACACAAGAAGATGAGTTTCGAAATTTGTCCGATGTTCGCAACATCAACATTGTTATAAAGGGTGACTGGGATGGTGCGCAATAAAGTATGTATCGCCAAACTTTTTAGATGAGCATTCAACTGACGAGAGTTTGTTTGGTATATCTATTGTCCCTGTTCAACTGTATAGTGTCACTAACAATCGTAACTGTGTCATTTGGCAAAATCCCGCTCCATTCTCTACTAGATACTGTCATCCCACAAGTTTTGCGTTTGCAAAAGAAACATTTGAGGTTTTACAAAACGAAGTCCAGAAAGTAGAAGACCAAATCAAGAAACTCACTGTAGGAGACAAGGAGTTTATCTTTCGCCCTAAGATTATTTTTTGTATGATTGATGGAAAACTGTGTAATTCTGTATCCTCACGTGCTATTTATGTGAAGCGAACGTGTTATTTATGTGAAGCGAAACCGAAAGAAATGAATAACCTTAGTACTCCTCATAAAACTGCAGATCTGAAATTTTTTACTTTTAGACTCTCTCCGGCTTATTCTTGGATACATCTTATGGAATGCATTCTCCATATTCCCTACCGCCTAGACATTAAAGGATGGCATGTACGAGGCAAAGAAAATCGGATGAAAATGGAATAAAAAAGAAACGTGTCCAAGCAAAATTTCGTAGTGAGTTCGGACTATTGGTAGATATCCCGAAACAACAAGCAGGAAATACCAATGATGGCAATATAGCCCGAAAGTTTTTTCGGAATGCTGAAAAATCGTCCGAAATAACTGGGGTAAATGTCGACTTAATTAAGCGATTTCCCATTATTTTCGAATGCTGAAATTGTGGTTTTCCGACTGATACATACATATTTAGTGAGGGCGCTCTTTGCATTTTGGAACTGTATTTATAAAAGTATTCTTGGTATCATATGTCCGTAAGCGTACTCAAAGTCCAATTTCACGGGAGAGTATTCTACTATAGGCTAGCTTCCCGAAGAAGCACAGGAGGCTCGAAAGAAGGACAATAAGAAATATAGGGAACTCTTTATAAGAAAACTATCTAGAGTGAATACCAACACGGATTTAATTCATAGATGCTCATCACTTCTGATCCATATATTGCTAGTAAACGTGCTCCTGCCCAAAACCAAACGTTCAGGCATAATGTCCGAGGTACTACGATTGTTCAAAGAGCCTTGTGAATGATTCCTCTGATCATTCCGAACAGAGCAGTGATTAAGACTAATGAACTTATTTCTGCCGACAGTTTTGCGTACACACTGACTCTTGTTTATTGTCCTGACTACCTAGTGTAATGCACTGTCGTGTTTACCTTTCTCACATATGTGTTACTTCTTTGGTAAATAATACACAAACAACATTCTTTATCAAAGAAATCGCATATTTCAATCGAATAAAACGTCAAAACCTATACTATTCAAATGTGCATCATACATTGAATAAAGTTCCCCTAGATCGATGAAATCTCCCACTGTGCGCCGTGGCAATATAAACATGGGCCTGAATGTGGGCGAGACGAAGATTCCACATTCACTACAGGCACACACAACAGTGGCTGTCTTTCCACGCTCATACGAAAAGCAGTTCCTAGGTGCTAAAATTCTCACATGTTTTTATACGTTGGAAATACCCGTTTCGTCCACATTAAAAATTCTACTTAGGGGAAAATAGTGATTTTTCATTACTGTTTCCAAGTTATTGATGAATAGAGTCACGGCTTCTTCATTGGATCCCTTTATCCTATTCAAACTTACTCCCTCAGGTTTCATTAGGCTTACTCGTGGATTTCTTTAAAGAAACAGTTTTAACTATTACTACTAGCATACTAGCAACTTCGGTATTTAAATCAAAATTATGGGCAATTCGATTTGCTTCAGAAATTCGTATGCCAAACTCCAATGGTCTGTAGGTGTGATACCAAAAACTAAATTTGCAACGATAATCGCATAGTCCACCAATTCGCGTTCTTGTTCTCGCGAGAACAGTGATTTCCTTCCTAAACTAGCACCGTATTTCCAGTTTTCATGCGTAGACGAATAGCATATCCTACTGTTCCGTACAATCTTCCAACTTTTCGAATCGCACACCCACTTTTAACAGCACTGACAACTTCTCTTAGTTGTTCCTCTGCATAACTACCTCTCGTAGTTGTTCTTTTTCTTCTTTTCGGCATCTGTAATGAGTGACGATATTTTGCGGATCTATTGCTTACGCTTGTCATTAATTTCAGGACGGGCAGGGATTTCAAGAAAATCGTAGACCTTTACTTTGGCGGTCCTAGCACCCCTCCTAATTCTTCCATGGGTATGAATTATACCTTGTTGGAAAGCTTATAAAACAAAGATTCTAGTAAGATAATTTTTGAGGCTACCGTACCCAATCCGTAGAAGAAGAAGAAAGAAAGAGAAAAAGTGAAAAATTTATTTTTTCCGAAATTTGTGAGAGTCTGGCAACACTGTTTCTAGTCGTACGCTAGAAAAAATATTCTGACCTGTAGGCCAGACATTGATAATAATTATACCAAAAAATGAAGGGCAAAGGTGCAATAGCTAGGTAAAAAAATCGGAAGATAGAATCTAGGTGAATCATCCTGTTCCTATTTTCCCGAGAAATTTTCGTCTACCCTTACGTTGGCAGGCTTGGCGACGCCCCTAAATGTCACACATAAACAAACCATACCTCGTTGGAAACTTTATAGAACATACATTTCAGCAAAGTAACTTTCGTGTCTCTCGGACCAAACTAGTAAAAGAAGAAGAAGACGAAAATCATTTTTTTTTCAAAAATACATTTCTTCAGATTTTGTCAGACTGTGGCAACGCTGTTATATACCGTACGCAAGCAAAAAAAATCTCAGATTTACGCCATACACTGGGGACAATGATATCAAAAAATGAAGGGTTTAGATTCAATAGGAATGGAGGGGAAAATTCTGAACACCGAACCTACGTGAATCATCCTGTATTTTTTCGATAGATTGTGGTATACGCTAACATTGGCAAGTCTGGTGATGCCCCTAATTGTCACAAACATATCGGCTATATCTCGTTGGAAACCTTATGAGACACCCATTTCAACAGAATAACTTTCGTGTCTCTCGGGCCAAACTAGTAAAAGAAGAAGAAGACGAAAGTCAAAATTTTTGCGAAAAAATCTATTTTTTCCAAATTTGTCCGACTATGGCAACACTGGTATTTGTCGTACGCAAGGAAAAAAATTCTCACATTTACGCCAGACATTGGGAACAATGATATAAAAAATGACGGGTTTAGGCACAATAGTAATGGAGAAAAAAATTCGGAACGCCGACCCTACGTGAATCATCCTATATGTTTTCGAGAGATTGTGGTATACGCTAACATTGGCAGGCTTGGCCACGCTCCTAATTGTCACAAACATATCATCTATACCTCGTTGGAATCCGTATAACACACACATTCCAACAAGGCAAGTTTCGTGTCTCTTGGGCTAAATTAGTAAAAGAAGAAGAAGACGAAAATGAAGATTTTTGGGGGGGAAATCAAGTTTTTCGAAATTTGTCGGACTATGGCAACCTGTCGTTTGTCGTATGCAAGAAAAATAATTCTGACATTTATCCCCGTTATTGTGAACAATTGTGCAAAAAATAAACCGTGTAAGTACAGTAGGAATGCAGAAAAATTCTATCTTACTAACGGCAGAGAATAAACTCGCATTGGTTCACCTAACATTGTTCGTCGAAAGATCATTGCTTTTCTTTCCTTTTGCTTCGGCAGGAAGATTTTGGAGTTGAAAGAAATGTATTGCATATTTACGACCCTTAGGTTCAACTGATAACTATAGCTGACATTGACCAGGCTAAAAATAGAACGGTGCGTTCTGAGGTGATAACTGTTTTCCTTTCTCTCTCTCTCTCTCTCTCTCTCTCTGTGTGTGTGTGTGTGTGTGTTTGTTCAATAAGTTACCTTGTTGGAATATCTGTTCTATAAGCTTTTCAACGAGGTATAGCTGATATGTTTTTGACAATTAGGAGCGTGGCCAAGTATGCAAATGTTAGCTTATACCACAATATCTCGAAAACATATAGGATGATTCACGTAGGGTCGGCGTTCCGAATTTTTTTCTTCACTCCTATTCCACCTAAACCCTTCATTTTTCTACATAGTTGTTCCAAATGTCTGGCGTAAATGTTAGAATTTTTTTCCTTGCGTACGACAAATAGCAGCGTTGCCATAGTCGGACAAATTTGGAAAAAACAGATTTTTTCGCAAAAATTTTGATTTTCGTCTTCTTCTTCTTTTACTAGTTTGGCCCGAGAGACACGAAAGTTACCCTGTTGAAATGGGTGTCTCATAAGGTTTCCAACGAGGTATAGCTGATATGTTTGTGACAATTAGGACCGTGGCCAAGCCTGCCAATGTTAGCGTATACCACAATCTCTCGAGGAAAATACAGGATGATTCACGTAGGTTGGATGTTCCGAATTTTTCTCTCCATTACTATTCTGCCTAAACCCGTCATTTTTTTATATCATTGTTCCCAATGTCTGGCGTAAATGTGAGAATTTTTTTCCTTGCGTACGACAAATACCAGTGTTGCCATAGTCGGACAAATTTGGAAAAATTTGATTTTCCACCCAAAATTTTGACTTTCGTCTTCTTCTTCTTTTACTGGTTTGGCCCGAGACACACAAAAGTTACATTGTTGGAATGGCTTGTCTATAAGGGTTTCAACGAGGTATGGTTTGTGAGTCTGTGATAATTAGGAATATCGCTAGGGCTGTCAACGTTAGAGTACATTACAGTGGATATTGAATAACATACAGGATGTGTCACGTAGGTGTGGGGTTCCGAATTTCTTTTTCCATTCGTATTGAACCGACGGGTTTGACTTTTGTGTATCATTGTCCCAAATATCTGTCGTAAATGTGAGATTTTTTTTCTTGCGTACGATGAACAACAATGTTGCCAGAGTTCCTTAAATTTGAAGTATTTTTTTTTTGTCTTTATAAGAAAATATGCAATAAGAAAAAGGGTAAATTCAATACCCCTCCTATTCACCCCGCTCAAGCCCAAAAGTAATGGACTGGGTATGGCTAGTAAGTATGTTCATTTGTCTCTATGGATGCCAATTTTTATCCTTGTAGCTCCATCAGGGGGGGGCACCTCCCCCCAAATTCTGAAGGGAGAGAGGGAAAGCTATAAACACCCAACTTTGCCCCCTCCACCTTCACGGCGGGACCCACTACATGAATGATATACACAGGATTAAAACGTTCCATCCTTTCTGAAGAGATAAATATCAAAATCATATCTCTAGGTTAATTAGGAGCTGAGCTAGAGAGGTTTGAATTGCTGGCTCAAGGGTTGAGCCGTTCGTCCTGAAAAGGACAACATAAACACTCTTGAGGTGCAATTCTCATCGATTTTGCGCAGAATAATCCCACTCCGCAATTTAACAAAAAACAAGAAAATACGACATATTAAATATTGATTAGCACTACGAATTGCCATGATTATAATGTTGTACAATATAAATGGAACATAAAAGTAACTACCTAGAAATATATAAAGTATAGTACGTACCTCTTAATTTGTTTCAAGAAAATTGAACATCAACAAGAAAGAAATAATTCAATGGCCACTTATAGCCTAAACATTTGACATAATGGCTTCTCTCCTTTAATGTTAGTTACTAGTAATGGCTTCTTTCTGGAAGCAGCAACCAATCTATAGTAAAGGATCTCCAAGTTCAAGAAACACGTGTGCGCAGAATTCGACTACCTTCCCCAAGAGGTTGATTCAGTTATATTGAGCCGAATGTGAATGTTCCTCTTAAATAGTAAATGCCATGTTTCCACCACTAGCTGTGTTCAGTCTGCAGGCCACATCTACTCACTATTGCCTGGCATCGAAATTTCAATTGTATGAGACTGGGTTACAGCTAGATCATGGATATTTCATCCCACCCCTCTTTACAGGCTTTCCATAGGCAAGAGACAGTGCAGTATTGACGATGGAACAGGTGCCGCTCTAGAAGTTCAAGATCACTATAGTCCATTACGCTGGCATCTGGACTCTGTATAATGCTAGGATTTCATGCTGGTATATTTCAGTCAGTACATAAGTCTGGTAGTACGCAACATTGATTTTGACGTTACGCTTCGTCTTTCGAATATGTAGTTTTCCTTGGAAGAGAAACCGGCCATAATCATGATTTTTTTGGGGGGGGGGAATTCTCTCTGTGTATATAACGGCATGAAATTTACCTCAGTCTGTGAGGTAAATCCACGTTTCATCAAGGATAACTCATTCATTCATTCATTCATCATCCTGCAGTTACTTTTTCCCTCAGAGACATGACACGATTTCAGCGCATGCGCACTGCTCTAGCGAACGACTGTAAGGTGTAAATTCCTATGAATGGCATGATTGATTGTCGTCTGCCATGTGGCATATTTTCTGCCCATAGTACGATCTGTGTGGCGATTTTAGAAGATCGTCATAGGTCAAATCACATGCACTAGCGGCAGAGTTCTCTTTGAGAGAAAAAGGTTTCTAGCTGCTGGCGTTGGTGTGGTGGGCCCAGGACTGTGTAGCTTGCTTCCATATAATATGATTCACAGTGGCACGACTCACGCGAAAATTACTAACTTCACATATTTCCACGATGCACAATGCCGTGAACTTAGCCTCGGAAAGGGCGACAAAGAACCTCTTCCAGAATCTGTTCAGTTTCGGCAGTATCAGACTATGCTTGACCACACCACTCTACTGCATGACTAAAGAGATACTGTTGCTTACCTTGTGGCAATCTCATGGCAATGGGTTGTGCATGCGAGGTAAGTTGCACATTGAATTCGGCTCAATATAAATGAATCAACTTCTCTACACTGTAGTAAGAGAGAAAACAAAACCTGAATTTTAGTCTAGAAAATTCGAAAATGCGGAATTTAGCAGTATTGTTTATTACGTACAAGATTTTCTGTACGAGACTACGTACAGATTTGTTCTTTAGTCAGGACTAATCTATTCAGTAGTATTGCCACGAGACGAGACATTTCTCGTGTCTCGTCTCGTCTCGTCTCGTGAACGAGACGAGACACGAGACGAGACAGACCCCTTTCCGACGAGACACGAGACGAGACAGACTACTTGTCCCGTCTCGAAAACGAGACGAGACGCGAGACGAGACGGGACGTCTCGTGAAATGTCTCGTCTCGTCTCGTGTCTCGAGAATGAACATGCATTACTCAATAAAATTATTTGGTTCCGAGCATTTTTTAAAAAAAAATAATAATTGCAACAAATCTAAACATGCTAAAATGGAAAGTAGTTTTTGGATTGGTATGGGTTAACACTGTGAAACCTAAAGGCTGGAATATATGAAATCAAAGTGTACACACATATCTATCTCTCTGGCTGATAGTATACGATAGTGTCGGGGATGGTGACACCTTTACATCGAAATTTGCTTGTCGTGCAAACATTATTTGACATTAGTGTCTTCATCTTTGACGTACCTATAAGCAATTTACTGTATATTTGTGTATTGAAACTGGTGAAACAAATTTCAATGTTTTAGAATCTTAAAAAAAAAAAAAAAAGGCCAGGGTCGAGAAGTCTCAGATAGGGATGGTATCGAGACCGAGACTAGTCTCGGTCTCGTCTCGGTCTCGTCTCGAATTATCGAGACGAGACCGAGACCGAGAAGGACCTTTATATACCGAGACGAGACCGAGACCGAGACGGACTTTTAAATACCGAGACGAGACCGAGACCGAGACAGACCTCTATAAATCGAGACGAGACCGAGACGAGACTTAGGTCAGTCTCGAAAGTCTCGGTCTCGTCTCGAATATTGATATTGATAGATACTAAAATTGCCTTCACACAAAATTTGTTTCGTTGCTGTGTTAGATAATATGAGAACAGTTGACTGATGTAAAGTGGCGAATTTTCGGGGTGGTTATCGGGCTTAAACCCCTCCCGAAATTAATAATTTTGTGATAATTTTTTGCATTGCATGTACAACGCAAATGTTTCTTACTCGTTCCTCAAGCCTCTCCCGAAACAAAATCCACTGCTGATGCAAATAGAATTCTCTTCTCTCTCTCTCTCTCTCTCTCTATATATATATATATATATATATATATATATATATATATATATATATATATATATATGGTCGTGGTGCCACCCAGGTCCGCCCTGTATGGGTTCCCGGAACCCAACTTTAATTTTAAATGGAAGCAAGGGGTGAGTGGTACCTCGTTCGATAGATCTTGAAAAACTAAAAAGCGTTGTGGCAAAAGATCTTTCATATGGGGCACTGTATTCAAAGTGGCCGCCAAGACATGTTGCCTCTATCAGATACAGTAAAACGTGCAGTACCACTAATATGAAAACGGTTGAACATAAATGAACCGAACAAAAACTCAAATAGGAAATGTCATGTGGCACATCTTTTGATATTGTCGCGGAGACTCCCAGGGCCACCCTTCATGGGGGCCCAGGGCGCAACTTCAAAATTGTAAATGGAAACATGGGGTGAGTGATACCTCGTTCGACATATCTTTAAAAACTAAAGAGTGCTGTTGCAAAAGATTGTTCATATGGACCACCGTTTTCAAAATGACCACCAAGACATGGTACCTGCATCAGGTAAAACGTCCAGTATCACTAATATGAAAACACCAGAACAAATATTCGAATAGGAAATCACAGAGGGTATTTATCATTCTATAGCTCGGAATGTTGCAACAGTCGAAAAGATTATTAGAGTGAAAGTGCCATAATGGAGAGGAAGAAATCTAACTCCTAGAAAAGTACCGCTCCAACCTCTCTCTGTACGTGAGTGAAACGGGAAGGATCGGTGAAATTGCAAATGAGAGCCTTAGTTTTTGCAAATTGTATCTACGAAACAAAGTTATTTGAAATGTGTTTTTATAAGAGATAAATGTCTCTGTAATGGTATAAAGTATGTAAAATTTTTGTTAAATGGTACCTTTCATTTTGATGGTTTGATGCAAAAATGAATCAACTGAAATGCGAAACCAATTTGTCGAACAATGCAATTTTAGAACAATGTTTACAAACGTTGGTTTTGTTCAACAGTCGTCTGCATGATATTGGTTCGCTTCTTTTCCTTCTATGTCTTCTTGCATGTGATAGAATATGAATTTCACTGAGATGTCCACAGTTACATTCCGAATAACTTTCAACGGTAATTTCAGTTGTGATCCTTAGTAACGAAACGGTACATACTGATGCAGATATGTCCCAAAAATCTTGCACGCAATGCGTTAAATTATCAGGGGCGAAGAGTCGGTAAAATGTTGTTAAACTTGAATTCACCTTATTTTTATTCACCTTATTTCACTTTATGTTTATTAATTATAGTACCAGTGATTTGTATACACAAGTGTTTCAGACAAACCATATCTATTGCAAATAAAACTGAAGTTCTCATTTGAGATTTTAACATTCATTCCCGCTTCACCTACCTACGGGCAGAGATCGGAAAGATAATTTTCTATCATTTCCTCTTTTGCATCATGTCAATTATACTTTAATAATCTTTTTCTCCGTTGCATTATACTCGAGCCGTGGAATGATAAATACCCTCTGTGCTTTCCTATACGAGTTTAATTCTGTTCATTTATGTCCAACTATTTTCATATTAGGGGTCAGCTGTACTGGACGTTTTATCTGATACAGACACCATGTCTTGGCGGCCATTTTGAAAACGGTGACTTATATGAAAAATCTTTTGCTACAACACTGTTTAGTGTTTCAAGATTTATCCAACGACGTATCACTTGACCCATATTTCGGTTCAAAAATTTCTAAGTTTGACCCTCTTAAAAGGCAGCCCTGGGAGCACTGCGAGAACATTACTCGACGCGCCCCATGCCTTTCCTGTTTCACTTTCTGAATGTTCGTTTATCTCCAACTGTTTTCACATTAATGGTACTGGACGTTTTATCAGATACAGGCACCATGTCTTGGCGGCCATCTTGAATACGGTGACCGATATGAAAAATCTTTTGCCACAACGCTTTTTACTTTTTAAAGATCAATGGAACGAGGTATTACTCGCCCCATCTTTCCATTTAAAATTTTAAAGTTTGGCCCTGGTACCCCATGAAAGGCGGCCCCGGGAGGCACCGCGACAACACCATTTAGTGTGCCCCATGGCATTTCCTATTTGAGTTTTTGTACGGTTCATTTATGTTCAACAGTTTTCGAGATATCTCCGTGGAAAGATTAAAATAGTAATATCTCCTCCGTGGACCAGTATATGATCAAAGGAGGGGCTAAACCATGGTTTGCCGCTTTGTCCAGTGAAAAGAAAGTAGGATTGAAGCCCATTTTATCCAGTGCATACCTGAGCGTTAAGGGGGGCTATAGTCCCTATAGCCCTCCCCTAGGATCTGCGATATATATATTAAAAATGCTGAAATTTTGTACCAAGTTGGGAAATTCTTCTTGATACTCTGCAATATCACTAGATAAACAAGCAATGTTGCTAAAGCAAAATAAAGCTGCATTTTCTCAAATTGCGCAATGTAAAATATTACATATTTCTAATTTAGTTATTTAACAAAACCACAATAGCTCATACATTATTTAGTGTAGCTTGGAAATCTCTAATAACCCAAATGGCATGGACGGTGCAATGCGCATCAACTGTACCTTAGCGTCAAATACTGTGATCATAGTATAATATATTTCGAATGAATGAAGGAACAAAGTTACAAGAAACGGAATGTTTCTGAAGACTTTACTTCGAAAACGCGCTGACATCACGTCTCATCATGCAGATGCTTCCAAAAGATATAAATGCTTATAACGCCATTTACAACAATTGTTATTTCAAATCGTATCAGAGATACCAAACACATTGGTAGTGATAGTTATACTGCTTAAAATGACGTTATTTGTATTAATTTTTTTTTATAATGATTATTGCTTTCCTTTGCTTTTATAACATTACAACAATAGTTTTTGGTGGTTTTAACAACAAGTCGCAGTTACATTATTTTAAGCAGTGTTGCCCACTTAAATAAATTGCTAAATATTATTCTAAATATGAGCAAATAACGTAGATAAACTGCAAAATATTTTAAAATTACTCGTAATTTGTTTCATGGTGCAAGAATGCTTTCAAGAGATGACGTTTTTCATAGTCTTTGGGCTACTTATAATGTTAATGTTTAAGTCTTCGTTCCAGCAATACATGTAAATGCAAATTGTAACTGAAATTAAATGTAACTGATACATTTTCAGTAACACTAGTTGTTCTCCCTAAGCCTTAGGACAGGTGTACACTTTAGATTAAGACCGTGCTTAATTAAAAGTTTTAATTACACCCTAATTACATTTCACTTGCTTTAGTTTGACCACCGACCACCTCAAACTCAATACATACCATATAGCTATATGCAATTATTCAAGGACTTACAGTTAGTAATACACAATGTTCACTTTTGTTTTGTTTTGTTTTAGTTTAACGTCCCACAGTTATGCTAGGGCGGCTAAAGGAGACGTGGAGCTAATGATTATAGTGGAATCCGAACCACTTCAGTCGTTCAACTTTACCCCTACCAGAAATCGAACTCGGGACCACGCGAACCGAAATCAAGAGTGCTAGCCGCTAGACCAAATGGGGTCCTCACATTGTGTTGATTTAAATCATTCAGTCAGTGTTGCCAGATCTGAAGATTTAAAAATAGCGTGTCTGTACTCCGAAAGTAGCGAATTCGAACTATTTGTAGCCCAAATATATAGAAATAAATACTGATGGTGCTAATGAAATAATTTAATATGAGCTGGAAAGTGTGCTGGACGTATTGCAAGAAGAAATTATGATCGACGTACAGAAACAATTCTAGACTGGATCCCACGAGACAAAAACAGCCTAGGAAACCTCCGCATGCAAGAAGATGTGACGAAACCAAGAACCCCGGAGGAGTAACCTGGAAAAGAATTGCCCAAGTTAGATAGTTGTGGAGAAGACTTGGAAAGACCTTCATCTAGCAATGGATTGATAATGGTTGATTATGATGATGTTGATGATTTTGTTATATCTGGACCTCGGAGGTAAACTAAACCAAGTCATAATTTCGTAATTTTACAGAAGCGAAAAACCAGTTCCTCAACTAAGACTAAATATATAACTTTTACTAGGTAAGGTAGGGTAAAAATGGATCCAAAATTTAATGAAAGTCATAGAGCGAAAAAAAATTGACTATTCAATCCATCATGTTGCAGCAAAACTACGAAAATTAATACAAAAGAAAACTAGAAAGTTTAGAATCACTTGTTTTGGCGAGTGAGAAAAAATACAGATAACTCGAATTGCCTATATACTTATATAATATGTATGTCCATGTTTCGCAAGTAATTTTTAATCAATATAAAATTTCAACGTAATGAACGCAAGATTAGTTTTCTCAAATAAAGATTGCATGCACCGTTGAGAGCTCAGAAATAAGATTAATCTATGTTACGGCACTGGATATGTGCTTACGTAATGCATTACGACCTTATGAACTTGTATAAGAAACAGAATGCACTTAAAATGAGACGCGAACTATGTGAAACATCGGACTTCGAATCTAACTTGTTTTGTGATCCAACTCGAGACCTCACATAGCAAAGATGAGTGTAGTAGCTCCCACCACAAGGTTCAGGACGTTCGTGTTATAAAGTGTCAATTAAACACGGAGATGTAAAACGGTAATATAGCATTTCTTCAATTTCAAACAAAATAGGTATATTGTAGTAATAATTTACCCTATTTGTTAAGATAATGAAAGTTATATTTTGTTTTTAAAATGACAGTCAAAGCAGGATGTATTGAATAATAAATGAGAAATTGTAAAGTTTCAATTTCGGTAAGATTAAATACATTCGTGCTGCTATGTGTTGCGTTATCCGTTAGGAGGTATTGAACAATTCTGATTCAAAGGAAGGAAATAAACTACGGTATAGTACTGGAGTTAATTTAATAGAGTTTAATTGTATACGCAGTTCTGAGGCTATATGAGACAAAATCTATTGTTAAAAGTGAAATATGGGTTCTATTAGGGTTTTAGCGTGATATACCCACTGATCATTGAACCTGGAATACGCGCATGGAAAGCATTAGCACTAGCAAATTAGCTACGAAGAGGTACACCATACCATAATTCTAAGTCAAAATGAAAGGAAAAAATAAGCGGAAACGAAGGACTGTACGAGAACAATACTTTCACTATTTAATTTCACAGTATTTATTTCGAGACTTTCGAGACGAGACCGAGATTTGGTACTCGAGACCGAGACCGAGATCGAGACAAGCATCTGTTGACCGAGACGAGACCGAGACCGAGACGGTGATTTTTTACTCGAGACGAGACCGAGACCGAGACCGTTATTTATCAACCGAGACGAGACCGAGACTGTACAAAGTCTCGTCTCGTCTCGTCTCGATACCATCCCTAGTCTCAGACAACTAACAGCAGAGATATACAGTATTATCTTTTAAACTATTTGTCCTCGTCTTGTGAGCTTATTTGAATATATTTTTAAGATATTTAGGCAACTTTGACCGAATGGATGATGATGGGAAAATTAGTGGAATGAAGAAAGTGGTAGAATACTAGACAACTTCGAGAAAACACACATTCGAAAAATGAAATGAAATCTTTGAGTTTTACGTCCCACGGTTATGCCGGTTAGGCTAAAGGAGACAGTGATGATGAGTAATGAATGAAATGGTGGAATGAAGAAAGTGGGAGGAAACAGGAGAACCCCGAGAAAACCCACGCACACGGTGTTTGTCCACCACAAAGTTCACTTGGCGGGCTGGAATCGAACCCGAGACCCCAAGCACCAGAGGTGAACGCTCTACCACTGAGCCACCGCGGTCAGTACACATATTCAATATTTGTCCACCACAAAGCTGACATGGCCCTAACCGAGATCGAACCGACTACCACATACACCAGAGGTGAAGGCTTCACGGTGTAGCTACCGTGACATTTCTTGTCTTGTGTGTTCTGGGTAATATTTGTAACTAAAGGTCTGCGCGGATGCGGATATATATCTCTTTTCTGTGCGGATAGCGGATAAAGTTGCGGATAATGTTTCCTACATTTTTTCCACCTAAAAAAATTCTGTGAATTTTCTGATAATGGTGGAAAGAGTACTAGAAACGTTCGTTTTGTGTTAAAAGTTTTAAAACCAGTTGAAAAATACTAAAATCGAAATACAAGTGTGTTTGAAGCTTGTTACTCAGTGACAGCAAAAGGACAAAAAATGACATGAGAGAGTTATTCTTTTATTGCTGTTTTCAATATTTTTAGCAGCCGTTTTGTAGGTGAATGACATCTCTGACCTAAACAGAAAGAAACGACAGGCCCCATCGCTACTCCTCAAGTACCGCTATTTGCTGTAAAAAAAGACAAATAATTGCCGCCAAAGCCCCTCTGATAAAGCTGAAAATTTTCAGACCATTCGCTTTGAAAGGAAGAAATATCTTCAAATAAAGTTTTTCTAGCCCGAGAGGACAGGAACCAAAACCCTAATTTAAAACACCGCATCCCCTTCCATAAACTGAAAACTGGTCAGCAGAATTATCTTTGCCTTTTGTGACAAACTGGAGAAGCACGTAGGTCCCCGAAATAGTAAACAAATCACATCATACGCTCATCTTTCTCTCTCCCTCTCTCTTAAAAAAAATCTTCACTGTTTCCTTTGAAGTACAGCAGATACTGAATGCACATTTGCGACCCCATAGATTTCTCTCTTCGGAGAGGTGCCACGGACCTCAATGAACATTCTGAGGGATTGGAGTTTTATAACAGCAATTGTTTCTCTCTTTCTCTCTTTCTTCATGTGTGTATGTGTATGTGTATGTATGTTCTGGGCCTCAGGTAAAGAAAGAAAGAACAACCAATGCATTGTTTCTCCTATCCTAAATGTGTCCAACAATGAGTGGGGCCTGCAAAGGAAAACAGTAAATTCTAAACTTCCTCTATTGCCTCTTCCCGAAATTAACGGTATAGACTTCCTATTTGTATTCGAAGTTATTTTCACTTCTAGTTTCAGTAAAAGCGTGGTCGCGAAAGCTTGAGTTGATTTTGAGTCTAACGTTCCGTTCAGCAGCGAGGCTATATGAGACGTGGGCCTACTGATTAAAGTGGAATCCGAACCATATGGGGCTCCCGTCTGGAATTGAACCCTGATCTCCCACGCCAAAGGCGCGTAGGCTAACCGTTTAGCCAGGAAGGAGCTTGGTCGTGAAAGCATGCATTGTATTGCGTTGTTAGTTTCGTCACTTAGTTTTTAAATTTAGTGCAATTACTGGTGCTAATGAAGTTCGGGATATGTGGATGTGTTTGCGGTCCTGTGATTAATTTTTATTTCTTAATAACGATGATTTCTATTTCGCCTTTGTGTTTAGAACAAATGCCCCCTTTTTTTATGAGTATGATGAAGTTTAAAAACTTAGTGACGTGCTCTAAAATTAGTTGATTGAGGGGATATTACCTACGTGGCATTATTTTGGTCCGATATCTACATTTGAAGATCTTGGGTAAGTACATAAATCGTTCATTAATTTCTAATTTGTATCTGCACGGTTTATATTGCATTTTATTTGTCGTAGTTGGTATTTGATCACGAGGAAACTGATATAATAGGCTATATTGTTTCGTTTAATTCAGAAAAGTACGTGTATTATAGAATATGTAAGTTATATATATTTGCTACCTCATTATCTGCGGATGCGGGTGCGGATAGAGATGTTGCGGATGCGGGTGCGGATAGAGATGCTGCGGATGCGGTACGGATGCGGATGCGATATTTTGTATCCGCGCAGACCTCTACTTATCATCATCACGGATTTATATCTGCACGGTTTATATTGCATTTTATTTATCGTAGTTGGTATTTGATCACGAGGAAACTGATATAATATATTGTTTCGTTTAATTCAGAAAAGTACCTGTATTATAGAATATGTAAGTTGTATATATTTGCTACCTCATTATCTGCGGATGCGGATGCGGGTGCGGATAGAGATGTTGCGAATGCGGGTGCGGATAGAGATGCTGCGGATGCGGTACGGATGCGGATGCGATATTTTGTATCCGCGCAGACATCTACTTGTAACTTAGTTATATCTTGATTAGCATGGTGCAGTCAGCTACATTTTCGTTTCGTCTCCATGGTATGCTGCTCTATTCTTTACGAGACAAGACGAGACAAAACGAGACAAACGAGATGAGACGAGACGGGACGGGACAGAACCTCTCGAGACGAGACACGAGACGGGACGAGTACATTTTTTCGAGACGAGACGCGAGACGAGACATGCTTTGCACGAGACGAGACGAGACAGACTGAAGTCTCGTCTCGTCTCGTCTCGTGGCAACACTACTATTCAGCTGTAAATAGATGAAAATTATGTATGTTCTCCGTCAGTATGCAGGATATGGAAAATCATGGTTAAGTATTTTGATAAACATTATCTGGCTGTGTACAGACACTACACAAACCAGAGTATTTGCCCCACTGTACGGATCGTCTAGATTGATAGTTCTTCTGACGTAGCTGGACCAGAAACACGCAAGTTGAATATAGCTGGAGTCTATGGATTTTCCTTCTAAATGTACTGCATTTCTTTCTACGTGTTTTTCCTGACTAAGAGGGCATCCCAGTCTATTTTCTGAACATGTAAGAGATTATGTCTTTTGCCTGAACTCGGGTTCACTAATTAATGCGTTACAGGGGGAGTTCTCCCATAGAGGTAAAATCGGACATTTCAATAGAATAAATTTCATAGGTTCTTATATGCAATTAACACAGTTTCGTGCTTCAAACAATCAAGTTCACCAGTTATTTATCAGAGAACTAAATATTGGGCTAATTTCGGATATCTTTATGATTAAATCTCATATGCACACAACTAAAAATTAAGTATAAAGATAAACAAGAAAGATCTGTCGCTTTTTCTGGAGGTCTGTATTCAATTGGCCCTCACACCGTGAGTTAAATGCGAATGGAAATAAGACGAAGGCAGTTGTTGGTGTAGGTATATCCAACATACTACGTGGTTGTGACAGTTCAGTTACACCGTGAACTTGCGTAAGAACAGAAAATGGAAATGAAATGAAATCTTTAAGTTTTACGTCCCACGATTATGCCGGTTAGGCTAAAGGAGATGGTGATGATGAGAAATGAATGAAATGGTGGAATGAAGAAAGTGGGAGGAAATGGGAGAACCCCGAGAAAACCCACGAGCACGGTGTTTGTCCACCACAAAGTCCACACGGCGCGAGCTGGTATCGAACCACGGACCCCAAGCACGGGAGGTGAACGCTCTACCACTGAGCCACCGCGCCCCCTGCGTAAGAACAGAGTAAACATGGGATCTCCACAGAGCGTCACAAGGTCGGGTATGCTGTACTGGTTCAAACTGGCGTCAAACGCCGCTGCTTCGGGGCGGGAGATATACCAGGCCTATGGTGAGCGTGTAGTGACTACACGGGCAGGGCAATGGTGGTATAACAAGTTTAAGGACGATGACGAAACACTCGCAAACGCGCCATATGCCGGAAGACCAACACATGTAAAAGATGAAGATCTTCACGCAGCAATTGAGGCGAACAGTGGCCAGATATTTGAGGAACTGGGACTACAATTCAGTGTGCGTGGAGAAACCATTCGGCATCACCTCCATCAACTTGGGAAGCACTACAATTTTGGTCGATGGATCCCACGTGATTTGACTCCGGGCCAGAAGACAACACGAGCAGATACCTGTGTTTCTTTGCTGTCTCCTCTAAGGAAGGCACCATTTTTGGACAAGATGTTGACGTATGATGAGAGGTGGGTCCACTACGAAGCTCCACGGCGCCGTCATCATTGGTTAGCATCCCATGAACCGGTTCCAAAATACATGAAACAACCACTGCACCAGAAGAAGATACTCCTGTGTGTGGGTGTCCTGGGTGGACTGCTCGCGCCATCGTGCACCGGAAAGTGTTACCAGCTGGTCAGAGCATAAATGCAACTGTGTACTGTCAGCAGTTGACCCGGGACACCATTCTACCCCTTGGATGGGAAACACTATTGCATCCACCATACTTCCCGGACATTACACCGTCCGATTATCACCTGTTCCATTCCTTGGACAATCATCTTAGAGGACGCCAGTTCAAATCACTAGTAGAGGTGCAAAATGCACTTGATACCTTCTTCGTATCACGGCCCACCAAGTTCTACCGTGATGGAATCCATGGACTTCCAGAACGTTGGCAGGAGGTCGTCGAAGCTGATGGGGACAATTTTCGATCTTCCAGGTGCGACTTAGGTGATATATCGATGTTCGAATGTGATGGGTGAATAAGCGACAAAACTTTCTTGGTTACTTTTATAAAAAGAAAGAGTTGAGTTGATTTTAGATTAGCGTCCCTTTCAGCTGCGAGGCTATATGAGACGTGGACCTACTGATTAACGTGGAATCCGAACCACATGAGCTCCAGCCGGGAATCGAACCTGGATCTCCCACGCCAAAGGCGCGCACGCTAACCGCTTAGCCACGAGGGAGCTCTTATAAAAAGAAAGAGTTTTATGAACAGTACACAAGTTAATTACTCGAATCACAGCAGTAAATTACATCATATATTTGTAACCTTTTTTACAAAGTACATATAAAAGATTCTATAATCTTTGGTTCTGTGCTGATTGACTTATATGGGAATTGATTTCAGTGTTACAAGATCATTTTAACGTAGGAATTGTTTTTATCCTACCCCCACGAAACTCCTTCCCAATAAGAGATCTTTCCATAGTTACATGGGCTCCTTTTGGAATCTCGCTTACGCATCTTTCATATACAATTACATTCCTTAAGAATCATTTTCCAAAATGTTTGTAAGAAAAAAGTAAGGTTAAAAAAGTTCAATCTTCTAAAACATAAGATAGTTATTTGCTCATCATTTGAAACGCATTTAATAAAAATCGGTAGATGGTCATATTGTCCCATTCATTTTCTTCCAAATTTCTACCAATCATCTCTTCTAAAACGTTCTTAATGAAAACTGATAAATGGAAACACTGTTCTATCCATCATCATCATAATTTAAACACTAATAGCGAAAATTGTATAGTTTTTCCTTTTGTAACAAGATTAACGTGCTTACTGAAAATATGTGTACATATTCTATCTCAAACGCCCGTACTGAAAATATATCTGTGTCCATCTTCCAATCTTTGACGTCATTAGTAAAAATATATGTGGTTCCATCTTCCAATCTTCGACGTCATTAGTAAAAATATATGTGGTTCCATCTTCCAATCTTCGACGTCATTAGTAAAAATATGTGTGGGTCCATCTCCCAATCTTAGACGTCATTGATAAAAACATATGTGGGTCCATCTTCGATTTTTAAATGTCATTACTAAAACTATGGCTCCACAATCGTCAATTTTTAAATGTAATTACTAAAAATATAGGTCCATCATCTTCAATTTTTAAATATAATTACTAAAAATATAGCTTCTTCATCTTCAATTTTTAAATGTCATTACTAAAAATATGGTACCACCATCTTCAATTTTTTACAAATATGGTTCCACCATCTTCAATTTTTTTAAAATATGGTTCCACCATCTTCAATTTTTTTTTAAATATGGGTCCACCATCTTCATATTTTTTTAAATATGGGTTCCGCCATCTTCAATTTTTTTTAAATATGGGTTCCACCATCTTCAATTTTTTTAAATATGGGTTCCACCATCTTCAATTTTTTAAAAAATATGGGTTCCACCATCTTGCGTTTTTAGATGTCAGTACTAACAATATGGGTTCCACCATCTTGCGTTTTTAGATATCAGTACTAAAAATGTGGGTTCCACCATCTTGCGTTTTTAGATGTTAGTACTAAAAATATGGGTTCCACCATCTTGCGTTTTTAGATGTTAGTACTAAAAATATGGGTTCCACTATCTTCCGTTTTTAGATGTCATTACTAAAAATATGGATTCCACCATCTTGCGTTTTTAGATGTCTTTACTGAAAATATGGATTCCACCATCTTGCGTTTTTAGATGTCATTACTAAAAATATGGATTCCACCATCTTACGTTTTTAGATGTCATTACTAAAAATATGAGTTCCACCATCTTGCGTTTTTAGATATCATTACTAAAAATATGGATTCCACCATCTTGCGCTTTTAGATGTCTTTACTGAAAATATGGATTCCACCATCTTGCGTTTTTAGATGTCATTACTAAAAATATGGATTCCACCATCTTGCTTTTTTAGATGTCAGTAGTAAAAATATGGATTCCACCATCTTGCGTTTTTAGATATCATCTTGCATTTTTAGATGTCATTACTAAAAATATGGGTTCCACCATCTTGCGTTTTTAGATGTCATTACTAAAAATATGGGTTCCACCATCTTGCGTTTTTAGATGTCATTACTAAAAGTATGGATTCCACCATCTTGGGATTTTAGATGTCATCTTGCATTTTCAGATGTCATTACTAAAAATATGGATTCCACCAACTCCACCAGTTATTTGCTCATCATTTGAAACGCATTTAATAAAAATCGGTAGATGGTCATATTGTCCCATTCATTTTCTTCCAAATTTCTACCAATCATCTCTTCTAAAACGTTCTTAATGAAAACTGATAAATGGAAACACTGTTCTATCCATCATCATCATAATTTAAACACTAATAGCGAAAATTGTATAGTTTTTCCTTTTGTAACAAGATTAACGTGCTTACTGAAAATATGTGTACATATTCTATCTCAAACGCCCGTACTGAAAATATATCTGTGTCCATCTTCCAATCTTTGACGTCATTAGTAAAAATCAGTGGCGGCTCGTGAGTATATGATATGGTAGTGCCAAAACGTACACAATAAATAATCGCATATCCGTAAAAAAAAAAAAAAAAGTACATGTAAAGGCAAAAATAACATTATTTTATTACAGTCACACACACACACACACACACACATACACACACACACACACATATATATATATATATATATATATATATATATATATATATATATATATATTGACAATCCAGCCACTTAGTGCCTAATTGGGGATGCAAAGTTGAGTGCAATTGGATGCTTTCCACTCACCATTTAGAATGAGTGGGATAAACTTTGATATTAATTTGTGAGAGGTTTTTTATTGGGGATAAATTAAATAAAGATACGTTTACTTTATTAATTTAATATTACTGTATTTTTTTGATTTATGAGTTTATTGTAAGATTTTAGAACGTTAGTAATGACGGATATTAAGAATAATTTGTTAGACGGGTATAGAAACGGTTAAGTATTGAGCTTTTGAGCTCTGAGTTGGTGCAACACATACCTGGATAATTTGATGTAGTTTTCATGTTGCTTTGGCGTTGAACTCGGCTCCTTTATGCTGAATTTTTTTACTGTTGAAAGACGAGAATGAGCATTGAGGTATGGCTCCTCTCAATTGCTACTTTTGGCGTGATGTTTTACGTTGTTGGAATGATTTGGTATATGAAGTGTTTTTTTTTTTTTTTTTTTTGTTATTTGGTTGATTCGCGACTAAAGCTTGGTTTTCCAAGAACTTGAACCAAAGACTGATAATTAAGTTTTAATACATAAATTTTTTTATGTATTAAAACTTAAAATTGCAATCCTCAACATGCTTTAATTTCCCAATTTTAAGCAATTCTCCACATATCCATAATTTTGTAAAATTTATAAAATTTTACAGATTTACTTTATACAATGTATAAAATCTGGCTAATGTAAAAATAAACACATTGTTAACATTTCCTTTTTACATTGCCAGACTTTTAACAAAAACATTTTTATTTACATTTATTTATAACAAACTGCTAACACAAACATTAACAACATTGTGCAGCTTGCATTATACTTTCATACACAACATTTAATTCCCATAACCTTAATAAATAATTTTTATAACATAAACATTAAAACAAAATTAAAATATACAAATTAATTTACTTAAAAATTGAGTGCTACTACAATATATATATATATATATATATATATATATATATATATATATATATATATATATATATATATATATAGAGAGAGAGAGAGAGAGAGAGAGAGAGAGAGAGAGAGTTATTTAGGATCAAGTTGTTTGTGCCTACAGTTAACTTATTATAAACATAATGCAGATTTTGTCCAGCTTGCGACCCCCCTTTCCCAAACAGCACACGGAAAACAAAGGATTGGCTACATCACAACCACAAATTCGAACTGTTTTTCAAATATATGTTCATGTTAAATTGATGCAATCTTTCCTTATTACGGATTATTACACATAATTTTAAATTAGGCATTTGCTTTCCTAAATTTTCTGCTTCCAGTTACTCTGTCCTCATATGATAGGGATGAAAACGGATATTTCACTAAATTACTTGCCGCATTCATCGTAATGTATTGTTCCGGTTTCACGGAAAGTAGTTACAAATATAGAGAAAGAAGAAAACAGCACTACACTTCAGTGGCGGATCCAGGGGGACGATCGGGGTGATCGCCCCCCCACCAGAAGAATAAACTTTCTTATTTTATACATATAAATAAAATCCATCCCAAAGTTTGAAGCTGTTAAAAGTAGCTCTAAGTAGCAGTATGACAACCCATCGCCTCCCCCCCAGAAGTCGGTTCTGGATCCGCCCCTGCTACACTTAAATACTCAGCATCAAAACTTCGCAAAAATATATAATTGACAAGTTACATACACACACCAGATTCAACACCACAAACACTCGGGCACACAATGTGTTTATGTTTCAATCAGGGGGTGGGGATCATACCTGGGTTGACAACATAATAACGATAAGAATCCAAATCGATTTTTGGGAGGGTCAAAACTAGATGGTATATATTGATATGTAATAAGTAACTAGTTTGGAAACACTGCAATAGGAACAATTGAATCAGGAGTCACGTGTTAGAATTCCAGGCCACGTAACTCCAAAAGAAAGCCCCTTTCCTAGAGCATCAAAACATAAGACGAAACAAATCTCCCGCTTCGAGCCACCTTCGATCGTGGCACAAAACGCTAGTTATTTCTCCGTACTTTCCTCCTGCTCTCCAACTAACGAGCATGCGCACAAACCATTTTTAGAACAGTTGGGAGAGCACGGGAGAACTTGGCACGAACAGAGTAGAGATAGGCCTATGTACTGCTAGCGTGCGAGTAATTCTGAGCGCATTCAATCACTGAGCGCGACTCAAACCAGCTTCTCGTAAGCAATGATGACGTTGCAAGTAAAGTATTGGGCATAAAATTAAAAAAGTTTGTTATTTAGTAAGATGCAAATATTATTTATATTATTTTTTGTATTATTTGTGGTAGTGCCACGGCACATTGGCTCCCCTTCAGCGGCCGCCGCTGGTAAAAATATATGTGGTTCCATCTTCCAATCTTCGACGTCATTAGTAAAAATATGTGTGGGTCCATCTCCCAATCTTAGACGTCATTGATAAAAACATATGTGGGTCCATCTTCGATTTTTAAATGTCATTACTAAAACTATGGCTCCACCATCGTCAATTTTTAAATGTAATTACTAAAAATATGTATGGGTCCACCATCTTCAATTTTTCAATGTAATTACTAAAAATATAGGTCCATCATCTTCAATTTTTAAATATAATTACTAAAAATATAGCTCCTTCATCTTCAATTTTTAAATGTCATTACTAAAAATATGGTACCACCATCTTCAATTTTTTACAAATATGGTTCCACCATCTTCATTTTTTTTAAAATATGGTTCCACCATCTTCAATTTTTTTTAAATATGGGTCCACCATCTTCATATTTTTTTAAATATGGGTTCCGCCATCTTCAATTTTTTTTAAAATATGGGTTCCACCATCTTCAATTTTTTTTAAATATGGGTTCCACCATCTTCAATTTTTTTAAAAATATGGGTTCCACCATCTTGCGTTTTTAGATGTCAGTACTAACAATATGGGTTCCACCATCTTGCGTTTTTAGATATCAGTACTAAAAATATGGGTTCCACCATCTTGCGTTTTTAGATGTTAGTACTAAAAATATGGGTTCCACCATCTTGCGTTTTTAGATGTTAGTACTAAAAATATGGGTTCCACTATCTTCCGTTTTTAGATGTCATTACTAAAAATATGGATTCCACCATCTTGCGTTTTTAGATGTCTTTACTGAAAATATGGATTCCACCATCTTGCGTTTTTAGATGTCATTACTAAAAATATGGATTCCACCATCTTACGTTTTTAGATGTCATTACTAAAAATATGAGTTCCACCATCTTGCGTTTTTAGATGTCATTACTAAAAATATGAGTTCCACCATCTTGCATTTTTAGATATTACTAAAAATATGGATTCCACCATCTTGCGTTTTTAGATGTCTTTACTGAAAATATGGATTCCACCATCTTGCGTTTTTAGATGTCATTACTAAAAATATGGATTCCACCATCTTGCTTTTTTAGATGTCAGCAGTAAAAATATCGATTCCACCATCTTGCGTTTTTAGATGTCATCTTGCATTTTTAGATGTCATTACTAAAAATATGGGTTCCACCATCTTGCGTTTTTAGATGTCATTACTAAAAATATGGATTCCACCATCTTGCGTTTTTAGATGTCATTACTAAAAATATGGATTCCACCATCTTGGGTTTTTAGATGTCATCTTGCATTTTCAGATGTCATTACTAAAAATATGGATTCCACCATCTTGCGTTTTTAGATGTCATTACTAAAAATATGGATTCCACCATCTTGGGTTTTTAGATGTCATCTTGCATTTTCAGATGTCATTACTAAAAATATGGATTCCACCATCTTGCGTTTTTAGATGTCATTACTAAAAATATGGGTTCCACCATCTTGCGTTTTTAGATGTCATTACTAAAAATATGGGTTCCACCATCTTGCGTTTTTAGATGTCATTACTAAAAATATGGGTTCCACCATCTTGCGTTTTTAGATGTAATTATTAAAAATATGGATTCCACCATCTTGCGTTTTTAGATGTCATTACTAAAAATATGGGTTCCACCATCTTGCGTTTTTAGATGTCATTACTAAAAATATGGGTTCCACCATCTTGCGTTTTTAGATGTCATTACTAAAAATATGGATTCCACCATCTTGAGTTTTTAGATGTCATTACTAAAAATATGGATTCCACCATCTTGCGTTTTTAGATGTCATTACTAAAAATATGGATTCCACCATCTTGCGTTTTTAGATGTCATTACTAAAAATATGGATTCCACCATCTTGGGTTTTTAGATGTCATCTTGCATTTTTAGATGTCATTACTAAAAATATGGATTCCACCATCTTGTGTTTTTAGATGTCATTACTAAAAATATGGATTGCACCATCTTGCGTTTTTAGATGTCATTACTAAAAATATGGATTGCACCATCTTGCGTTTTTAGATGTCATTACTAAAAATATGGGTTCCACCATCTTGCGTTTTTAGATGTCATTACTAAAAATATGGATTGCACCATCTTGCGTTTTTAGATGTCATTACTAAAAATATGGATTCCACCATCTTGCGTTTTTATATGTCATTACTAAAAATATGGATTCCACCATCTTGCGTTTTTAGATGTCATTACTAAAAATATGAGTTCCACCATCTTGCGTTTTTAGATGTCATTACTAAAAATATGGATTCCACCATCTTGGGTTTTTAGATGTCATCTTGCATTTTTAGATGTCATTACTAAAAATATGGGTTCCACCATCTTGCGTTTTTAGATGTCATTACTAAAAATATGGGTTCCACCATCTTGCGTTTTTAGATGTTATTACTAAAAATATGGGTTCCACCATCTTGCGTTTTTAGATGTCATTACTAAATATATGGGTCCAACTTCCGATCTTACCCATCATTAGTAAAAATGTGGGTCAGAGTTCCAATCTTAGACTTTATTAGTAAAAATATCGGTATGTGTGTCCATCTTCCAATCTTAGACGTCATAAGTAAAAATAAACGTATGTTTGTCCATCTTCCAATCTTCGAAGTTATTATTAGAAATATATATGTGTCCATCTTCCAATCTTAGTCGCGGTGGGCGACGAAATTAGCCTGATATTTACCTGTGTACATTAGAGAGAAAAAGAAATTGATCTAAATGTGATTGCTGTAACTCAGTAAGTTGGCGTGTATTTATTTCTATTTAATTTTAATCTTTTGGTAAATATTTACTGTAGCAGTTATGAGTGCATTGTTTAAAACAGTGATGATGTCTGAGTTGGTTTCTTGGTCGTAATACGTGTATGTTATATGTCTTGTATGTTACTCAGTGCATATTGATCAATTTTGTGCTATGTAGTGGCTTACCGATGATCTAATGGCTAGTGTACGTACCTTTGGAGCACATAATCCTTTGTTCGATTTCTGGTGGTAGAGCATTGAACGCATTACTTCGGTTTGGATTTTCCGTTAAACTATAGGTTGAAATCTCATACAGCCTCTTCCCTCAACAGGATACTAAGTTTCATCAAGCAATATAGAATGTCTACAAACGGTGAATGTCTTGTACACGACTCCGATCCGTATTTCAAAGCGGACACGCTACATTCATTGAATATTTTTACGTGTATCTCTGTCCATCACGACTCTGGAACTCACTAAAGAAATAATTAACACTTCTGACCAGAGTATAGATACACTTATTTATTAAAATTAAAATATAGTGTGACACTGTATTTTAGTTTTAATAAACAAATGTATACACTTTGTGCCAGAGGTGTTAATTATTCCAATATTTTACGCTTTTTACGTAGTGCATTTGACTTTTCAATATGCAAATGTTCCTTCCGAATGCACCCCAGCTTAACTTTATACATGGAACAATTTATTCTCTAACGTTGCCATCCATAAACATCTTCTGTCCCGAGGGGCAGCGGTGGCTCAGTGGTAGAGCTGTCACCCCTGGTGCATGGAATCCTTGGTTTGATCCCAGCTCGCGCAAAATGAGCCTTGTGATGGACAAACACCGTGTCCGTGGGCTTTCTCGGGGTTCTTCCGTCTTTCCTCCATCTTCCATCCGTCTTTCCTCCATCTTTCTTCATTCCACCATTTTATTCTCGTCATCACTGTCTCCTCTAGCCTAGCCGGAATAACCAAGAGACGTAACACTTAAAGATTTCATTTCAATAATATCTTCTGCCCATCTTCCAACCCCATAGTTTAATCTTAAATCATTTACTTCCTCGAGTTATTGAACATTAAAATAGCCTTCTTCGTATTGATTTCCAAACCGACTTCCTTGATATGCAAATTAACCTAAATGGTCACTGGAAACGTTCATTGTAGCAGTTAGATTTACTGTTGTTCACATTCCATTACTTTTTTTTTTTTTTTCGAATCCTCGAATATCTTAAAATCGATTTTCGGTTTCAGTTTTGAAAAAAAAAAATACTGGTTTTGCTTTCTTCAGTTTGAAACTGGATACGATTTTGGAAACTGAAATCGATTTTCAGTTTCAAAAGCGGAAACTGCTTTTTTGGTTTTGAAACCCGAAACCAGTTTTTCGGTTTCAAGAACTGAAACTGATTTTCTGTAGTGAAACCAAACGTCTGTTATAAGAATCAAAAATCAAAATTGAATTTTAGTACTAAAATAATAAAATAGTTTCAAAACCCAATAATCACTGGTCATTTTCATTTCCTCTCCTCCACACAAATAATGTTGTTGGAATTTTTTTTTTAAACGGTATTCCCTTTCTTTTCATCTCTTGGCAGATGACAAAAGAAGTGTCTTAACAGCAAAGGATTGCCATTGTTCAGTGCGAAGTAGGAGTAAGTATAACTATTAGGATTAGGATTAAGAATTGGATTTCTAAGCTTTCATTTAGGGGTGTCATTTTGGGGTGCAAGGGGGGCAATACCCTCCTCCTTGAGTTTAAGATTTATATACGAGGGCTATCCAGAAAGTAGATTACGTTTTGGAATAAAAAATCAACAAAGTATAGGAAACAAATTTTATTATATACAGATGAAAGCCATACACAAATACTACTTTTCGACATAGTCACCATTCAAATTAAGGCATTTATCGTAGCGATGTACGAGCTTGGAAATTCCTTCGTCGAAAAATTCGGCCGCCTGCGACTTCAACCACTTCGTTACCTCTTCTTGCAGCTGTTCGTCGTCATCAAAACGCTGCATAGCCA
The DNA here is from genome assembly GCF_964235325.1 of Thermobia domestica. NCBI lineage: Eukaryota > Metazoa > Arthropoda > Insecta > Zygentoma > Lepismatidae > Thermobia > Thermobia domestica. The sequence goes on from NC_137463.1 coordinate 79,742,407, forward strand.
GCCACTTCTTCATTGCTGGGAATAGGTGGGAGTCGCTCGGTGCCAGGTCGGGACTGTACGGCGGATGAGGAAACAACTCCCACTGAAAAGATTCAAGAACTTCACGCGTGACATTTGCCGTGTGGGGCCGGGCGTTGTCGTGAATCAACAAGATCTTAGAGCTCAACATTCCTCTGCGCTTGTTTTGAATTCCTCTTCTGAGGTTTTGCAGAGTTTGGCAATACCTTTGAGCGTTTATTCTAGTGCCTCTTTCCAGGAAGTCCTCCAAAATCACACCTTTTCTGTCCCAAAAAACAGTCGCCATCATCTTCCTTGCCGACATTGTTTGCATGCATTTCTTGGGTTTTTGTGGAGAACCTGTGTGCCCCCACTGCATTGATTGCAATTTCGTTTCACAGTTCACGTGTTTCACCCATGTTTCGTCACCAGTAACGATGCGATCGAGTAAAGAGTCACCATCCTTATTGTAGGCGTCCAAAAAGTGCAACGCTGCAGCCATTCGCTGATTTTTGTGGTCCTCTGTCAAGATTTTTGGAATCCATCTTGCACAAAACTTGTGGTAACCAAGCTTTTCGCTGATGATTTCGTGCAACAAACTTCGCGAAATTTGTGGAAAACTCAAAGAAAGTTCCGTTATTGTGAACTTTCGATTTTCACGGACTTTAACATCGACTTTTTCGACAAGTTCGGCAGTCACTTTGCTGGGTCTCCCACTTCGATCTTCGTCGTGAACATTGGTTCGGCCATTTTTAAATCTTATGACCCACTGTCGCACTCCACCTTCAGTGATAATGTTGTCCCCATACACTTCACACAGCTGCCGATAGATTTCTATCGGTTTACAGTTTTTTGCTGTCAGAAACCTTATTACTGCACGCACCTCGCAGCTCGCGGGATTTTCAATTAACGCAGACATTTCAAACCGTCACAGTATCTTAACGGAGCACAGCACGAACCTCTCACTAGCACGGCTAGATGCCGACTGAGCTGCGCAACGCTCTGACCCCAAGATGGCCGCGCTAGCCCCGCCCCTAGCGGACACAGACGAAAACGTAATCTACTTTCTGGATAGCCCTCGTAGATTTTATCAATAGAATAGTACACTGAGAAAAAAAATGTAGGTGGCATACTTAAAAACGTAGTTCCTGTAGTTTCTGGACTTAACGTACAACCGTATATAACATCCTGCAGCAAACGTATAGCTGAAAAAGTATGTATTATACGTACTGTCTGCATAAGTGCAATGACGTCATTCGTGTGACGTCATCTGCAGTAACAAATATATACGGAGGTGATATCTAGCTTTGTGACGTCAGGATCGTATGTAGCATGTGGGTTAATAATGACGACACACACTGACTATCAGGACGGAGCATAATTTCAAGAAGTATGCAATATACGTTCTTTACGTATGTTTCTTTCGTTCAACCCCAAGACAGCATCTATATTGTACTTGTGCCCCGTACGTACGACTAGATACAGTATACGTATTGTACGTATGTATTATACAGATTTTCCTTATGTCGCACACAGCTTGTCCAGATACAGCATACAGAATATCCATATGCACCATACAGAGTGCACATATGTAGCTTACAGACTGTATGCATGCAGCATATAGATTATACGTATGTCGCGTACAGGTTGGCCATATGTAATGTATGGATTGGATGTATATAGCTAATAGGTTGTCCATATGAAATATACGGATTTTACCTGTATCGCATACGTATTGCCTTCTTGTAATATATGGATTGGACATATGCAGGATCTAGATTGTACGTATAGTGCACCATTATTAAAGTGCTGCAACATACTGCAAAATGCATGATACATTCTTACTGTAATGTTGTCAAATATTGTTTTACTCTGTATGAAAACTAAATAGCTTAAAATATGTTTGATCTCGTTTGTGCCAATAATAATAAAATTAACAATCTTAGTTTGGAGCAGTGAAAGTGTCCAAAGAAATGTATTTACCTGCAGGGTGTCCTATAAGTTTGGATTTCCTGCTAATTCGTTGGGAAGCTACTGCAAAGCCAAGTGTTGAAAAGTGACACAAGCGTTAATTTTAAAATTATGGGCACAAAGGAGGTTAACCATATGTTAAACTATTTTCGTTTTCATACAGAGTAAATCAATATGTGATATATTACTGTAAGAATTTATCATATGGTTTGTTGTTAGTTAGTTCCAGCACTTTAATAATAATGCAAAATGCACAGCCATATACAATCCTATATTCAAACTCAAACAACTTCTCTGTACATTTTAATTAACAGGTATGTTTTTTTTTTTTTTTTTAATGTCGCAACAATTAAAAGTATGGTGTCAGCTGAAAACGTGTTCGCTCACAAGATGATTTCTACTCAGTACTCGCCATAAAAATGCAACACCAAGAAGGAGGCTGGGTAGCTGCGCCAAAGTTCCCAGGCCGATACCTAATAGTAAGTGCAGAATACTCTTAAACGTCCGCCGTATTCGCTGTGCGACAACGTGGTGACAGCGGAGGCGTTGTGCAGCCATCGACTAAACATATTTATCCTTCCCTGCTCTATACATTCTGCAAATTTGGATTTTCGTGGGTGCATCCTTCTTAGTGCAACATTTTAAGCAACGAGCGGATTAACAGTCTCATACATTGCTTAAAGAAAGAGCAATGATTCTCAGAATTACTCGGAAGATATTATATATATATATACAATAATTTAAAACTGTTATTTCAAACTTTGCAATTCAGAGCACGAAAAGAACTATAGCTAAAGGAACACTGATTTTAGCCAGATAGTAACTAGTAAACTCAATCACACTCAGTACCATTAGTTCATGTTGTTATCCGTAAGTCAGAGTCATGGTATCTCATTTCGTGTAGACTCTTGCATTTGTTTAATGCTAAAAATGTATTTTATCGCTACTTGAACACAGTACCATATATATATACCGACAGGACGTACCTTAGTCACAAGGTGACATGAGTGAAACACTAAACTATTCGATTGACACCTGCGGCCTTGTCAACACTAGAGAAAGTTACAAAGTGATTAAGTAAATACGGAACATAGTTCATACAAAGTATAGCGATGTATGAAGTCTCCGTTTCATACGACTTGGATAAAGGATACATCTGAAATTGCAACAAAAAATATATGATTTCTCTGGATAATTTGGATTAGTCCAGAATTCGAACACATATACGTTGGTAAGTCGGTTTTTTTTTTTTTTTTTTTTTTTTACTTCTTTCTTCGGATTCCCAATAAAGTTGACTACTGAAAAGCTGAGTTACAGATTCTGTATTAAAACAACACCTTTGCTAGACATGTTCAGTATACACATTGTCTTACATACAGAACAATACATTAGTTATTAATGCATGTCTGAAATAATAGTGCTTCGTATAGAATTTTACTTCATTCAAACGTAATAGCACGAAGATAAAAAAAATATTGCGAAAGATAATGTTCTTATTACAGAGAAAAAGAGTTGAAATGACTTAACAGTAACAAACATTTTCTTTAAACAGAGACAATATTTTATTCTAATTTATGGAAGAAAGAAATAATTTGTAGTACAGTATCTTTATTAGGGTTATATGTTCGTACAAAAGAATGTAAGTACAATTGGGTCTGTCTTCAGAAAGGACGTACTTTTAGCCACAACCTACACTGCTTCTTTTCACTGTCTTTCAAGCAGAATCCTGGTTTGATGCACGAAATACCTGAAACAAAAATCAGAAAACATTTAAAATGTTACATTCGGAGTGCTCAACTTGGTTGTACTTAACAATACAAAGTATCTTAACATTTTTGAGATTAAATGGACAAAATCTGTTCGGTCAGGTATGGACTTTTAGGTTGCACATAGAAAAATTACGAAGTGTTTATTGATGCTGAATAACAACTCAAAATGTATTACTATTCAAAAGTAAGTGGGTACCCCAATGGTGTTCGGGGTACCATGGGGTATCTAATGTCTGTATTTTTTTAGATATATGGAAATGTATGTCTCTAAAATGTAAGGAACTGACATCTGTTTACCGAAAACCTCAACTCGGTAAGCCTTATGGATATTGAGATATGGGAAAATAAAGAGCGACACCATAGAAGTGTGGGGTTTGAGTACTAGATGGTGCAGTTTCGGAAATGTAATTACGAGGGCTTACAACAACCTCAAAAGTAATTTCAATTAAATACACTACACACACGCCCTGATGGGGCTTTTCGGGTACCATGATATTCGCAGAACTCTCATTTCTAAATATTCTAAAATATGTCTTAATAACGTTTTAAAGAACGTTAGAGGTGTGTGTTTGCCGAAACTGCAAGTCGGTACGCCTAACAGTTACCGAAATATGGTGAAATAAAAAGCGACACCATAGGTACGTGGAGCTTGCATATTATGTGAGGTGCCAGGTAGCCAGAGCCGAAACAACTGTTACCTAAGAACACCAACACAAAATAATAAAAAAAAATAATTTAAGTGGAGTGGCTGGGAATATTTAAATTATTTGTAATATTTGCATAGAATGCAAATTACAAACTTGTGAAAAAGAATTATTCCCTCTTGGAGATAAGGTTCTCTCCTGTAAGGGCTGCCACTCCCTTTTGAAGTCGGTAGAGCAATATTAATTATTTTGTGGAACAGCAGATCTCAGGGCCATCTGCATAACAGCCATGCTCAAAGATGCTACAATAGTGAGTCGGTTTCAAATTTCAAATAAGGTTAAAAAGAAAGAGAAAAAAATTTTTTTTTAATCTGACATTAAAATTTACAGGTAGCAGCCTGTATTTGAGCTCACTATCTCATGGCTATTATATGGTTCCTTGGGCAGAATATTCTCTCTGAGCCCCCATACAGAGAGGTGGTCAAACATACACAATCAAGGGGAAAATGCCTCCTTGAATCACACTCCTGAAACAAACATATCATTAGCACAGGTACTCACCCTACAGCAAATTGAATAGACATTTGTTCTGGTAAGAGCTGGCAGTTTTATTTCCCACATAGGAATCAGGAACATAGATATAGTAGATGTGAAGGGATCCACACTTCAATACACTAAATACTTATCACCTTTTCGTAGTGCAACACACTTTATTATATATTGATATGCTTGATATAATTAACACACTATTTCATCATTATAAAAATAAATAAAAGTAGAGGGAGGATGAAAACTTGAAGTTACAAAGGTCTGTCTGACCTTTAAATAGATAAAAAAAAATATGTAGATATATACAACTTTCTTTTATCTCCTCATTTTCATGAGTTTCTAGTCTCTAACAGTTTTTAGAGGAGAGATGTATTTCACTGAAAACATATTTCACTATTTGTGAATATAAACAACACAGATTGAAGAAACAATAAAACAAAAGTAATATGCTGATTCACTGTTCAGATATTCACTTGACGTACACAAGTTCTAAATTGAATGTCCCAGTGTCCTTCTAGATTCTCATTCCACGGTGAAGTAAAATGTTCTGTATGAGATATGGTACACAGGAATATTGATGTTTTATGAAGGAACTTTTAGTAGCTCCTATAAACAAGCAAAATAATTGCTTGAAGCCTTGTTCTAAGTGTCCAAGGACAGGCACGGCTTAAAGGCGTTACCGGCCTAAGCTTAATATCTCCACTTGAGATATATTAAGTTATATATTTCTCCCATCTTGGAAGAACTGGGTTTTCCCATATTAAAAATGGGATGTTCGACGAGATTCAAACTACGTGGTCTCTATTGAGTGTCCGTAGCACTCAGAGAATGAACGATTATTAACTGAAGATTAAAGTTAACTCTTCATGGTCACTATATGTACTAATCACCACTGACGTATACACTACAGATATGTGTATATCTTACACATTCTGTAAAATGATTATAACTTCATATAGAAAAACTGAGTTCTACACACTCGCGTATACAGTTGTTCACAGGACCATCCAGGGGAACCGGACAATTGTTCACACCTTGTCCCGGGAATCAAATTCTCTGTAAGAGAAGTCAGGTGACTTCCTTCTCAACGAAAAACTATATCTTGTCACCGCTCGATTCTAACTTGAACTACCTCGTTCTCACATGAAAACGAGTATATGTCTTTGCCAAAACAAGGAAACGAAGAAACTCGCTTCGTCCAGAAACCTTTAACAAAGGGTTCTCTGCCTTGCGGCGATATTGCGTGTGGTCCGACCTGCCAATGCACTCGTCCAGCTACCTTCCGTAGCCAAATTCACCCTTTCTTTGCTGACACGTGCTGCCCCTTCTTCAAGGACGGTCAACACTGAAGCTTTTGCTCCCAGCAGAAGCTATGAGAGTTTTTAACCCACTTTTGTTTTCCTTCACTAGTTACACATGAATTAAAAATAAGAAACATATGTTATTATACATCAAAATAAAGGAAAATATACAAAGAATACATATATATACAATTTATGAACTGTCATCTCTCTCAGAAGCAGCAGTACACCCAATTCCTGTGGCTGTCTTTCAAAACTGTCTGCTACTAATGCAGCCATGTTTGCTTGGAGAGAGATTGAGGAAAAATCTTTGTTAATTATTTATTTTTCACAAATACAAGATCCAAGTGTCTTGTTCGATAAGGGAAACACGATGATAAAATAAATCAGAATTTTGTGCGGTATTTCCAAGAACGTGTTTAGCTTAGTACGTAAATATTAATATTAAACACAGAAAATAAGTCAAATCAGAGTATACATTTTCAAATTGGTGTTGCATTTCGGGAACTAACTAAAGGCTCGCTGGCCAGGTATACTGGTCTTCGGTGAGAAAGGGGGAGGAAATGACGCTTGAGCTCGCTGCATTGGAAATCACACCTATAGAAAACTAAAATTTCGCATGTAGAAGCGAAAAAGTTTATGGCATTTGAAACAATACAAACTCTGTGTTTCAACACACTGTATCAAACTCAGTGTAGTTTCACCAAGGAAGTCCATAGGCTACTTCCTGTGTATAAAGATTCTTATTTAGTTCCTATTCTGGTGATTTCTTTCCATGGTGAGTCGTGAGAGACCTCACATCGTGTAGTCTAGGCGACAGCAAGTCGGGAAAGAAAAAAAAACTTCTCTCAGCGTTCGCTCTCTTCCAGAGTTCTGAAATTCATATATGATTCCTATAGAATCTGCTCATTTCCTATTTAATTAATCCTTCATCTATGCTTTTAATATCATTTCTTCCATCATCCCCTGTAAGCTATACATTATGTAACGACGCAGTAATTATATGCAACCCATTAATACACTATATAATGCCTATAACTGAAATAAACAAAATGAAATAAATACAATATAATACAATATTGTATTAATATTTACGTACTATGCTGGGTGTTTTACACTTCATTACTAATAATATCAAATTAATATGCACTGAAATATGCTAATGTTAAGCAATTAATTATACCACAAATACATTATTTTTACATATCAATATGCAAATGTGCCCCTCATCTGCATTTCGATATGCAGATGATGGAGAAGGACATCGGCCTTCTACAGTAATTTCCCCCCTATGATTCTAGGTGCTGTACTTTCTAGTACAGGACGTAGATCATACGGAGGGCACATTTTCGTTCCTGAAATATTATTTCACAATACATCCAAGGTTAAAAAAAATCAAAGTTAAACACACAGTAAACATAATAAATGAAAATCAATACACAAAAGCTAAATATTGAGAATTCAGTTTTCCCTAAGTTACATAAACATAAATGACAGTTTCCCAAAACATACACTAATACACTAATACACTAGTTCACTGAAATATACACTAACACTAACACTATATACACAGGTTGTCAAATCCGGTTAAGTGATGCTTATATGTGTGATCTGTGTCATCTCTATTGACCAGTACCACTGTGATCCTTCTCTTCTCTAGAAACATATGGCTTCAATAGAAAAGCATTTCTTGTCATCTTGACTTCTTTAGTCGCTGGATCCCCTAGGGTGTACATGTTACGACCAGTGGCGGCGACAATCTGCCATGGTCCCGAGTACAAGAGTAAGAGCTTCTTCGACACACCTGCTAGAGCATCCGACTTGGGGAAAACTCTAGTTAGAACAAGGTCACCCACATTGTACTCTACAGTACGGTGTGACTTGTCGAAGTTACGTTTTCGTGCAGCAGCATTCCTTTTGTGGTTCTTTCTTGCAATTTCTACATAGTACTGCACGTCATGGCGCTGATCCACTTCTGGGATTTCAAACAGCCTGGCTATGTCTCTAGACATAGACTGCCCAAAGTGACACTCAAAGGCTGACACGCCAGTGGTCAGGTGTTTCGCCGAATTTAAGCACTTCTCTATTTTTTCCAAGTATTTGGGCCACAATCTTTGGTTATCATGGCACAATTTACGTAGTAAACGTACTGTTGCCTTGACGGCTACCTCTGCCATTTCACCTTGCGGATAATATGGCGTCGACGTGATGTGCCTGATACCAAGATCTGCTAATTCTGTTTTCCAGCGGTTAGACTGGAAAGGTGACCCTCTGTCTGTTAAGACTAGTTCCACACTAGGGTTAACTTTCAGATACTCCTTCAGTTTCCTTATGGCAGTGGTAGTGTTTGCCTTTCTACATGCGTACAAGCCAATTAGCTTGGAAAATGCATCATAAAATACTAATATGTAATGGACTCCCCCAATTCCCTTGATTAGAGGACCTAACCAGTCAGCGCAGACCAAGTAGCCTGGCTTCTCAACTACGACGGGATTCAGTGGTCCCGGACGATAACATTGGGGAGGGTTGCTCTTTTGACATAATTCGCAGGAAGCACAAAAACGCCTCACACTTGCCCTCATCTTTGGCCATACGAAAAATTCTGATAGAAGCGGAAGTAGTTTGCTAGCCGACATGTGCCCTCGATCTGAATGGTAATAATCGAGCAGTGGAACTACTAACACTTCTGGGATGCATATTCGGACTCCTTCCCGGTCACGCTTGCATAAGCGCCCGTTCAAAACTTCAAAACGGTGACAAGCACCATTCACCTTTGGTGAGTCCGTCTTCTCTTCGACATCTTTCTTGATCTTGCCGTAGACAGGATCTGAAGACTGCATCTCCGGTAGTATGGCTATCATCTTCCTCAACTCACATGGGATTTCCGTCAGGATGGACATCAGCGACTCCTGGAGGATAGGCTTCCGTGCAACACTGAGGTCTTCTTCTGTGTGAGGAGGGTACCTAGAGTGATAATCACTCAGATTCTCATTGGACTTGACAAACTGAAATTCGAAATTGAAGTTGGAGAGCAACATCGCCCACCGGGTGATGCGCTGGTTTGTAAGTCTACAATAGAGAATAAACTTAAGAGCAAGGTGGTCACTGCGTACTATGAATTTAGTACCAACTAAGTACTGTTTAAACTTCACAACCCCATCTATTAGTCCATAAAATTCCTTTTCCGTTATAGAATAATTTCGTTCCGCGGCATTGAACACACGTGATGTAAAAGCAATGACACGAATGTTATCATTGTCATCACGCTGGTACAACAGAGAAGAACACGCAATATCACACGCATCACATTCAAGAATCAATTGCTTGTCAGGCAGGACGGTTTTCAGTACTACTTCCTCCTGGAAGATCTGCTTGATCCTGTCCATCGCTGCCTGATGTACTGGTTCCCACTTGAACCTAACATTCTTCTTTAGAAGTTGGAACAACGGATGGAGAACTTCTGAGTACTTCCTGCTAAAACAACGATAGTACTGGCAGTAGCCAATGAAGGAACGCAGTTCCTTTACGTTCCGTGGTGTCCTAAAATCTAACACCGCCTTCACTTTCGCCGGATCTTTGCCGATACCGGATTGCGAAAGATGGAAACCAAGTATGTTCAATGATTTTCTGGCAAAATTGCACTTTTTCAGCCTGAGAGTTAGGCCGCCCGCAGTGAGTAGACCCAACACTCTGTCGAGGTGTACTAAGTGATCATCGAAGCTCCTGTCGGCTAAAATTAAATCATCAACATAAGCGCCACAGTACTCTCTAGCTTCTGATCCAATCAGTATATCTAATGCTCTAACGCAAGAAGCAAGGCTCTGTTTTGTTCCAAACGGAAGTTTTTGAAAAACATACGAAATTCCTTCATGTAGAAACCCAAGATATTTCTGGTCACTTTCTTTCACTTTAATCTGTAAAAACATCTTGGTTGCATCGACGCAGCTGAACCAAGAGTTGTCGCAAATATCTTGGAGAACAGATAGGGGTGGCATAGGTCTGTCAGAGAGATCCCCTGAAATTTTGGCCAGAGCTCTTCCATCTATACAAACTCGAATGCGTCCGTCACTCTTCGGAGTCACTACCAGAGGATTTATATAAGCTGTAGGCATCTTCTTGATCACACCCCAGGCCTCCCAACGCGAAATTTCATTCGATACCAAATTCCTGAATTTCTTTGGGTAAGGATACAATTTAGTTTTTATGGGACGTTCGTCCGTTACTCCAATCTCATGCTCGTAGTTAGCTATGCAACCTGGCTTGACATCAAAAAGCGCCTGGTGCTTTAAAAGAACAACTTTCAAATTTTCTCTTTGGGAGGCTGAGAGATCTGAGTAGTTCGAGACAAACTCCTCTATATCTGAATGGGAGGCACGTGTGTTCACTTTCAACCACTCTTCTGGTGGGAATACATGAACTGCCATTTCTTGGGCACTTGGGAATCTACCATCATCCAAGTTCGGGGCACGAGCGGCCTTTTCTCTGCAGGTCTTATGCTCATTTTGTGCGCTAACCCGTATGGCCTTCCGTCCTTCATCTGACGGGGAAAAATTACACTCAAACGTATCTACTTCCTCTATGAAACTATATGGTTTCTCGCACTCACCATTCAATTCTAAACAACGAACTACTAGATCCTCAGTCTCGCAATCTACTGATCTAAATTTCACTTCTACATCATGAGGATGTTTGAGATGTAGAAGGCCGGTGTCATAGTCTAACACGGCACGAGATTCTGTAAAGAAGTTGGAACCTAAAATCAAAGATCTGTTCAGACCTGAAATAATAATGCCTAGCGTATGAAATTCCTTCCCATGTATCTGAATGACTAACAGCGTCTGGCCTATGATCGTCGCTGATTTACTTCCGAAAGCAGACGTAACCCGTATATTCTTAGCACTTAAAAATGCGGGTGTGGGGTGGCTATTTGAGACGGAGTCCCAAATTTCTTTTGAAATAGCGGAGCAAGTAGCCCCTGTATCTAATAACGAATTAACTTCCTTTCCAAACAAAAGTACATTAATCTCTGGTAGTGAGATGACGTTATTACTGGGTAGTTCTTCATTACTTGACTCAAATAAATTCTTAAAAATGCCATTGGCCTCTTCATATACAGCCCTATCTAAATCGATGTGTTCTCCAGTCCTACTTAACAAGGTTAACTTATTTTCTAACATGCCTTCACTGAAATGCTTCTTTGCCTTAATTTCTAAACAAATTTTACAATTTTCTTCTTCTTTTTCTTCTACATTTTCAAAAATTTCTTTAACTGCGGTTTCACATGTATTTTCATATAAATGTATATTCTCTACGTTCTCTTCTAAATGTCGCACATACTTGGAATTTACATTTGTCAACTCAGATGTACTCGTATTCTCCATACCCATCTTACCGTTGTTCCAAGCACATGCGGACAATCCTCATTCTCTGGGAGCAGAAGAAGAGGATTGGTTACTCCTGGTATTGTTTTGGTTTTGGCTGGTAGAAGGAGGCGCCCGGTCATAACGTTCCAACAGCTGAATTTCCTCGTCCTCGTGACGGAAGGAATTTCCTTGTGGACGATCCGTGTTGCGCATTCCTCCCCTCCTACCGCGGGCTCCACGAACGTTGTTGTTGTGAGAGGAGTGGGAGTTCCCCCCACGTGACCAGCCAGACGACCCACTTCCGCTGCTCTGATGGCGAGGCGGGGATCGCTGGTGGTTGTTTTGATTCGTGTTTTGATATCTCTGTCTCTGGTAAGGACGCTGGTTTTCTCTCGTTCTATTCTTCTTACGAGCAGCGTGCTTACCACTGTGGCCAGAGGGGTTATTGTCCTCATTTTCCACGCTCACTTGGAGCATGTTGACCCCTTTCCTCTGGTTGCTTTGGTAAAACTGGTCGCGATTCGTCATCGACGACTGCAGTTCCTGTACCAGGTTTAAAAGTTCTGCTATTGTCTTAGGGCGAGATGAGACTATCGCCCTAAATAGCCAGTTCGGGAAATGCCGCGGAAGTACCTTTAGTAATGTTGCATCCGACATTCTTGGCTCTAATATACTGTTTTTGTGTAACAAATCCAGCAGATATTCTGCGGGGGATTTGTGTACACGATTGTCGAAGTGGGAGGTGAGAATAGTTGCCCTTAGGTTTGCCAGCCGCTCTTCGCTAAGGTAACACTGCTTGAAATTTTGCACAAAATCTTCGTAGGTGTGGATTTTGTTCCGGTTGACTTGAAACCACTGATAACAAGTGTTTCTTATAGCTCGAGGTATGAAACTGAGTCTCATCTCGTCCGGTACTCCAGTGACCTCAAAGTACCGGTCGAGATCTTGGAGGAAGTTATATGTTTCAGTCTCTGATTCGGTCCCCATGTACACAGGTAGAGTGACATCCCTGTGAATGAGACCTAATGCTGTAGCTAAGCTTTGTCTCGTCTCATGATTACATGAGCGAGACGTCGATGGCACAGGTTCTGTCTCGCGGGAAGTAGCGAGGTTCCCAGGTTAAGGGGAAAATAGGGTTTATTTAATACTAATTTTTATTAATTAGGTTAAATGTATAATTAATAATTCAGGCAGATCGCGACTCGAGATGTCGTTTTGTGATGTAGGATGTTCTTGTGCACTGAAGACAGAGATGCTTGCGAGTCTCCCCTCAATCACCTCGCTCGTCTCCTTCTGTATGGAGCTCTTCCACTCCTCCATTTTCTTCTCAAGTTGTGCACACACGTCATTAACGGTCTCTTGCATCTGTTGGATGCTACCGTTACATTCCGACCTGATCTCATCGAGTGGCGTTTCCTGCTCTAGTTCCCCCCGGATCCTGGCTAGTTGGGAAGCGAAATTCACTTCCACTCGCCTGACCTCATTATTCAGAGTAAGTGTGGTCTGTTCGACACGAGACGAGACCTGTTTAACACTTTCGGAAAGCTCAGTGTAATTTTCCTCTAACTGTCTGGCTATGCTAGAAGCATTCTCCTGAACTTCGTCTATCCTACTAGAAGTTTCTGTTACACGAGTAGACAGTTCTTCTCTGGTATTGTGTATTTCCCCCCTAAGCTCTGCAGTTGTGAGCTCCAGACGCTCTGTCAGCTGACGCTCACTTTGCTCCAGTCTTGAACTCACGGACTCCATCTGGAGTTCAAGACGAGCATTGCTAGACTCAATTGCTTGTTCTAGTCTAAGGCAACTTGTTTCTAACGTGCTGTTACTTTCTTCTATTTTTCTTTCTAACTTTTCCAATCCCTTGGAGCTTTCTCCCAATTTCCTTTCTAATTTTCTTTCTAAACTGTATGCGTTTTCTACTAATTTACTTTCTAAAGTTTTTGCATTCTCCTCTTGTCTCCTCGTACTTTCCTCTAATTTGGCGTTAAAATCTTCCCGTATACTTCTACTATTTTCTTCTAGTTTTGACAAAATCTCCCCAAACATGGCAGCAATATTCATGTTATTTATGTTCTCAAATGCACTACTAGTGTTACTGGCTGGGCTAACTCTGCTTTGTTCTGTAGTTTCTGTGGTTACCTCCCTTTCCTCCCGCAATGGTACTTCTGTTTCCCTACCAGGGACTGGCGGAACCGTATCCACCGCATCAGCGTCTCCCACAACGCTGACCGGGCGCTCGCTAGCGCTCTGCGCGTCATCAACGCTATTCTCTTCGGAGAGCTCCCCAGCTCTCTGAGCGAACTCTTCAAATACAAACTCTGTGTCCATATTTCCTAATCTTCGAGCCTGTGCTCGCGTTACAACCATTTACAAATACAAACGGAATTACAAAGTTTCTTCCCCCCAAAGTTTCAAAAAAACTGAATTCTCTAAGACACAGTGATGGTAAAACAAAAATATACAAGACACAAATAAATTTCAAAACACAAGACACCTACGTTCTTGGAAATTTTTCGGGAAGAGAAACAAAACATATACCGAAAATTTTAACACAAACTGTATGTTGACCAGTTAGTATCTAAAATATACTTCATGCCCTTTAACGCTGATGGTGCCAAGTCTTTGGCGCAAAGCGTGACGTATCGAGCCCCACGCTGGGCGCCACTTCTTTTGTGAGGTGCCAGGTAGCCAGAGCCGAAACAACTGTTACCTAAGAACACCAACACAAAATAATAAAAAAAAATAATTTAAGTGGAGTGGCTGGGAATATTTAAATTATTTGTAATATTTGCATAGAATGCAAATTACAAACTTGTGAAAAAGAATTATTCCCTCTTGGAGATAAGGTTCTCTCCTGTAAGGGCTGCCACTCCCTTTTGAAGTCGGTAGAGCAATATTAATTATTTTGTGGAACAGCAGATCTCAGGGCCATCTGCATAACAGCCATGCTCAAAGATGCTACAATAGTGAGTCGGTTTCAAATTTCAAATAAGGTTAAAAAGAAAGAGAAAAAAAATTTTTTTTAATCTGACATTAAAATTTACAGGTAGCAGCCTGTATTTGAGCTCACTATCTCATGGCTATTATATGGTTCCTTGGGCAGAATATTCTCTCTGAGCCCCCATACAGAGAGGTGGTCAAACATACACAATCAAGGGGAAAATGCCTCCTTGAATCACACTCCTGAAACAAACATATCATTAGCACAGGTACTCACCCTACAGCAAATTGAATAGACATTTGTTCTGGTAAGAGCTGGCAGTTTTATTTCCCACATAGGAATCAGGAACATAGATATAGTAGATGTGAAGGGATCCACACTTCAATACACTAAATACTTATCACCTTTTCGTAGTGCAACACACTTTATTATATATTGATATGCTTGATATAATTAACACACTATTTCATCATTATAAAAATAAATAAAAGTAGAGGGAGGATGAAAACTTGAAGTTACAAAGGTCTGTCTGACCTTTAAATAGATAAAAAAAAATATGTAGATATATACAACTTTCTTTTATCTCCTCATTTTCATGAGTTTCTAGTCTCTAACAGTTTTTAGAGGAGAGATGTATTTCACTGAAAACATATTTCACTATTTGTGAATATAAACAACACAGATTGAAGAAACAATAAAACAAAAGTAATATGCTGATTCACTGTTCAGATATTCACTTGACGTACACAAGTTCTAAATTGAATGTCCCAGTGTCCTTCTAGATTCTCATTCCACGGTGAAGTAAAATGTTCTGTATGAGATATGGTACACAGGAATATTGATGTTTTATGAAGGAACTTTTAGTAGCTCCTATAAACAAGCAAAATAATTGCTTGAAGCCTTGTTCTAAGTGTCCAAGGACAGGCACGGCTTAAAGGCGTTACCGGCCTAAGCTTAATATCTCCACTTGAGATATATTAAGTTATATATTTCTCCCATCTTGGAAGAACTGGGTTTTCCCATATTAAAAATGGGATGTTCGACGAGATTCAAACTACGTGGTCTCTATTGAGTGTCCGTAGCACTCAGAGAATGAACGATTATTAACTGAAGATTAAAGTTAACTCTTCATGGTCACTATATGTACTAATCACCACTGACGTATACACTACAGATATGTATATATCTTACACATTCTGTAAAATGATTATAACTTCATATAGAAAAACTGAGTTCTACACACTCGCGTATACAGTTGTTCACAGGACCATCCAGGGGAACCGGACAATTGTTCACACCTTGTCCCGGGAATCAAATTCTCTGTAAGAGAAGTCAGGTGACTTCCTTCTCAACGAAAAACTATATCTTGTCACCGCTCGATTCTAACTTGAACTACCTCGTTCTCACATGAAAACGAGTATATGTCTTTGCCAAAACAAGGAAACGAAGAAACTCGCTTCGTCCAGAAACCTTTAACAAAGGGTTCTCTGCTTTGCGGCGATATTGCGTGTGGTCCGACCTGCCAATGCACTCGTCCAGCTACCTTCCGTAGCCAAATTCACCCTTTTTTTGCTGACACGTGCTGCCCCTTCTTCAAGGACGGTCAACACTGAAGCTTTTGCTCCCAGCAGAAGCTATGAGAGTTTTTAACCCACTTTTGTTTTCCTTCACTAGTTACACATGAATTAAAAATAAGAAACATATGTTATTATACATCAAAATAAAGGAAAATATACAAAGAATACATATATATACAATTTATGAACTGTCATCTCTCTCAGAAGCAGCAGTACACCCAATTCCTGTGGCTGTCTTTCAAAACTGTCTGCTACTAATGCAGCCATGTTTGCTTGGAGAGAGATTGAGGAAACATCTTTGTTAATTATTTATTTTTCACAAATACAAGATCCAAGTGTCTTGTTCGATAAGGGAAACACGATGATAAAATAAATCAGAATTTTGTGCGGTATTTCCAAGAACGTGTTTAGCTTAGTACGTAAATATTAATATTAAACACAGAAAATAAGTCAAATCAGAGTATACATTTTCAAATTGGTGTTGCATTTCGGGAACTAACTAAAGGCTCGCTGGCCAGGTTTACTGGTCTTCGGTGAGAAAGGAGGAGGAAATGACGCTTGAGCTCGCTGCATTGGAAATCACACCTATAGAAAACTAAAATTTCGCATGTAGAAGCGAAAAAGTTTATGGCATTTGAAACAATACAAACTCTGTGTTTCAACACACTGTATCAAACTCAGTGTAGTTTCACCAAGGAAGTCCATAGGCTACTTCCTGTGTATAAAGATTCTTATTTAGTTCCTATTCTGGTGATTTCTTTCCATGGTGAGTCGTGAGAGACCTCACATCGTGTAGTCTAGGCGACAGCAAGTCGGGAAAGAAAAAAAAAACTTCTCTCAGCGTTCGCTCTCTTCCAGAGTTCTGAAATTCATATATGATTCCTATAGAATCTGCTCATTTCCTATTTAATTAATCCTTCATCTATGCTTTTAATATCATTTCTTCCATCATCCCCTGTAAGCTATACATTATGTAACGACGCAGTAATTATATGCAACCCATTAATACACTATATAATGCCTATAACTGAAATAAACAAAATGAAATAAATACAATATAATACAATATTGTATTAATATTTACGTACTATGCTGGGTGTTTTACACTTCATTACTAATAATATCAAATTAATATGCACTGAAATATGCTAATGTTAAGCAATTAATTATACCACAAATACATTATTTTTACATATCAATATGCAAATGTGCCCCTCATCTGCATTTCGATATGAAGATGATGGAGAAGGACATCGGCCTTCTACAATTAGACAGTACAATTTAGAAAATTAATTAAAATATGACTATCAAGATATTGTCAAATAAAGGGAGGATCCATACAGTTATGGGATTTTCGTGTTAGGTGGTAAAGTTTCCGAAACCGGTCATGGAAAGTTAATAAGCATCAGTATCAATTTCATCTTAAAGTAATTAGGTATTTCCATGGAGTTTAAGAACATCATGGGGTCTACCAAGATTAAATTTTAAAAGTTTTGGAAAATATATTTTGACATTTGTAAAGAGTATTAGAAATATGTATTTACCTAAAACTTCCAGCTAGTACATCTAGCAGCTAAAGAGACACCAAACACCATCTTGAAATTTCAGAAAACAATTATTGATCCTAACAAAAGTTAAATAAGATGGTACTTATATGGGTTAAGTGAGTACCTCAGACTCGTCAGTACAATTTCGATCGAAAGATTAATTCAGCTCTAAATTTTCTTTGGACAATTCCAAGCGTTCATCGGGCTCTGAAATAAAGTGAACATTTTTTGTCAATATCTAATATAGCAAGCGAGATATAAGGAATTATGTATTTTATGACGTCGTAAAAATAGAGACCCACATGGATTTGTACTTTTGAGTATTTGCTGTAAGAAGAAGAAATTTCAGAAAACAACCGTATATACCTTAATAGACAATTAAATGGGCGGGGGCACAGTGGCTTAGTGGTAGAGTGCTTACCTCTGGTGTATTGGGTTCTTGGTTCGATCCACGGCCAAGTCAGTTTGTAGTGGACATCGTATTCGTGGGTTTTCTCGGGGTACTCTCTTTCCTCCCACCTTTGCATTCCATCAATTCTGTCAACAACATTCACTTGCTTTAATCATAATCTCCCTGAGACTAAAATGCATAATCGTGGGTCGCTACACTGAAATATTTCCTTTTATTTAATTTTAAAATTAAATAGGGAGTTAAGTATGATCGTATTTCTATGGGTTAAGTGAATACTCCAATAGTTTCTGCAAAAAAAAAAAAAAAGATTAGTTAAATACCCTACCACTAAGCTACTGTGTCCCCGCCCACTGAATTGTCTATTAAGGTATATACAGTAGTTTTCTGAATTTTTTTCTTATAGGAAAGACCCAAAAGTACAAATCCATAAAGATCTCTATTTTCACGTCATAAAATATATAATTCCTTATATCTTAGTTACTATCTTAGATATTGACAGCGAATTTTCATTCTTTTGCACAGCTCGATGAACCCTTGGAATTGCCTGAAGAAAACCTAGGACTGAACTAATCTTTCGATCGAAATTGTACTGAGGTACTGATTTAACCCATAGAAGTACCATCTTATTTAATTTTGTTGCGACCAATAATTGTTTCCGAAATTTCAAGCTTTTATTTCACAGTGTTTCTCCAGATGTTAGATGTACTAGCTGGAAGTTTTGGGAAAATACATATTTCAAATACTGTTTACAAATGTCAGATTATATTTTCAAAAGCTTTTAAAATTTAATTTTGGTAGACTCCATGATGTTCTAACACCCCATGAAGATATCTAATTACTTTAAGATGAAATTGCTACTGGTGTTTATTAACTTTCCATGACCGATTTCGGAAATTTTAGCATCTAACACGAAAACCCCTTAACTGTGTTGGTCCTCCCTTTATTTGACAACATCTTGATAGCCGTTAGTCATATTTTAATTCAATTTCCGAATTGTAGCGTCAAGTATGCAAGCCCCACATACCTATAGTTTATTCCCCCCCCCCAAAAAAAAATTAGTTCTTTACATTTTAGAGACATGTATTTCCATATATCTAAAATGCAGAAATTAGGTACCGCATTGGAACCCCATTGGAGTACTCACTTACTTTTGCATAGCAAGGTAAAAACGCCAGTGGTTCTCACTTTAAGTTTGAAAACATACTATTTTGTCTCTTCTCTGAGCATCGTGAATCTGTCGGAGCTGTACCATAGTTGGAAAGACTCACTGATCCTTCCTATAGTGACCATGTAGTCAGAATTCAAAAAGGAGTAGCCCTTGAAGGAAAAACAATATTTTAAAATCCTTGCACCAGTAGTCGTCACCTTAAAATCAAAATGTTCCAGTAGTAGTCAGGATTTTCTACCAGTGTTCATCACTCAAATAACTTGACAATTTATTCAAAAACGCACTGTGTATCAGTTTAGGGTTGAGAATACAATATAAAGTAGTAAGCTTAATAACTTTGCATCACTTTTAGCACTCAAGAAAGAAAATAAAAACGTTTTTACATACTTTTTAAAGCAATTTCAGAAAGAAAAATGTTAACTGAATTCAAAAGTTAACTGTATATCACTTTCACGTTAAGAGTACAATATTAAATACTATGTTTAATAACTATACGTCACTTTAAACTCTCGAGAATGAACATAAACGTTTGTACATACATTTTAAAGACAATCTGAGAAACAAAATAAGTTAACTGAATTCAAAATTTAATTATATATCACCTTAAGCTTAAGAATACACTATAAAATGCTGAGATTAATAAAAAATGAAATCTTTAACTTTAACGTCCCACGGTTATGCCGGTTAGGATAAGGAGACGGTGATAATGAGAAATGAGTGAAATGGTGGAATGAAGAAAGTGAGAGGAAACGGGAGAACCCCGAGAAAACCCACAAGCAAGGTGTTTGTCCACCACAAAGTCCACACGGCGCGAGTTGGGATCGAACCAGGGACCCCAAGCACCGGAGGTGAACGCTCTACCACTGAGCCACCGCCCCCCCTGAGATTAATAACAATGCATTACTGAAGAATGAAAACAAAAATGTTTTAGCTACCTATATTGTATTTACATGTTATTTCTCATTAACATTTTTTTTTTTTTTTTTTTTTTTGATAACTCATGATCAAGTCTAGGGATGCGCAAGAGAAAAGATTTGAGGTTGTCTCCTCTCGAAAAGGTGCCGCGAAAGTTGTCTCGTCTCGAAAACTGGATCCGTTTCTATTGGAAAAGCTCTATCTTGTCTCGAATTTCGTAACAAAAATTGTCTCGTCTTGTCTCGTGCGCATCCCTAATCAGGTCCATAGCCAAAAACTTCATTTCGGAGGGTTCTCGATAGGGCTTTGGGATATCCGAATTTAGATATAGATAATCGATGTCGACAAACTATCGAAACTTGTTCGAAATATCGAAAAATACAGCAATATCGAAATATAAACAATATCAAAAATCGAAAATATAGAAATATGAAAGAGATCAAAAATATGGATATATCGAACAAAAATGGATATATGATCTTGGAATACGATTTGGTGGAATAATGAGGGAGAAAAATAATCATTGATTAAATATTAAATTGAAAAGAAATAAGAGCCTGACGCTCAAATACTTATCTATCCGGCACCCATCTTGATCCCCATAAAATATCATGAAGTGCTTCATTGATTCTAAACCCAATAATAGTAATTTAACAATAAACACAATATATAATTTACTACGCACCTTGAAATGTAGAAATTAATGATTGTAATCCCCAGCTTTCCAATAGACCTTTGATTTCTCCAAATGAAGATTCGGATATCTTGTTTCTTCTCAAGCAATAATGGGTTACAATAATCAGTTGCTGTCCAAAGCCAAGTCACTAAGTTAAGCATAAATATAAAAGAATTCATTAGTTAGATGCATACAAAATCCTACGCATGTAAATCCGAATCTACTCGTATTAAATTGTAAATTTAAACAAACTAAATTATACTACAGTTATAGTGACATCAAACATACATTAAATAAGGTATACAGGGTGTCTCAAAAGTCCCCTGACATAGGGTAACTCTGTTATTATCAGAGTTACAACAGAATGTAGGAGGGAAAAGCATATCCAATTATGATGTTTTCAATCTAAAGTGAAGGAATTTTTAAAATCGGATGACCCGTTTGCGCTGTACACTCTCTATGCGCCCAATGTGAAATGAAAATGCAACGTTGACATTTACCTGGACCCACAACAGAAGTGAGTGAAGTTACTGTCTTTTACGCTAACATGTCGATGGCCAGCCCCCGTTTCAAACAGTAACTTCATTCACTTATGTCGTGGGTCCAGGTAAATGACAACGTTGCATTTTCATTTAAAATTGGGTGCATAAAGAGTATACAGCACATTCATCTTGTCCGATTTTTTAAAAAAGTGTTCACTTTAGATTGAAAACGTCATATTTCGAGATGTTTTTCCTCTTACATTTTGTCGTAACTCTGATAATAACAGAGTTACCCTATGTCAGGGAACGTTTGAGACATCCTGTATACATCATAAGAGGTTCCTTTCTTAATTCTACACGGATGTGGTTTCATTGAATGTGAGGTGGGTGATACACATTAGGCCTTTTGGGAGTACGTCACACGGACGACCGTAATTTTGTGTTCAAAATTTTTATGAACTGGTGGGATATGTGATACATATGGCCACGGGCTAGAATTTTCTCAGTATGTCAAATATGCAATCAGATTTCATGCAGCTTAATTTGGTGAAAAGCTATTGCCAATTGAACGTTACATTTACCTCTTTCTTGCAGATGTTGAACCATGCCGTTAGCACGTGAGGAATGGATCGAAATAATCAAACTGTGGGGCGGGAGGAGTATATGTGCAGTGGTTGCCGATTGCAGAGTCATCCACAATGTGACTCTGTGTCACATGTTTCAGTGTCACAGTAATTAACTAAATTTGAGAAGACGGGCACATTCGTGAACATACATCGTAGCGGTTCAAACTCGCGGAACCTTGTTCCTTCCCCATTTTGAACCGGTACATGAAAATGCCATTTACTCCATGTTTGCCTGCGCCGATTTTGAAAATTCCTTCACTAATCGATTTCTCCCGTTGAGTACTACAAGAATCAGTTAAAATCTCGCGGTCCTTTTTTCTTCCCATTTTGAACCGGTACCTGAAAATGCGATTTTCTTCATGTTTGCCTGTGCCGATTTTGAAAATTCTTTCAGTAATCTATTTCTGTCGTCGAGTACTACAAGAATCAGTTAAAATCTCGCGGGCCCTTTTTTCTTCCCCATTTTGAACCGGTACATGAAAATGCGATTTTCTTCATGCTTGCCTGCGCCGATTTTGAACATTCCTTCACTAATCGATTTCTCTCGTCGAGTACTACAAGAATCAGTTAAAATCTCGCGGTCCTTTTTTCTTCCCATTTTGAACCGGTACATGAAAATGCAATTTTCTTCATGCTTGCCTTCGCCGATCTTGAAAATTCCTTCACTAGTCGATTTCTCTCGACGAGTACTACAAGAATCAGTTAAAATCTCGCGGGCCCTTTTTTCTTCCCATTTTGAACCGGTACCTGAAAATGCGATTTTCTTCATGTTTGCCTGTGCCGATTTTGAAAATTCTTTCAGTAATCTATTTCTGTCGTCGAGTACTACAAGAATAAGTTAAAATCTCGCGGGCCCTTTTTTCATCCCCAAGCCAATATTTTTTTGTATATTTTGAATGTATTCAAGTATGGAACAAAAGTATTATATAATTCCCTTAGTAGGCTTCTCAACTTAATATTTTTCAACTTAAATTTTATTTATTTTAATTATTTATTTTCTTGTGACTCAATATTTAATTGCAATCGTTCATTGGGGAGAAGGGTGGCCATTCTCAAATATATAAATATAGTATTCTTAAAATTTATGTGTTCTCGTACTATTAGTTTCTTCCACTAGACCTGGAAATTGCAAAATTAATACCTGGAAAACCTGCAAAATTCAGGGAAATTGAGTTCCATATTTATGTATGAACACTGCTATTTTCAATTTTTTTTTTTTTTTTCGAATAAGGAGAACTGTACGAAAGGGTGGTTTGAGAATAGTATAACAGTAGGTTTCTGGGAGTGTTGTTCGAAATGAAATCTTTAAGTTTTACGTCCCACTATTATGCTGGCTAGGCTCAAGATGACGGGGTGTTGTTCGGTGGGGGTCAATGTTGCCAATTTTGGGTAAAGTCGCTAAATAAGGGGAATTCGACCTCAACGATAGCGTAGGGTGACCATAAAATTTTCAGTTAAAAACGGGACAGGTTCTTGCAACACTCGACTTTTAGATCTACCTTTGTTCTTATCAGTGCCTTGATATCAGAGTTCCCCCTCTCTCTCTTCGTTACAGAGCGGGTACTTATGAAAAAGGAAAGACACGTTGAAGTTTGTTTAACACACAACCAACTGCTAAAACCTCTGCTGCCTTTCGAGCAGTACTGCGAACTATAGAGTATGTTTAATATAGGGATTTTCAGTTCAATTTTTGCCGCTTTTTTATTATTAATACTTTTAAAAGGAGTAAAGGTACTGGGTTCGTTATTTACTTCTTTCATTTACATAAAACGGGACGAATACTACTTTTTTCCATCTACTGACGGGACGGCCGCGACACGCCCCTAAAACGGGACTGTCCCGGTCAAAACGGGACGTATGGTCGCCCTACGATAACGACAAAAAAAAAAAATCCGATTGGAGACTTTTTTGGGTGATTTTTAAATGACGATTTACCTACTTACACATTTAGCGACTTTTTGCTGCAAACAAAATGTTCATCTGTAGAGAAGCATTATTAGTTCAAAACAGTTTTTACGTTCTTTTTTTCTGTTTGTTTGTTTTAATCAGCGCAAGTGATGAAGAGTTTGGAAATACAGCGTACTCACTACTCCACAATCCTGCATTGTTATGTTACCCTTGCCCTCTAACGAAGAATAACTACAAACTTGATGTCCTTTAGTTCGCAGAGTTTCCGTTGAGAGACACACGTAATACATCATTACCGATAGCAACAAGATTAGCTATAGATGCGTGAAAAAAGGCGAAGAAGGTGTTTGTTATATTTGTCCTCTGGGGTCTTTTAATTATTCTGCACTTTTTCTTTTACAAAAAATTGCTTAACGTAAGTACTGTAGTGTTAATTATTTCGGAACTATTTTGACCACAACATGAACAAAAGTACCCGAAACAACCTGAAATGATCCCTGAATTAAAGGATTGGATGCGCCCTGTTTACAAAGATGTGAATAGAACCAGCGGCGCAAATCTGTCTTCAACATTGGGGGGGGAGGGGAGGGTAAGACCGTTACCATACTTTTTTTGGCGATGTCCAAAATACTTATGAAGTTGAAAAACAATGTTGTGGAGGATCAGAGTTGTCTTTAGCGTTAGGAGGCTGCAGATTTGAGGCTTATTCTGGGGGACATCTCACGTTCCTTTGTAGCAATCGGACAAAAATCATCAAATTTCACCCCAAAAAACACATTTCAAATCGGATTATTTGGGAGAAGTCCCCCTCAGTTCCAAGATTGGAAGGGACATGTATCCGTCATCCCCCCCCCGGGATTTGCGCCAGTGAGTAGAACATATTGTTTAGTTTACATCTACAACTTTTACAATGCTTATAGACAATGAATTTCTCGATTATTTCTTATAGCGACTTTTCACCCAAAATTGGAGTCGTCACCTCTCGTTTCGCAAACTTATTGCCAACATTTTAGAAACTGGTTGCGGGGAGAGCTACAATGGATGATTCAAGTTATTTCGTCGCTTCCGCTGTGAACCTAAGTACAAGATTCCAAAAGTCACATTTTTTTGGTTCCAAACAATATGTCTGCTGGGTGAAAGCATAGACTGGAATGTGTTGCCTTTCCTACCTTATCTTTAATCCCATAGTAGCTCCTTTCCCAAAGTTAAAAAAATGCAATTCTTCCTTTCTTAATAGTACTTATGACCCAAAGTATTACGTACGCATTGTATGTTACTTATGTAGCTCACAGAGCCGCAGCTATGGGCGAGCAAGCAAAGCACGTGTCCCGGGCGCGTGGTTGGAGGGGCGCCTAAAAGAGAGGTTATATATTAGTACTATTCCTGGCGGTATTTAATACTTTTCATCAGAGTGCGAAATCATGAAATCAAAGTGAGAGGAAAAAATGAAATGAAATCTTTGAGTTTTACGTCCCACGGTTATGCCGGTTAGGCTAAAGGAGACGGTGATTATGAGAAATGAATGAAATGGTGGAATGAAGTAAGTGGGAGGAAATGGGAGAACCCCGAGAAAACCCACGCACACGGTGTTTGTCCACCACAAGGTTCACTTGGCGGGGCTAGGATCGAATCCGTGACCCCAAGCACCAGAGGTGAACGCTCTACCACTGAGCCACCGCGGCCCTAAAAGTGAGAGGAGACTGGAGGAGTGAAGAGAGAGAGAGAGAGACAGAGAGAGAGAGAGAGAGAGAGAAGAAAACGCTCGCACTTTTACACTTCAAAGTAAATTAAGTCATTTATTTTTTCTGTCCCCCTCCTCCCCCTCCCCTAAGTTCTACTGTCAAAGTAAATAGCTAAAAACACTCCCAGGCCAGAACCGCATCTACGTTGGAAATTTGATCGAGATCGGTCGGTCGGTGCAAGAGATTAAGAAAAAATGAAATGAAACCTTTGAGTTTTACGTCCCACAGTTATGCCGGTTAGGCTAAGGGAGACGCTGATGATGAGCAATGAATGAAATGGTGGAATGAAGTAAGTGGGAGGAAATGGGAGAACCCCGAGAAAACCCACGCACACGGTGTTTGTCCACCACAAGGTTCACTTGGCGGGGCTAGGATCGAATCCGTGACCCCAAGCACCAGAGGTGAACGCTCTACCACTGAGCCACCGCGGCCCTAAAAGTGAGAGGAGACTGGAGGAGTGAAGAGAGAGAGAGAGAGACAGAGAGAGAGAGAGAGAGAGAGAAGAAAACGCTCGCACTTTTACACTTCAAAGTAAATTAAGTCATTTATTTTTTCTGTCCCCCTCCTCCCCCTCCCCTAAGTTCTACTGTCAAAGTAAATAGCTAAAAACACTCCCAGGCCAGAACCGCATCTACGTTGGAAATTTGATCGAGATCGGTCGGTCGGTGCAAGAGATTAAGAAAAAATGAAATGAAACCTTTGAGTTTTACGTCCCACAGTTATGCCGGTTAGGCTAAGGGAGACGCTGATGATGAGCAATGAATTAAATGGTGGAATGAAGTAAGTGGGGGGAAATGGGAGAACCCCGAGAAAACCCACGCACACGGTGTTTGTCCACCACAAGGTTCACTTGGCGGGGCTAGGATCGAATCCGGGACCCCAAGCACCAGAGGTGAACGCTCTACCACTGAGCCACCGTGGCCCCCGGCCGGGAATCGAACCCGGGTGTCCCACGCCAAAGGCGTGTTCACTAACCACTTAGCCACGAGGGAGCTCATCTGTGAGGCAGTGTAAACCCCCCAAAAAGGAAAGAAAATAAACGCACACTGGATGTTTGCGCAACTGAGGATCAAAACATTCTCAATGGAGTATGAGAAATAGTAAACGTCAATCAATGTGTGCTTTTGCTTATTCATTACTTTGTTAATACTTAATTCCTTCTAGAAATAGTGAAACAATACTATGAAGAAACACTAATTAAACTAATAACAATTACGTTGTATTTCTTACCATACCGTTTTTACCACCCATAGAATTTCAACCTAGCACTATACTGCATTAGTCACGCCGTAACGAAAGCTGAAATTCAAAGACCTGGCACTCGTAACTGTTGAAGCTGTGTTGTAGCTACCTGTATATCACGCGGCCTGCGTTGGTACTCCTCAACATAAATACGTCACAGCCCAAAGCCAGGGAACATCACAAACAGAAGACAGGGGCACAAGCAGTGCCTGACACTTCACGAACTCAAACCCACCAAGACTCAACTCAACATGACCTTCAATTACGTTCTAGAAACCAAACCAGTGCTAAGGCACAAACTCACCAACTTCCTATATGAAAACACAAGAAAAAAATCTAACGTTTTGGTTCCAAAGTGATGACATAACAATAATACTAAAAAGGTTTTAATTTTCAGTAACCCCAACATTAATTAACTAGGGAACATAACAAAGCAAAAATAAATAAATAAAAATAAATTAAATTAAAAAATGAAAACCTGACAAGTAAGCTCTCCCTGACTACTTTTTTTTTAAATTTCAGTGGGGCTGTAAAATATGTCAATATCTTCGTAATATATATATATATATATATCATTGTAAACAAGTTCTTTAAACAAGTATATGTAATATATATATATATATATATATATATATATATATATATATATATATATATATATATATATATATATATATATCATTGTAAACAAGTTCTTTAGGCTTTTGGTGAACACTGTAGGTGTGGTTATTCTTAAGACTTTCCAGTTTCCTTACATTTTCTTGATTCCACCATTATCATGTATCTCATCGTCACCTTCTTTCTTACATTGATGTACAATCATGGGGCGTTAAACTAAAAGAAAAAAAATCTTGCAAATATCCTAGTAAAAATGAGTTTTCTAAACTACACTAGTGGCCCCGCGTAGCGTATTCGCTAACGCTCTCGCCTTCGGTGCGAACGGTCCCGGGTTCGATCCCGGTGGGGGAACTCGGTCGAAAAAGTATCAAAAGATTTTAAGTCCAGCCATCCTGAATGAGGTTTCCTTGGCTTTTCCTCATTCACAGCAGGCAAATGCCGGAGTGGTACCTAACATATAGGTCCCAGGCCGTTTTCTTCCTTCCCAAATCCAAAAATGAAAATGAAATCTTTGAGTTTTACGTCCCACGGTTATGCCGGTTAGGCTAAAGGAGACGGTGATGATGAGTAATGTATGAAATGGTGGAATGAAGAAAGTGGGAGGAAACGGGAGAACCCCGAGAAAACCCACGCACACGGTGTTTGTCCACCACAAAGTTCACTTGGCGGGAGCTGGGATCGAACCCGGGACCCCAAGCACCAGAGGTGAACGCTCTACCACTGAGCCACAGCGGCCCCATTTTTCCCCAATCCATTCTTCCCTTCCTTTCCCCGGATAGTGTGATCACCGAGGGAAGTCATCCCTCATGTGTGACGGGCTAACAAGGCCATTGATGCCGAAAGCCCAGAAATCTAAATCCTAAATCTTCACTACAAAAGGGAATTTTCGCGCTGAAAACGGTTTATTAGCAATTATGTTAAGCAGCCCTGTAGTAAATCTGCACCAAGTAATAAATCGTCACATATAAAACGGAATGAATAAACACATAACATTCATTTTGCTACCTTGAAATGTAAAATGTTTCAAAACATTAATATTCAAAGATTTCTCAAAATTCAGATTCACCCATTCCATTGTCCTCAATCATTAACGAGTTTTACAATAGTAAGAATTGTATTCATAAACTACATTACTTACTTAGTACTATATTAAAGCAAGTTACACTAAAAGAATATATAATTAATGGAATATTTAACTAAAGTAATAGTTAACTAGTGTACTTACCCAAGCATTTGTTTCCTTCCTCTCTTCTTTTCCGTTTGTAAACAACCTCGTTTCGCAAGCAAAAGACGGTAGTTCAATGACGTCAGCCATGGCGAAAGAAAGAGGTGTCTATAGGCGGCCTGGATCTCACACACAGATGGACGTATTTAACATATAGCTGAAGTATTTAACATACGTATACGTATGTAAAATACGGAAGATTGTTAGATGTCAGACATCCTGCAGCGACATGATGTAATATCTAAGCGGGTAAAAGGCAGTACCTATGTAGTATATGGATAAAGTACGCTCCGTACAGATTTCCTTAGTAAACATAACGAATCCTTGTATTTGTACAATATACCGCTGTCCGGATAATGGATTTTTCTCAGTGAAGGAAAGTGAAGAAAAAAAGGATTGTGGAAGGAAGGAAGCAGCCTTGGACCTATATGATAGGAACCATCCCCGCATTTGCCTGGTGTGAATGAGGAAATCCTCACTCAGGCCTGGAAGAGCCCATACACCTTTTCGACCGAGTGTCCCCATCTGGAATCGAACCTGGAACCGCTCGTACCAAAGGCAAGAGCGAAAGCGACTACACTACGTGGGACCACCATACATGAATATCAACGATTCGTGTTTAAAGTAGATTCCTCCCCCCCCCCTATTCTGACTCTTTTTTTTTTCATGCAATCTTATATGTCGCAGTATATTGTTTGGCATCTGCAGTTAATATGTTCTAGAGTAGCAAACTTAGTACTCAAACTAGAGGTCTGCACGGGCCTACCCGTGAATTCATAATGTGAGGCCCGACCCGAGTCCGAAGTATGTTTTAGCATTTAGGCCCGAGCTCCTGTGATAATCAAATGAGCCTAAAATAAGCCCAAATTACAAAAATCTAATAATTAACGCAAAATTATTAAGAACTCAATGTTATCACCCTTACTTTTATTTTTATTATTTTTATTTACAATAATTATAGGTTTAATTTTGCAGTTGTACTTTCAAAGTTCCAAAGAAAGAACGGCCTAATAAATATCGTTGTACAGTATATTTACTGAGTTAGGCCCGAAAAGGACCGAGATATAAGGTTGCATTTTTACAAATTTAGGTCCGAGCCCGACCCGGGCCCGAAGTAATATAGACCTATGCTTTCTATGCTTTGTAGGCCCGCGGGCTCGGCCCGAGCCCGTGCAGACCTCTAACTCAAACCAGAGCTCACGTGCACTTGAGTTGAGCCTCCTTTCACGCAAAGACGAGCGTAACATGAACATGTATGTAAACTGTTTGTGTGTTCTAGAAAGTTAGTACCGTCTGCCCACTTTGTAGCACAAATTAAACATCTTCAGACATACGGGGTGTAGCTACTATTTCTGTTTCTTATTCTCACTTTGTTTCATTGTTTTCGTTCACATTCACCTTTAAATAACGTTTACACACTGAGAAGAGAAAACCAAAAATCGTAGTTTTGGTTGCGAAAACCGAAACCGAAACAGAAAATCAGTTTGGAAAAAAAAGAAAAACAGTCTTGCGAAATGAAAACCGAAAATCAATTTTCTGTTTTTTGAAAAATCGATCTCGGAACCACTAGTTAGGTCTACATACTGTGAGAGCGAATACGTTTGTCAGTTCTTTCTATTATGTATAGATTTCTTCAATTAGTATACTTTTTCTGTTTTGTGATTCAAATATCTCATTTACAAAATACATATTATCCATTTTTACATTTTTTTATGGCAAATGGATATTGCCCCCATCAGGAATTACATGAAAATAGAAACACTAAAGACGATTTATAAAGAAGGGAATCCAGTTGCTACAAAGCCGTATGTTGAATTAGTATCGCTTTTCAGCATCAGGGCTAAATGAGACGATGGTCTACAGTTTAGTTGGAGACAGAAACACCGTGATGCGTTCATATTTCAATTCTCATCACTACTAATCGTCTTAATAGATTTCTAACCTTGTTCAATAATTTTAGTTAGTCCAATACGCAACAGGAAACGAATACAGAAATTGTGAGTATAGTTGAAAAAGCCAATGCTCATCAGAGATATTCGAAGCTCCAATGAATTCCTCCTCATGATTGTCAGCCTAATGCCTAAAACTGCTCGACTACACCACATTGATAGTGTCTAGACCAGGGTCTCTCAACCTGGGGGTCGCGACCCCCAGGGTAGCCTCAAAGATAAGCGGAAGATATAAATTTAATTAAAACATAATACCGGAAAATATTTTGAAATATTATTTTGAATTTTGTTCTGATAGGCATATTTTTATATTTATACATACTCTTAAGAACAAGTAGAACAACAACAGCATTTGTTTAGGATCCTTTGTTGGTCTTTGCAGAATTGTACACGTATATGTGTGAGCGAATAATCTTTTTTCCAGCAAGCTGGCCACAATGAAGGTAGTTGTTAGGTGTGGGATTTGATTTGTTTCCTAAATTTTAAACATAAACAAGTTGCTCTTAACAGTTTTAGGTTTTACTGAACACATACACAACAATGTACCAAATTCACAACGTTATGAGGTATCTCAAAGTAGCGGCATCTCGAAAATTAA
This sequence comes from Thermobia domestica, assembly GCF_964235325.1. Classification (NCBI taxonomy): domain Eukaryota; kingdom Metazoa; phylum Arthropoda; class Insecta; order Zygentoma; family Lepismatidae; genus Thermobia; species Thermobia domestica. The sequence goes on from NC_137463.1 coordinate 79,773,627, forward strand.
AATGTATTCAATAAGTTTTTTTAACAACTGTCCAAGATTCTTTTAAACCAAAATTAGAAATCATTTTTTCTTATCATATGACCCAAAATTAAGGAAGTTATGAAGTTTTAAATTTTTTCTAACGGCCTCCATTTTGAAACAGTATTACGTATCTGATTCGATATTTGTAATATAAATGAACTGACCAAAGGGCATCTCTACCCAATGCATTGTTGACTTCCTACTTTCTTGACCGGTAAGTACCAGGGTAGATATAAATATGTAGAAAACCAGTAGGCTCTGTAGGTCACGAGTACGTTGGTTTCGATGTCTCAAAGTGAGGTGTGTTCGAACCAAGGATGTTATAAAATAGAGGATCAGCCCATACGTACCTTCATCCTATGAACTCAGTGAAGCCGAAAAACAACTGAGCATCGTCTGAACTGGTACGTCTGATTGGCTACTCTCGTTTCCGCCATGTTTGTTGGCTCGAAACATTGCAATCTTAGTGGCACGCAGCGGGCAGAGTAGGTGTGGCGGAACTGTGACGTATGGCTTCAGGATTTTGTTGTATGGGCAGATCCTCTATTTTATAACATCCTTGGTTCGAACAGCAGATAAAAAACGATCGATGGTCCCGAGAGAGTATTGTAGTCACTTTTCGGGTCACCGTGCGCCACTGGAGAGGCTTTCGGTGGAGATCTTTGGGTCTATCATCATCTCCTTACTCCCTTGCGTAATTCTATGCCGCACACTGTCCATGAAACCACAGAGATACAGCAGGATTTTCACAAGAAGTAACGAGAACCGGCCCAGAAGCATAGATTGTTTACTTGTAGGGGCGCGTATCTCCGGTGATCGACGGGCCCTTTGGACATTGTGGGTATGTGGACAACGGGAATACACACTAGTTTCTGATTAATGCAAATTCCGATATCACATTAGAAGTTGTTCCTGTGCCAGAGCTCAAAACGGCCAGACAAAACAAAAGTAGGAAATCACTGGCGATGCCCTTTGGTTTTAATCCATTCGCTTTTAGGGAAATTACTGTATCCACTAGATACAAGAAATGGATTCTACTATTATAGAAATAAATGGATATCATGAGATCTCCGCAATAGGTATATTTAAAATCCCACACAAGCTTATTACAAATCAGAAATTATAAGGGGAATCGCGGAAAGAGGATGTGATAAAATGGGGGTCGTGATAGGAATTAGGTTGAGAACCACTGGTCTGGACCATCTGGAAGGGCTGCTGCAAAGTCATTTTAGGATCAAGTAGAAAAATATTGTGTAATTTTTAACCATCATTTCCCTTATTTTAGATATTTACCCAAATTCAACTTCCTATTTTAAGTGGATATTTCCTGGATATCTGTCTATATAAAGAATGTAAACAAATCAATTACCCACATTTTTCTCCAGTTTATTGCAAACGGTTACACTGCCCCTATGGAAACTTTTACTATTGTGAACTTTACCGTAGTTTGGTTGGTTAGTTTGGAGTATAGCGTCCCTTTCCAGTACCAAGGCAATATGAGACATGAATCTACAACTTACTCGAACTGATGGGATCCGAACCACGGCAATGCGTTCAAGTTCTTTAAGGCTTTATTATCGGAAATCCAATTCAATACGTCGTGCACCAAAATTAAGCACGCGCTAACCATTAGTTCACCGGTGGAGGCGTTTGCCGTAATTTGGATGGGACTTGATGGGAACTAACTTTCTAGGGAAAATATTTCATTTTACTTAGGCAGAATCAGATGCATAAAAATAATAATAATAATAATAATAATAATAATAATAATAATAATAATAATAATAATAATAATAATAATAATAATAATAATAATAATAGATGTAAACAAACGATGTGCCATTATACAGTGCAGCAATAAAGTTGTCGAAATGATCTTAGAAAACAAAAAAATATATACCTGCAGGAAGATAATGCTCCTTCAGGTTTGTTAAAAATTTTCGTAAACATTTATTTGCCCCTGATAATTAATTCTGCACAAAAAGAAAAACACAATAGTGAAAATTTGTCCCTTCAGAACGTTTTATTATTATTATTATTATTATTATTATTATTATTATTATTATTATTATTATTATTATTATTATTATTATTATTATTATTATTTCTGGATACTTTTGTTTGATGGACAAAATGCCGTTTCGAAATGCATGATCCCAGTTTTAAGGTGTTGATATGTTCATGTTTCATCTCATGTGACATTAAACAACATCCTTTTTTTTTTTTTCCCTTTAGAGCAGTGTTTATCAAACTTTTTTTTTTTTAAGTTAGAATCACTTTTATCTGAGATAATGTTGTATTCTTATCTCATTTGAAATAAATTTATCGTTTTTTATAAGACAAAATTTATTGAGAATTAGTTAATATCAGTATACATATATTTTAAGTAATATTTAATTAAAATTAATAGTATTTAACTAACAACTGAAAGGGCAGTTAGCGATATCTGTTAGTGTGATGGTTCATAATAAAAATTAGCCCTCGGCCAAATAAGTTTGTAGTGGACAACATCATATACTCCCGTTTCCTCCCGCATTTTTATTCGACCAATTCTTACATCATCATTCACTTGTCTTAAACCTCTCTCTCTCTCAGTCTACAGGGCATAATCGTGGGACGCTAAACTAAAAGATTTCATTTCATTTTATTAGAATTAGTGTGACGCACAGACTGAGACGTTTCCTGTTTAGGATTCACTGAATCGTATATTGGTATTAATGCAAGAAAATACTTATTAGTTTCTGTTATTAATTCAAGATTATCAAGAGTGTTTTATGCATTAATAAATTTCACAAAATGTCCTGCCAAAAGAAGTGAAAGACACTTGCTAATGAAATCTCCAAATTTTCCAACATTTGTGTCTGGTACGTACCATTCACTTGCATTTTAGCCTATTTGTCTTATTTGGAGTAATGTTCAATTTAAGAGGACCACTAATGGTCCGTGGACTACAGCTTGAGAAACGCTGCTCTAAAGGACTTTCAATCCCGAAGGGATGGCCCACAGACAATTATCTTTCCTGTCTACACCTTGCTGGAAACAAACTTAAATATTGAAACTGTAAAATACTTAGTTATATGCTAGTGAACATACGAATGAATAATCCTACGTAACATTCGTCTTACCTTCACTTACACCTTTCATTACATAAATTAAAATCACTTATTAAATCTTCGTTTCGTTCCGTTTCGGCCTCCCATTGGGCACCTTCTTCATAAAGCACATAAGTAACTAATGTATCCATGCATTTTACTAATTGTTGTTACAGATTCTTTTTAAACAATTACCTGACATTTGCTCAAATTGTCATTCTAGATCTGAGCTGTTAACAAACTGAATATTTTATGAGTCTTATTGTAGTACCCACAACTAAAACATAAGTTATCTACTGTTGATTTACCAATCAACTAGCGAGTTTCGTTTTATACTTTTTTATTGTAGATCTATGGTAGAATTACAAAACAGAAATGGGCATTTTTCCTAACCTTCACTCATACTCATCCTCACACTCACTGGACCTCACACTTAAATATTATTGACACCGTCCCTTCAATTGACCGCACTCTTACGAGTTGCGGTATGTATGTCGTATGTACCAAACTAACTCTCATGAGGCCAAACTGTAGATGTTGAATATTTGTTCCAAACTATAAGCGTCGAATATTCTAACCATTATCGATAAATACATACTATGTTAGCTGCATTTTCAGTGACTGATCATTAAGAAGTGGAATCTTCCGTTTGTACACAAGACCTATATATTTTTAAAAACCTTGCTACCTCTTCCATTTTTGCTATATGAAAATACAACTGCTGAGAGATGGGTTATTTGCGTACAGAAAGAGAGAGAGAGAGAAAAAAATATATTTTCAGAAAACTAGTGCAAAATACGACGAATCATGTGTTGTTAAAATATTTGTAATTTATCAACATATTATTGTCTTTATCAACATATTATTGTCTATTTTTCTTCTGCCTACATTTTTGAGTTAAATATCCACTCCTTCAAGCACGAAGTCGGACAGAAATAATGTCGACCCTTGGGAGGGTCCTGGCATTCTTCAAGCTATTCCGATACTTGTGTTGAATCACAGCACAGTCTACCTGATATCTTCGCCGTTTATTGATGATTTCCATGTGAAGAGAAAAAACGTCAGTGGGAAATGTAGTAGTTAGCTTGAATTGTAATCGTCTAATTTAATAAAATGTGAAATTAAAATAAAGTAATGAATTCTTGCTTCATATTTATATTTTATGACTAACTAATTCATATCGAACTTCCGAAGAGAAACATCAACCCAATTTAATGACCGTGTCTGTAGTAACAACTCCCAGTCACGACTCCTCTTCAGTTTTATTAGAAAAGAGGAAAAGAAAGAGTGAGAAAGAAAAGAAGGAGATAGATGAAAGGAGGAAAAGGAGAAATTAGGGATAAATGATTACTGGATAATTATGGACATGTGGTAAAGGAACTTGAACAGTTATTAAAAGGTGATTCATACTTGAAGGTTTTCCGGAGGATCAATTCTGAAGTGATCCCGAAAAGACACATGTTCCCTCATACGACCCTGACCTGGATCCAGGCAACTAAACAAGTGGGGTTTCCCTAACCCAGCTCAGGTGACGAGAAGTTTTAATTTAATTGTTTGTCTATTATTTCGGAATGTTAAATAACCTTCATCCAGTATCTGAATTTTTGTAATGGAGATCGAACACACATTTGAACCAGCCAAGAGGGAAAAAAATCAAAGTGTATATTTTCCACAAATAGAAGTTTGATATTTCTGAGAAGACTGTCGTTATTCTGGCTCATCCTGTTATTTTGGTTTTTCTCCTAGAGCCGATTGAAACTACTCTAGAATCGGTTATCTTTCATGACCTCCGTCATACACTAATACATATAACATGGTATTATACACTTATTATGAATATTATCACAGTAAATCAATATTAAATGCTACCATTTAAAACTAAATTTACCGTTCATTCACACACTCTCACATACATACGGGACAGCGTATTTTAACATGGGTAATACTACAATTTGGTGAGCATTTATTACATTTACTGGGAAATTAAGTCACAAAAATTTATAAACATGCAATAAGTGTACATATAAACGTATTAATTTATCCATGAAATCGAATACTGGTAATGTAATAGTATAACAGACAGCTTACCAAAGAAAAAGAAAATATTTAACTTTTGGTAAAAATGATATAGATTCGTGCATAAGTATAGTATAGTATAGTATGATGAATGGAAAGAAAAAAAATAAATGAGGGTTAGTAATGAGTCTTTATCTCATTTGTGAGCATTTTGAAAGTAATTTTAAACGAGTCCTTTCTCGTACTTTCAGATTAGCTATAATATTATGAATATTTTCGAAGCACCCTTTCTGGTGTCCACACGTTTCACTTTTTGCATTTCTTATATCACACGAGAGTGTAAATATGTTAATCATAACCAACACGTATTCGGTTCGTAAACGTATTTATCAATACAGTTCTCCCATTTCTGGGGTTAAAATATCAGTCTCGTCACTTGTATCACGATGACTATGTTACTTATTCTGTCATTAGCTTACTATCACATTTGCTATCTCTCAATAAATATTGCTTGGTACTACATACTAATTACACACATTTATCGTTGATTTGCACTATATACCGGGTGATTCAATAAGAAAGTACCAGGCCTATGTCGCAGCTAATACTTCACGTAGAGCCTTCAAACAAAAAATTGCATTACCAAATCTTATGTGTAGAATGCAATAAAAATAGTAGCGAGACCAGTGGCGTCTCGTGAATACCTTCAACGGGGGGCAACTTCAAAATTTACAAGGGAATGTGGTATAACTGTTGGAATTGTTCGAAAGGACATTAAATGTCATGCAACTTTTAGAGGACAAACTTTGCCATATCCTTTCCCATTCAGCCGCTAGAGGCGTTATCGCAGACTTGTATCTGACTAGCCATAGCAGACCTTTATTTCAGCTAATAATGCACATAGAGCCGTCAAACAATTGAACTCGCAAATCGTATGTGTAGAATGTAATAAAAATAGTAGCGAGACCAGTGGCGTCTCGTGAATACCTCCAACGGGGCCATCTGCAAAATTTGACATGGAAACAGGGGTTAGTTGTGCCTCCATTGAAACAAGCGCACAATGGGAGGAACGTCGAGAGGAAACACGTTCGCATATTTCTTCCTCGTTGTCAGCAACATGGTCGCATTATTAGGTGCAAGGGTGTTTCCTCTCGACGTTTCTCCCATTGTGCGCTTGTTTAACGCGAAGTTTAATATTATTAACAATTTGATTACTGGGCTATATAAACGATCGTGCTTTTCCGGAAAGTTAATTTACGATGTAAGTTATCTAGAAATCCATTCTTATGGGCCAGGACTAATATTTACCCATCGTTTATAGCAAAATAAGTGTCATTTTCGAGTTGACCAGTTCACTAAGCATTGGAGTAACAAAACGCTAGCGGCGAATAATCCTCAACTAGGACGAGACGGCGTTAGTAGTATGAAAACAATCTGTGCACTACTAATCACGTTTTGCAGTATTATCGTTAAATATGAGCAACATATTGCGTAGTTATGGTACATAATTAATTATAAATTTTAATTATGGATCGTTGTACTTACTACAAGGAGCTAAAGGGGATGAAAAATCAATGATCAACAATACACTGTCCGTAAATAAATAAATCATACTCTCACTCACATATTACTACGGTAGAAATACTAAATTCTACACACACACACACATACATGCAACATACCACATAAACTCAGTGCCGGATTTAGGTTTGATGGTAGGTCTACCCTAAGCTATTGAAAGTAATGGGACCCTTTATATATATATATATATATATATATATATATATATATATATATATATATATATATATATATATATATATATATATATATAAAGAGAGAGAGAGAACTTTCTTTCTCAGCGACAAAATGTCACCATTTTGGAGGGTTTAAATATATGCTATATGGTAATTTACGTACTCAATAGCTTCTATATGTTTACACATCAAATACGTCTAAATACGTCTGTTTTGTTAATTTACATATTAATCAACTAACAACTTTTGCAACACGTATTAGAAACAAAATACAGATTCCTAATCTAGTCTCTGGAAGCTTGCTATAACATTAAATAATAAGAGGTGTCAATATATAACGCAAATTGCTAATAATTATACAGGGTAAGTTAAAATAATGAACCCGATCTCAGAAAGTTACTTTGTGAAATCTAATAAACATGTTACTGTGAGACATGCGCTTCGAAAGGCTAACTTGCAAAGTTTAGTTTGCATCCAATGTTTCCACTTTTTACCGCTAGGAGTCAGCAGCGAGCAATTAAGGAAAATGGCGTTGAATGCAAGGCAGAGATTTATCTGTGCTTCATATCATGTAAACAAATCTCTGATTAGTGAACACCTGACTTGGCTCTGTGTGATTTACGTGGGGTTTTGTAAAGGATCATGTTTACGTACCACCACTTCCAATAACATTGAATGACGTGTATGCAGGAGCGGATTAAGGCCGAAGCCAATGGAGCCCAGGCTCCGGGGCTCCCAGCAACAGGGAGCCTCCAAAAATCCTCTCTTTAATACTAAAATATAGCAATCAACTTATTATATTATAGGCTTCAGACCCACGCTAGTTTTTTCCGCTCGCTGCACTCGCGGTATCGCTAGAATTAAATCTTATTCCACCAGCGTCTTCACAATACTTATTTTGAGAGGAAGTGAGTCATTTTGGGCCTCTATTACAAACCAAATTATTAGCTTGTGGTGACAATACTTTGAAATTTCTCTGTCGTTTCAATGTCGTTTAATGACATAATAGAATCCCTTGCAGAACAAAAATGTGGGAAGAAAACTTTTCTAACAATGAAGTTTTACAGCTTTACCTATTTGTATGATTTTTCTCCTTTTACTCTATTAGTGTTCTTGCAAGGACTGTTGACCATTTGGCTTGTATTTGGATTTGTGTGTTACACTGCAGTATATGAGCATTTAATTGTTAACAATGAATGTAATTAAACTAATTATTGTAAACTTGGAGCATATTAAAATATTACAGCATAGTTCTCGGTGTTTCGATAAACCTATGAGGCTACGGAAGGCAGCAAAGAAAATTTATGTGCTGGAATTATTCGTAACATAGGACCCCTTGAAATAGTCGGCTCCAGGGCCCCAAAAGTCTTAATCCGCTCCTGCCTGTGTGCCCGCATCACAGCAGTCATTGGTGATATTGACCGCAACATACTGGAAAAGGTTGGCAGGAGATAGACTATGACTTGATGTGTGCCGTGTTAGACGAGGTGCTCACATAGAGCATTTGTGAATATGTTCCAAGGAAACTGACATTTTACCTTTCTTAGCACATGTTTCATAATAAGATATGCTTGTTAGATTTCACACAATAAATTTCTGAAATCAGGTCCATCATTTTGACTTTCCCTGTGTATAGCATTATTAATATATTATGTTACAACCTACACACAATACAATTTTAGTTAGTAGAATATATTTATATATCATCATAATATTCCAAACTGTTCATTGCGACACTAAACTTTTATAGAGCCGCAAATAAATGCCGAATCTATAAATAGTTGTAAAGCGAAAGCAGATTGGTGAGTCATACCAACTGTATCTCATGCAAAATAATATTGTCTAGCCCACTGCGTTTCCACTTTTTGATTACTTTTGTCTATTTTGAAGATATTACAGGTAAAATTAATTGTAGTTTAATTTCGTCCCAATTAAGCCCCTTGCAGATTTTCTCTGCTTCTGTGCCAACTATGATTAAAGCTTCACTCCATGCTTCTATACGTGAAGGTCGCAACATTTCTAATTTCAAGTTGTTCCTACAAATTTTTTGGTAAAGTTTCAAACGTTTTCAGAGATCCAATGTAGATAAATACCGTCTGAACATCACCAGGGTAAATAAATATTGTCTGAAGTTCAACTCCACTTTCAACCAATCATATGAGGCTTTTTTTTTTTTCAGTTCAAGTTACTAGAGTAACTCGCCAAAATGGAATGCAGTTTCCAGAGATTATACGAGGTGTAGTGCGACGTAAATTCGCTGAAAATCATCAAAATGTCGTTGAAAAATATCACTGTTAAACTAAAATGATTATAAAACCTATAAATATTATGCGTAGCTTCTTTTTACTGTGACGTGAAAAGATTTACGTACTTTACCTTGCTATGTAGTAACTAGTGCCGATAGGCCTGACACATTCAGACTGCTGCACATCCAGGGGACTCTCGGGATAGCTTTTCTGCTCTCATTTTTCCCAGGATACTTTGCGGTCGGTGACGTCACATGGAGGTATCGCGGTATTTTTCAAAATAAGTGAAATTCTGCATAAACAACAACACTACTGTTTCAAGATGGGGAAAAGTCATTTTACTTGTGCAGTAGCTCATTCTAATAATATAGGAAGCAATACAAATGAAATAATGTTCCATCGATTCCCTAAAAATGATGAACTTTGAAGAAGATTGGGGGCCTCGGTGGCTCAGTGGTAGAGCGTTCACCTCTGGTGCTTGGGGTCCCGGGTTCGATCTCAGCCCCCGCCACGTGAACTTTGTGGTGGACAAACACCGTGTGCGCGGATTTTCTCGGGGTTCTCCCGTTTCCTCCCACATTCTTCATTCCACCATTTCATTCATTACTCATCATCGCCGTCTCCTTTAGCCTAACCGGCATAACCGCGGGACGTAAAACTCAAAGATTTCATTTCATTTCATTTTTTTGAAGAAGATTGATTTCCCACTGTAAGCGAAAGAACACTTTTAATGGATAACGCAAGAAATATGTTCTGCTCACTTTTCACCAGAGGATTATCAAAGAGTTTGAAAAAACGAGCTTCTAAGTTTCCTGCAAAAGTAGTGTTTAAGATCTGACGCTGTTCCTTCATTATTGATACCAAACTGGCATGCGGAAAAATAAACTAGATACTAGTCAAATTGAAAAACAGGTGTGTAAAAACAATAATTAATTTTACTTTTATGACATTTATTTCTGAGAGCCTGAAGCTTAAGGATTTTATGTACGTAAAGCGAAGTGGAAGGGGGTAGCAACGAGAATATAAACGTATACTCTCATATATTCTTTAGTTTAAATGATATTCGTAAGTTTTGTTAAGTATCTGAAACATTATTCTAGCAAAGTGCACTTTGAGCAGAACATTCATAGAAACCTATTACTAACCGAACCTAACCTAACCTTACCTAATCTAACCTAATCTAATCTTGTTTAACCGAACCGTACCTGTTACGTACAAATCATATTGATTTTATTCCTTCTCGAATGCCACATCGTGTGACGAAATCATTTGTTCTGATCAAAGTGCACTCTTACCATATTCTTATAATTGAAGGGGGCTAAGCCACAAAAACTAAATTCCGATAAATCGAAGGGCAAAGTGTAGGACAAATAACTACAAATTTTCCCCTGTGAAGCTGGTTCTTTTATGTCTGTATACCACTCTATAGATATCTGTGCAACCTGTATATTATAACCTGTAATACATAATGTAAAATGTGTTATATTGAGTAATAAACAAATATTAGTAATGTAAAGGAAATATTTTGCAGTCACGATTTCAGACAATTTGGTTAATACACACTAAATACAATGGGTTGGATTAGATTTCTAACCTGACCTAACTTAACCTAACCTAATCAAATTAGGTTAGGTTAGATTCGGTTATATTAGGTTAGGGTAGATAAGATGTCTAACATAACCTAACCTATCCTAACACAACCTATCCTAATTTGTTATTACATACCCGGAATAATCTGAAATTTTTAATAATGTTTGCTTTATGTATTTTACTACCTGAAATGTTCTTATTGAGAGGATTGGTTTATGGAAAGTATTTGAACTCCTTCCACCCTTAGAATTCACGTTTCAATGAAAGTGCAACGATAAAAATCCATAATGCCACCCCTTATCCACACCCAAAAAGGATGAATTTGGTTTTAAACGGTATCGGAATGGTCACTATTCATTTCAGTGACCCTGAAAATTATGGACTTGACACCAATTTCGGCTGTTTTTAATTATTTGTCACATCCTTCCTATCTCCTCTTATCCCGAGCAAAAAAAAAATGATAAGATCCTAAGTTAGGCCTGGCTGCATTAAAGTACCAAAAATCGTTAAAGTTGGTCGAGGAGAAGTTAGCAATCAAACATTGTTACAATGAATAGAAAATGCCCCCTCTTCCCCTTAAAACGGAAATTTTCAGAAACAATGGGACATGTTTTTCTTTAAGCTTAATGAGGAGTTTATATACCGAATTTCATCTTTCTAACTTGATAGGTTCGTGAGATACTGTATTTTAGGTACAAATTTTGAAAATCTTCTACCCCTAAGGATTCGCCTTTTAATCAAATTAATAAGGGCCAGGTCAACTCATGTACGGTACTAAAAATTATAAAAATCGATCCAAAGCTCTAGAATGAATTAGCGAGTAAACATTATTTTCATTTTTATTTGTATAGATAATTAATCATTATTGACGGTATTCATATATTTATTACATTATATTGTCTCATCTGTGTGTAGAAATAACTCATTATTTGTATTTGGAAAGACAAGGAATATCATAATTATGTTTTGAATCCAGTTTTACGAATAAAGCGTGGAGTGTAACAAGCAGGCAAGCGAAAACAATCCTTACCGATACCTCCAGATGACGTCATGGACAGGGAGCCAATCAGAACGCTAATCGCGAACTGGGGCTACCTGTTATTTTATATACCTTGGCTGCACATTAACTTACACAAGATAAATTCACTTGCTGAACATAACAATATATAAAATACAGTGCGCTGTTAATATATAAAAACGAACGACTGATGCCTAAAACGAGGGATCCATGCTCCTCTTCTTTCCTTTAGTGAACCATTATTGACACTCTATATATCACTGTGAAAATGAGTGGCAAGGATAGTTGCTCTGAACGTTATGAAAATACTTCTTGACACTAGACCTACTTTATATCTATAATTTCGTGATATAAAAAGTATTGCTGCTTAGGGCTGTAAGTTCTTGATATTTTAATTTATTTCGCCAGCTTGTCGTTTCATGTCTTCTTCTCAGTGAATCCATTGTTACCAGCCTCGATTTCTTGTCGCATTCCAAAGAGTACGAGAAAGGGCAGCACCAGAATTCTATCAGCATATAAGGTACTATAACATACTATGAAGTCTCATTAAAGTAGCTAAATGTAATGGCTAGAACACAAGTTCCCCATTATAAGCATGACTCTGAAATAAAGGCCCCATTAAAAGCGAGGCTGGGAAACAGGTACCCCATTACATGCAGGGCTGGAAAACGGGGCTCCATTATGAACGGGACCGGGAAACGGGGCCCCATTATAAGCGGAACTTGAAAACAGGGCCTCCATTACAAGCAGGGCTCTAAAACAGTGGCTCCATTATAAGCGGGGCTAGGAAGCAGAGACCCCATTTCAAGCACTGCTGGGAAACGGGATCCCATTATAAGCGAGGCTAGATAACAAGGGCCCTATTACAAGCAGGATTGAGAAACAAGGCCTCATTACAAGCGAGACCCTCATTACTTGCTTCATAAGAGCCTAGTGGATAACAATATAAAATATCGTTGTTATATGAGCGTTTTATCTTATTTCCTTTCTCTTATTATTTGGAAATTATATTACAGTCAATCTTTAAAATTTTGGGAGGCCCCCAAGGGAGTGGGGCCCTAAGCTATAGCTTGTTTAGCTTATACGTAAATCCGGCACTGCATAAACTAAGAAAACAAATATTAATACACATCACTACATATGTTAAGTCATGTTATCACACGAATTCACTATATGTACACTGAACGAATCACTGTTTTCACCATTCTAAATCGGCTCTATTAAACTGGGGGAAAAGAAACGGAATAATTAGAGCCCAATGGCCCTACTACTAAATAAATCATGGTTTTCCAAATACTTTTAATGCCCCAGAAAGGACATATTAAAACTACTAATGGTAAGGGTCCCTTTCCGGGAGGGAAGAGAACCCTAACGAAAAATCGTTCAACCCATTTCTGTTGGAAGCCTTAGTCAATTCAGGAATAAATGAGAGTTCCTGTTAGCGTTTACACTGACATAATAAGAATCATCCTAACTATAACAAAATCACATGCCGCTTTGTTAATTAAAAAATCACATAAGCTACATACATAGAACTATACGTGGACAGGCCTATCGTAACCCAACTGAATTTGGATGGGTAAGAAGGATCTTCCAAATGTTTAGATCACTGAATCTTAAAAACAATCTGGAAGATTTGCAACACTAAACTTGAAGCACTTTGATGCTATTCCAGTCCACAGTAACTTGTTGATACCATCATGGCGTCCTTGAGTTGAAGTCTATATTTCACCACTTTCAGACAGTTTTAGATGAAGTTTCAACGATTTTAGACTCTCAAAAGCTTTCTGCATAGTTTATTTCTTAAATAGTGCTAATTTTACCTGGTTTTACTGCTGTATATCCCAAAATTCTAACAATTTCTGGAACAGAAACAGACGAGGTCTTGTCTAGTTGTGTCCCGAGTAGAGAATGAGAATGATCGCGCCTTAATACGAGAACGTCGGAAATAGTCCCAATCAGAACAAAGAGTTTTGGCGCCAGAAGAAATATAAAGCGAATAGAAAATGGTAAAAACTGGATGAAGCCGGATTTTGGGAGGATATGGGCATCTCAGAGGGACTAAGGGGTTCTAAATTATTCTGCCAAATATCAGATTGGTGGATAATCTCAAGAATTTCTGTCCAATTGCGGGCCTATGTTTTCGTATAGCATTAAGGTGGATAATTTCAATACTCATCCATTTGAAATGCTCGTATACAGGACTTACATTAAAATAATGTATGAATAAAGATATTATACCCGGAAATATAATTCCTACTGGGTTATTCCAAAGCTTTTACATTGATTTTCTTTTAAATAAAGAACTAATGAATATACTACATGGACCGAAAAATATATTTTAAAAAATCGCATAGTGCAGTACGCTCAAAAAATATTGGACCCCTCCAAAAAATTACTACACCGAGTGTAATGGTACATTACACATGTATATCTCCTTCTCTTGCGCTGAATGAACAAAGTATTCCCACTTATTAAAGAATTCTGTCTACAGAAATTGACCAGTCCCTCTCTCCTTTCATTTCTTTCGCCTAAACCATACTTGACTACGACACTGTACTTCTTTCTCTCTCTTTTTTTTTTTTTTTTTTTTTTTTTGGTAATAGTGATTTTGCACTACGTTTACACGAATCACCACTTTTTTCAGCCACTTCTATTCCAATTTTACATTGATTTTATTTCATTAAAATCCAGAAATAATAGTAAAATACAAAAATACCGAATGCAAAACACTTTTATATTTATGTATAATTGGGCAAACACCTTACAAGAGGATAATACTACACGTGTATAATGGAAACTGTAAAGTATTACTGTATTTCGCTTTTTATATATAAAAAATGAAAATTGATTTAAGAAATATTTTGTTTCTTATAAATCATTAGAATCGAGGTATTCCACAGATTATAACTTTGAACATTGTTTAAGTTATTACTCGTATAGAAACGTTAGTTGATACCGACACAATAAGTCTAAATTTTAGTCACAGTTTACACACAACTTTTCACAGGCCCGTAGCTACGCAGTGTACAGGTGGCTCCCTGCGACCATTTTCAACTCCCCCTAAAATTTCAGAAGTGTTTAATGTATGAGTGTAAAGTGAACCCAGGTCAGCCTCTCTTCTCAAAAAAATGATCTCGGGCATCTTTTTTAAATGTTCTGGATACGGGCCTTGTTAAAGGACTTGGCAACAACAAACCGATCAATCACCAATCGGTGTTGTTGAGTGCTTCTGTACACACAAATTACTCAGTGACCGGATGGGTTAATTGGTTATTTGAACTTTTCTGTCCCGTTTAAGACTGAAGTTATATTGAGACATGGAAATACATCTGAACGTGAGATCTGTTTTAACAGTTTTCTGGACTTCTAATTTTGAAAACATTGTATTTCTGTGATTTGTTTTAAGCCGAATTTCTTTAGTACATCAGAGAATTTGGAAAATGAAAAACGATTATGCCGGTTAGGCTAAAGGATACGGTGATAATGAAAAATGAGTGAAATGGTGGAATGAAGAAAGTGGGCGGAAACGGGAGAACCCCGAGAAAACCCACGAGCACGGTGTTTGTTCACCACAAAGTCCACACGGCGCGAGCTGGACAGAGAATTTGGAGTCCTTATGTATGATGTAATTAGTTTAGCAATTATGATGTTCCTTCTTCGACTTGAATAACTTATCGGAAGGAAAACCTAGTATCGTTAAATACCGGTATATCTGGGCTCATCTGAGTATATCTGGACTGAGCCGAGATGCAAGCATGGGATGTTGAAACAAAGAGTCACAGATGTTTGTGGACAGAACATCTGAAAAGTGAGTAATGTCAATATAGATGAGAAATACAGAAATAACACATGAACATATAGACGTATAAGCATTTTATGAGTACTTTTTTACAAGAGTATGGGTCTTCAAATGTATATCATAATAAGTTTTACAGAGTGCAGATAATCTTGTGAGAGGCAAAGAGCGCAACTCAAGAGAGATTATCATCATCTTCACTTCATTACACAAAATGTGTGTGGCATCGCACAACACAACATACACATAATAAATATTATAGAGAAGAATTTACATACAACTCCATATTACGTTATGTTAATATCTGCACTTAGACATTCGGATCTTATGCAGAGTCGTTCTGTCGTGTGATTAATGCCATACTAAAGAGATCGACTAACATGTTTGCTGCAATAGTCAGACTTTTAGTATGACGCTAATCATTCGTCAAAACAACTCTGCATATGGCGGTCGATCTCTTGTTCTTTACAGTAAACGGTTAAATCTCTGATATCAGTGTTGTCACAGTCCTAACTCTGAAGTGGGCTGAAAAATAGTACCAAATTGAAACAAAAAGGGCTGAATCCATTAGTTTATACCAGTGTAATACATGGCTCCATAACACGAAGATGAAACTAAAAGAGGTAAAGTTCTAGAACACTTCTCTTCTTTTTAACATCCAAATAGGGGGACCCAGAATAACCGTGGATCAGATTAAACTTTTCTCGCACGCAGGAAGTATAACAGAGGCCGCAAATAAAAAGGGAAAATAGTTATCATCTTTGGCATGTATTGGAAGGAAACCGAACGCGTCTCTATTTCAAAGTGACCAATAAACCAAAACGGTGTTATGGCCATATATCAAAAAATATTTATATAAAACGAGGAACAAATCAATCATCTCCGAGTTCATGTGTAAACAGTACGTTATAATAAAATATTAAAATATTAATTATTGCACCGTATTCTCGCTTAATTTCACGAACGAAGGAGGATAATAGATTGTAAGAAGAATATTGTACTTTTTGTTTTTAAGATTTCAAGCTAAAATATCCACCACACCGTTTCTTCCTCGTCTCCTTCATGTGCGGTGTGGATACGCCCATCTAGCGTCATTTGATTCACGGCATACTTCAAATTACGAATTTTCCACACAAAGTCCGTAGCGTTATGCGGTGTAACGTCACAGAAGGAATGTTCAACAGCATTTTTCTTAAAGAGTCCAACATAGTATGAGCAAGGTGACCAGACGTCCCGTTTTAGCCGGGACAGTCCCTTTTTTCCAACCGTTGTCCCGTTTTTTCTGATTCTCGAACGGGACGTCTAAATGTCCCGTTTCTAAGTAAAAATGACCTAGGTGTCCCGTAATTATTATTCAAAATATAAATCGTCAATGCAAATTGTACTATTTTCCGTACTAACACTCGTTGCCAAGGTTCAGCCGTGTCTAGAACTTCTGAATGTTCATATGTGAATTGAGTGTTCGTGGTTCAAGTGGGAATTGAGTGTGAATTCTGAGTGTTTAACAAGTTAAAAGAATTGTTGGGTAGAACTTGCAATCAGGAACCACTATTTGTTGTGTGCTACACGTAAAGTTAGAAACTGTGTGTTATCACTCTTAGTTGTATATTTTGTAAATTGAGAACACTGCTGAGTCTCAAAATGCAATGTGGAAGTCAGATACCTCCCCCCTTCCCGTAGCCGATTCGTATGCGTCCCGTTTTCGCAAGTGAAAATTCTAATCACCTTGAGTGTGAGTAACGTATGATGTGGGAGGACAGCACTTTGAATCAAGTAGCAGCTAATATTACACGCACGGGCCTATTCTTTGGTCAATGCTCAGAAATTTGTGGAGCAAATCACAGCTTTATGCCAATTGTTGTTGAAGCCTGTCCTCATTCAGTATTTATTAACTGAATAACAAAAATAATACAAGAGCTTTCATTGGATGGCTGAAAGTAAGCAATGGTCTCTTAAACCAAAAGATAGTAAAATAACAATTACTTCCAATGGGAAAAATTAGTTAAATTATAACATAAGCATGTCAAGCTTACATTACTATTAATAGTATTTTTCTATCCCCCAAATATCCCCCCTAAAATGGCTCATATTATTTATTATATTCTCTTTATGCTACCTACTATTTGCATCCATTATATACTTTAATTCAGACACGCCCTGTCCTACCTTAGACAGTACTAACATCAAAATAACGACTATAAGCTGAAAATAATAACAAACCTTTTTATCAACCCTTGACCCCTCTACCTCAATTATAAACATATCATTCAATTGACTTAGAACAGTAATCGGGTTTCTAATTATCCCAATTCCATTCTGATTTCTACCTGAACGATCAAGCATTCTATGAAATAAAATCACCCTAACCCTTCACAAGGAATTCAAAACCATTATCGGCCCCACTAGCCATCAAAAGTAGTAGAAAAATGATCGATCTGGCTCAGCGTTTGCCAACTCACAAGCCCCTGGGAAAATGACCACCGTGCACCGTGAGCCCACGGGAAAATGACCACCGTGCACCGTGAGCCCACGGCCTTTTACGACCTCCATTTAGGGGTGAATTCGTTCTCTTTTAGGGGTGAACTCGTTCTCTTTTACGACCTCCATTTTAAGGGGGTGTACTCGTTCCCTACGTAACACACAGCAGAACAGATAACACATAAGAGTACGTAACATAACAAGGGTGTATTTATTCTCTTTTATGAACATATTTTTCAACCCCTACGAACACATAACACTACGTAACACACAGCACAACAGATAACACATAAGAGTATGTAACATAACAAGGGTGTACTCGTTCTCTTTTATGAGCATATTTTCCAACCCCTATTTTAACATAGGAGATAACACATAAGATTACGAACACATAGAAGAGAAGATAACACATAACACTACGTAACACACAGCAGAACAGATAACACATAAGAGTACGTAACATAACAAGGGTGTATTCATTCTCTTTTATGAACCCCTACGAACACAGAAGATAACACATAACACTACGTAACACACAGCACAACAGATAATACATGGCGTATTTTCCAACCCCTATTTTAAGATAACAGAAATTACGAACACATAGAAGAGCAGATAGCAAGGGTGTATTCGTTTTCCAACCCCTATTTTAACATATCAGATAACACATAACATAGCAGGGGTGAACTCGTTCCCTTTTCCAACCTCTATTTTAACATAGCAGAAATGACATAAGCATGTCCTCAAACTACTGACCATAGTGAACAAAGGTCAAACTAAGAAACGAAACAACATATCGAGGTGCTGTTTCCACATTTAGCAATTGGTCATCAAGGTCGAAAACAGAGCCACATTTAGCAATAGGTCATCAGGTACTACATGTCCCAAAATTAGTGGTCATCGAGGTCAAAGACCAAAATACTTAAAACCAAATAACTCTGAAATGGATCCACATATTGAGGTGCTGTTTCCAAATCTAGTAACTGGTCATCAACTACTACAAGTTCCAAAATAGTGGCCATCGAGGGCAAAGGTCACAGTACTTAAAACCTAATTACTCGAAAATGGATCCACGTATTGAGGTGGTGTTTCCAAATCTAGTAACTGGTCATCAACTACTACAAGTTCCAAAATAATGACCATCGAGGTCAAAGGTCAAAATACTTAAAACCTAATAACACGAAAACTGAGCCACATATTGAGGTGCTGTTTCCACATTTAGTAATCGGTCATCAACTACTACATGTTAAAAAAGTACTGATCATCGAGGTCACAGGTCAACATACTTAAAACCCAATAACTCGAAAACGAAACCACATATTGAGATGTTGTTTCCAAATCTAGTAACTGGTCATCAACTACTACAAGCTCCAAAATACTAATCATCGAGGTCAAAGGTCAAAGTACTTAAAACCTAATAACACGAAAACTGAGCCACATATTGAGGTGCTGTTTCCACATTGAGTAATAGGTCATCAACTACTACAAGTTTCAAAATAATGATCATCGAGTTCAAAGGTCAAAGTACTGAAAACCTAATAACACGAAAACTGAGCCACATATTGAGGTGCTGTTTCCACATTTAGTAATAATATTGCTGAGATTCGGATATTATATTAAATCGATCCATTTTTTTTTTTTTGCTGTTTATCTAACTTTTAGAATATTGTAAAATCGTTAATGAGTGCTGTTTTATCTTAATTGCTGTCTTCCAACTATAGAACACCAATTAGTGTTTTTTCTAATAACCTATTATTCTTAACGTTCAACAATTATTCACTGTAAAGCAATGCTTATAGAATTCTTTTCTCGGAAAAAGCAGCTGTTTGCATGAAAAAGTAATTGGGACTGTTCCAACTATAGAACACCAATTAGTGTTTCTTCTTATAACCTATTATTCTTAACGATCAACAATTATTCACTGTAACGCTATATTGCAAAATTCTTCTCGGAAAAAATCAGGTGTTTGCATGAAAAAGTAATTGGGACTGTTCCAACTATAGAACACCAATTAGTGTTCTTTCTAATAACCTATTATTCTTAACGATCAACAATTATTCACTGTAACGCTATATTGAAAGCAAAATTCTTCTCAGAAAAAATCAGGTGTTTGCAAGAAAAAGTAATTGGGACTGTTCCAACTATAGAACACCAATTAGTGTTTTTTCTAATAACCTATTATTCTTAACGATCAACAATTATTCACTGTAACGCTATATTGAAAGCAAAATTATCGGAAAAAATCAGGTGTTTGCAAGAAAAAGTAATTGGGGCTGTTCCCACTATAGATCACCAAAAGTGTTTTTCCCAATAACGTATTCTTTCTAAAGCTGTAAATAGAAAAAAAGACGGAATTTTACTTTGCAAAATCCGCACCGAAAATTTTGAACCGAAAGATATGCCGTATTAACTAGCTATGTATTATTTAAGCAAAACGAAGGGCTAAATTTGAGAAAGCGAACATGGACCATTTTACTCAAATTTGGATGGAGTATTTATCTTTGTATGAACCAGAAAAAAAATGAAGAAAATCCGTTTTAACTAGTTCCATATTTCTGTACAATTTTGTACTACTCAAATAAACGAAATTTTATTTTTTGTACCAATCACAAGAAAATCAAAGAAGGGTCATTTTATACCTTTTCTGTGCTATTCAAATAATAGAGGGAACAAATTTCAGTGGTCTATTTTATTTTTCTTTTTTTTTGTACCAATCACAAGAAAAGCAAAGATATACCATTTTAACTATTTAAACAAATGAAAAGATAAATTTGAATGACCTATTCAATTTTGTACCAACGAGAATTGCCATTTTGTACTACTTCAATAAACAAAAAAACCGAAGAAGGTATTTTGTACTACTCCAATAAACGAAGGAATGCCAACCAGAAAAAAAAGAAGTGAAGATTAGGTGGATTATTTTCTTTTATACCAACTGGAAAAGAGAAGAAGAGCTACATTAACTAGCTCATTATGTACTGTTTAAACAAACGAAAATTGACCATTATGTAACTTTTGAAATACTGAAATGTTCTATTTTTGTATCAATCAGAAAAACCCGAAGAAGGATCATTTTAACAACTTCATAATTTCGATGTTCTACTTTTTATACCAACGAGAAAAAATGAACTAGCTGAATATTTAAATATACGAAAGAATAAATTTAAGTGACCTATTCAATTTTGTACCAATGAGAAATGGCTCAGCAAAAGGTGAAGAAGGACTATTTTAAACAATGGAGTATTTAGTTTTGCACCATTTTGGAGTATTCAAATAAACAAAGGACTTATAATTTGTGTCAACTCTAAAATCAAAAAGGATTATTTTAAACTATTTAAATAAACGAAGGCATAAATATGAGTGAGCTATTTAATTTTGTAGCTGAGTATTTTAACGAAAGAACAAAATTGTACTAACTAGAAAAAACCGAAGAAGGTCCATTTTAACTAACTGAGAATTTCTGTACCTTTTTGTACTATTTAAACAAACGATGGAATAAATTTAAGTGACCTATTCAATTTTGTACCAATGAGAAAAGGCATTTAACTGGCTAAGAAGAAGGGCGAAGAAGGACTATTTTATAATTTTACTACTCAAATAAGCAATGGAGTATTTAGTTTTGCACCATTTTGGAGTATTCAAATTAACAAAGGACTTATAATTTGTGTCAACTCTAAAAACGGCCATTTTGTATTATTTCAACAAACAAAAGAAAAAGCAAAAAGGACCATTTTAAACTATTTAAATAAACGAAGGCATAAACATGAGTGAGACCAGAGAAAAACCGAAGAAGGTCCATTTTAACTAACTGAGAATTTCTGTACCTTTTTGTACTATTTAAACAAACGATGGGATAAATTTGAGTGACCTGTTTTTTGTACTAACCAGAAAAACCGAAGAAGGTACCTTTATACTACTTTCTACTTTTTATACCAAACAAAGAAGAACCATTTTGTACTAATCAAATAAACGAAAGACCAATTTAACTAGCTCAGAATTTATATACGTTTTGTTTAGGTGTCCTACTTTTTGTACCAGCGTGAAATGTCTTTTTAACCAGCTCAGTAGTATTCAAATAAACAAAAAACCGAAGAAGGATCATTTTAACTAGTTCAGAATTTCTGTACTTTTGTGCCATTCAACCAAAGGATTTTCACGAAAAAACAAAATTGTACTAATCAGAAAAAGCGAAGAAGACCCATTTTAACTAGTTGAGTATTTTTGTGCTACACAAATCAACAAATGAATAAATTTGAGTGACCTATTCAATTTGGTATCAACAAGAAATACCATTTTAAATAACTCAGCATTTTATATCTTTTTGTGCTATTTAAATAAACGAAGAAAGCGAAGGAGATCCAATTTAGCTAACTCAGAATTTTATACCATTTTGTACTAATCAAATAAACGAAGGAATAAACTTTTGTGACCTATTCAGTTTTGAAAACAAGCAGGAAAAGGAAAGAATTAACATTTTGTACTAATCAAATAACCATATTAACTAACTCAAAGAAACGAAAGAATAAATTTTGAGTGGTTTAAGCAAAGAAGGTCAATTTGTACCTTTTGTGCTATTAAAACTGAGTGACCTATTCAATTTTGTTTGCAATTAAAAAAACGGAGAAGGTCTATTTTATGTACATTTTGTACTACTCAAATAAACAAAGAAATACCATATTCTGCTACTCAAACAAACGACGGAATAAGCTCAGAATTTCTATACCTTTTTGTGTTATTCAAATAAACGAAGGAATAAATTTGTGTGACTTATACCAACCATGAAGGCCCATTATACCATTTTGTATTACGGGTGGTCTATTTCATTTTTGTAACAATCAGAAGAAAACAGCTCAGAATTTTATACCTTTGTGGTGTTACATTGAAGTCTCAATTTTTCCGGTCATTAACTACATATTTGAACATAAGATTTAACAAACCAGAGTTGAATCATAATTGTGTAGAACAGACTACATAGCAATTTGCGTGACAGCATGCTTGGCCAATTTGAATCACAGCAGAAGAAAAGCAGATATTTAAACAACGTTGCGAATGCGTTACCTAACATTTGTATTGCTAAGGTACTGCCTATTGCTCAACGATTCAATTATTTTTAGAACTTTCTTTCCTCGTCTAAGTCCAAAAACACAAATATATATTTTTGCATTTATGTATTTTATTATAATGGAATATAAGTTTATGGAGTATATTTGGAAAATAATAGGACATACATCATGATGTTATATTGCCTTGAAATATATTATTAAACACGGAGAATGCATAGAATGCTTTTATTCTAGGTATATAAATAGATGTATCACACTTGATTTGTTTTTTGCTGAAGAGCAGAAAAAATGACTAGCACGGAGATTGTTTATGTTTCACCTAGAGAAAAAGAAATTCAGCGTGAAAACGAAAAACCTATACTGTTAATTCACCGTCTGACCCCGATTTGTCAGATGAATTACGTGATAAAGTGGGAATCATATATCCAACACAGGAAATAGAAGATGTGTATTATTTTAGACGGTATAATAGATATAATGATGAAATACTCCCGGAAAGTGATGATGACAGTGTTTCAAATATTACCTGTTTTGAACTGGAAGCTAATGAGTGCGACTGTACTAGTGAAACTATTAGTGATACATGTGTTATACAATTATTTAATGAGTATACACCAAATTCAGTATTATTATGTGAAGCATGTTCTAAACATAATGAGAATGAAAAAGATCACAACTGTTTGCTGCAATATGATTACGAATTATTGCAAAAGGTGTGGACGATCTTGATTAAACGTGAAATGAGAGAAAAAATCTATAAACTTTATATAGAGAAGCATTTTAAAGGTTGTAATATTAAGAACACTTATACTGTGGAAAAAAAATTAATCTGGTATATGAATACATTACAGAGTGTGATTATTATATCAACAAAATAGTAGAAATGTTTTTAGAGAAAGATAAACAATTATTTAATTCTGTAAATGAACACTGAGCCCACTGTAGCATATGCATTTGATTGTGTAAGAATAGAAGAACTTGAACTGTTAACTGGATCAATTTGTAGTATTGTAGATAACATTGGACTCTGGCAACTGAATTGTCAGGGAGAGGCAATTTAAATTGTTCTCTGGATGACACAAAAATAATACAAAATGTAACACCACAAAGGTATAAAATTCTGAGCTGTTTTCTTCTGATTGTTACAAAAATGAAATAGACCACCCGTAATACAAAATGGTATAATGGACCTTCATGGTTGGTATAAGTCACACAAATTTGTTCCTTCGTTTATTTGAATAACACAAAAAGGTATAGAAATTCTGAGCTTATTCCGTCGTTTGTTTGAGTAGCAGAATATGGTATTTCTTTGTTTATTTGAGTAGTACAAAATGTACATAAAATAGACCTTCTCCGTTTTTTTAATTGCAAACAAAATTGAATAGGTCACTCAGTTTTAATAGCACAAAAGGTATAAATTGACCTTCTTTGCTTAAGCCACTCAAAATTAATTCTTTCGTTTCTTTGAGTTAGTTAATATGGTTATTTGATTAGTACAAAATGTTAATTCTTTCCTTTTCCTGCTTGTTTTCAAAACTGAATAGGTCACAAAAATTTATTCCTTCGTTTATTTGATTAGTACAAAATGGTATAAAATTCTGAGTTAGCTAAATTGGATCTCCTTCGCTTTCTTCGTTTATTTAAATAGCACAAAAAGATATAAAATGCTGAGTTATTTAAAATGGTATTTCTTGTTGATACCAAATTGAATAGGTCACTCAAATTTATTCATTTGTTGATTTGTGTAGCACAAAAATACTCAACTAGTTAAAATGGCCCTTCTTTGCTTTTCTTCTGATTGGTATAAAATTGAATAGATCACTCAAATTTATTCCTTCGTTTATTTAAATAGCACATAAAGGTATAAAATGATCCTTCTTCGCCTTTCCTGGTCAGTACAAATTCTTTTCTTTTCCTGCTTGGTTTTTTTCATTTGTTTGAATGGCACAAAAGTACAGAAATTCTGAACTAGTTAAAATGATCCTTCTTCGGTTTT
Organism: Thermobia domestica; assembly: GCF_964235325.1. Lineage (NCBI taxonomy): Eukaryota > Metazoa > Arthropoda > Insecta > Zygentoma > Lepismatidae > Thermobia > Thermobia domestica. Next base: position 79,798,703 of record NC_137463.1, read on the forward strand.
TTGTTTATTTGAATACTACTGAGCTGGTTAAAAAGACATTTCACGCTGGTACAAAAAGTAGGACACCTAAACAAAACGTATATAAATTCTGAGCTAGTTAAATTGGTCTTTCGTTTATTTGATTAGTACAAAATGGTTCTTCTTTGTTTGGTATAAAAAGTAGAACACTCAAATTTGTTCTTTCGTTCATTGAGCTAGTATAAAGGTACCTTCTTCGATTTTTCTGGTTAGTACAAAAAACAGGTCACTCAAATTTATCCCACCATTTGTTTAAATAGTATAAAAAGGTACAGAAATTCTCAGTTAGTTAAAATGGACCTTCTTCGGTTTTTCTCTATTCTCACTCATGTTTATGCCTTCGTTTATTTAAATAGTTTAAAATGGTCCTTTTTGCTTTTTCTTTTGTTTGTTGAAATTGACACAAATTATAAGTCCTTTGTTAATTTGAATACTCCAAAATGGTGCAATTTCTTTGTTTTTCTCGGTGGTACAAAACTAAATACTCCATTGCTTATTTGAGTAGTAAAATTATAAAATAGTCCTTCTTCGCCCTTCTTCTGAGCCAGTTAAATGCCTTTTCTCATTGGTACAAAATTTAATAGGTCACTTAAATTTATTCCATCGTTTGTTTAAATAGTACAAAAAGGTACAGAAATTCTCAGTTAGTTAAAATGGGCCTTCTTCGGTTTTTTTCTAGTTAGTACAATTTTGTTCTTTCGTTAAAATACTCAGCTACAAAATTTAATAGCTCACTCATATTTATGCCTTCGTTTATGAGGCTAGTTTAAAATGATATAAAATAATCCTTTTTTTGCTTATTCCTTTGGTTGTTGAAATAATACAAAATGGTATAAAATACTCAACTTCGGTTTTTCAAATGCATTACTTCGTTTAATTGATTTTAGAGTTGACACAAATTATAAGTCCTTTGTTTATTTGAATACTCCAAAATGGTGCAAAACTAAATACTCCATTGTTTAAAATAGTCCTTCTTCGCCTTTTGCTGAGCCATTTCTCATTGGTACAAAATTGAATAGGTCACTTAAATTTATTCTTTCGTATATTTAAATATTCAGCTAGTTCATTTTTTCTCGTTGGTATAAAAAGTAGAACATCGAAATTATTTTTTCGTCACAGAAATTATGAACTTGTTAAAATGATCCTTCTTCGGGTTTTTCTGATTGATACAAAAATAGAACATTTCAGTATTTCAAAAGTTACATAATGATCAAATTTGAGTAAAATGGTTCATGTTCGCTTTCTCAAATTTAGCCCTTCGTTTTGTTTAAATAATACAACATGCACTAGAAATTCTAAGCTAGATAAAAATGGCATTTCTCCTTGGTACAAAATGGAATAGATCACTTAAATTTATTCTTTCGTATATTCAGCTAGTTCATTTTTTCTCGTTGGTATAAAAAGTAGAACATCGAAATTATTCTTACATAAATTCTGCGCTGGTTAAAAAGGACTTTTTTTGCTTTTCTTTCGTTTATTTGAGTAGTACAAAATGGTATAAAATACTTAGCAAGTTAAAATGAACCTTCTTCGGTTTTTTTGTTTATTGAAGTAGTACAAAATGGCAATTCTCGTTGGTACAAAATTGAATAGGTCATTCAAATTTATCTTTTCATTTGTTTAAATAGTTAAAATGGTATATCTTTGCTTTTCTTGTGATTGGTACAAAAAATAAAATTTCGTTTATTTGAGTAGTACAAAATTGTACAGAAATATGGAACTAGTTAAAACGGATCTTCTTCATTTTTTTCTGGTTCATACAAAGATAAATACTCCATCCAAATTTGAGTCAAATGGTCCATGTTCGCTTTCTCAAATTTAGCCCTTCGTGTTGCTTAAATAATACATAGCTAGTTAATACGGCATATCTTTCGGTTCAAAATTTTCGGTGCGGATTTTGCAAAGTAAAATTCCGTTTTTTTCTATTTACAGCTTTAGAAAGAATACGTTATTGGGAAAAACACTTTTGGTGATCTATAGTGGGAACAGCCCCAATTACTTTTTCTTGCAAACACCTGATTTTTTCCGATAATTTTGCTTTCAATATAGCGTTACAGTGAATAATTGTTGATCGTTAAGAATAATAGGTTATTAGAAAAAACAGTAATTGGTGTTCTATAGTTGGAACAGTCCCAATTACTTTTTCATGCAAACACCTGATTTTTTCCGAGAAAAGAATTCTATAAGCATTGCTTTACAGTGAATAATTGTTGAACGTTAAGAATAATAGGTTATTAGAAAAAACACTAATTGGTGTTCTATAGTTGGAAGACAGCAATTAAGATAAAACAGCACTCATTAACGATTTTACAATATTCTAAAAGTTAGATAAACAGCAAAAAAAAAATGGAGCGATTTAATATAATATCCGAATCTCAGCAATATTATTACTAAATGTGGAAACAGCACCTCAATATGTGGCTCAGTTTTCGTGTTATTAGGTTTTAAGTACTTTGACCTTTGAACTCGATGGTCATTATTTTGGAACTTGTAGTAGTTGATGACCTATTACTCAATGTGGAAACAGCACCTCAATATGTGGCTCAGTTTTCGTGTTATTAGGTTTTAAGTACTTAGACCTTTGACCCCGATGATTAGTATTTTGGAACTTGTAGTAGTTGATGACCAGTTACTAGATTTGGAAACAACATCTCAATATGTGGTTTCGTTTACGAGTGATTGGGTTTTAAGTATGTTGACCTTTGACCTCGATGATCATTATTTTGGAACTTGTAGTAGTAGTTGATGACCTATTACTCAATGTGGAAACACCACCTCAATATGTGGATCCATTTCCAAGTTATTAGGTTTTAAGTATGTTAACCTTTGACCTCGATGATTAGTATTTTAGAACTTGTAGTAGTTGATGACCAGTTACTAGATTTGGAAACAACATCTCAATATGTGGTTTCGTTTTCGAGTTATTGGGTTTTAAGTATGTTGACCTTTGACCTCGATGACCACTAATTTTGGGACATGTAGTAGTTGATGACCAATTACTAAATGTGGAAACAGCACCTCAATATGTGACTCAGTTTTCGTGTTATTAGGTTTTAAGTATGTTGACCTTTGACCTCGATGATCAGTACTTTTTTAACATGTAGTAGTTGGTGACCGATTACTAAATGTGGAAACAGCACCTCAATATGTGGCTCAGTTTTCGTGTTATTAGGTTTTAAGTATTTTGACCTTTGACCTCGATGGTCATTATTTTGGAACTTGTAGTAGTTGATGACCAGTTACTAGATTTGGAAACACCACCTCAATACGTGGATCCATTTTCGAGTAATTAGGTTTTAAGTACTGTGACCTTTGCCCTCGATGGCCACTATTTTGGAACTTGTAGTAGTTGATGACCAGTTACTAGATTTGGAAACAGCACCTCAATATGTGGATCCATTTCAGAGTTATTTGGTTTTAAGTATTTTGGTCTTTGACCTCGATGACCACTAATTTTGGGACATGTAGTACCTGATGACCTATTGCTAAATGTGGCTCTGTTTTCGACCTTGATGACCAATTGCTAAATGTGGAAACAGCACCTCGATATGTTGTTTCGTTTCTTAGTTTGACCTTTGTTCACTATGGTCAGTAGTTTGAGGACATGCTTATGTCATTTCTGCTATGTTAAAATAGAGGTTGGAAAAGGGAACGAGTTCACCCCTGCTATGTTATGTGTTATCTGATATGTTAAAATAGGGGTTGGAAAACGAATACACCCTTGCTATCTGCTCTTCTATGTGTTCGTAATTTCTGTTATCTTAAAATAGGGGTTGGAAAATACGCCATGTATTATCTGTTGTGCTGTGTGTTACGTAGTGTTATGTGTTATCTTCTGTGTTCGTAGGGGTTCATAAAAGAGAATGAATACACCCTTGTTATGTTACGTACTCTTATGTGTTATCTGTTCTGCTGTGTGTTACGTAGTGTTATGTGTTATCTTCTCTTCTATGTGTTCGTAATCTTATGTGTTATCTCCTATGTTAAAATAGGGGTTGGAAAATATGCTCATAAAAGAGAACGAGTACACCCTTGTTATGTTACATACTCTTATGTGTTATCTGTTGTGCTGTGTGTTACGTAGTGTTATGTGTTCGTAGGGGTTGAAAAATATGTTCATAAAAGAGAATAAATACACCCTTGTTATGTTACGTACTCTTATGTGTTATCTGTTCTGCTGTGTGTTACGTAGGGAACGAGTACACCCCCTTAAAATGGAGGTCGTAAAAGAGAACGAGTTCACCCCTAAAAGAGAACGAATTCACCCCTAAATGGAGGTCGTAAAAGGCCGTGGGCTCACGGTGCACGGTGGTCATTTTCCCGTGGGCTCACGGTGCACGGTGGTCATTTTCCCAGGGGCTTGTGAGTTGGCAAACGCTGAGCCAGATCGATCATTTTTCTACTACTATCAAAGAAGAGCCGAACTTCGTGACCTTCACAATAAACGTACATGCACCTCTTCTGTATGTACGTTTATTGTTAGCACGTACGACCTAGTAGTTTGTAATACTACTCTGCGAAGTAGCTCAAGTGGTAGAGCATTAGCTTCGCATTCGGGAGGTCGTGGGTTTGATTCTCGCTGCCGACCATCCTGACGATTTTTCCATGGTTTCCTTCAGTCCTATCAGACAAATTCCAAGATAGTACCTACTAAAAACAAACCCTAGCCGATACCTTCCAAAATCCTTACCATTGTTGTTGTTGTTGTTGTTAGATATCCAGTACAAAATGGCCTCTGGGCTGTATCTGGTGATTGTAAAATAAATAAAAAAATAAATAAATAAATATGTCACATAAGTCGTACCTGAAATATCAAACATAGTTCCCATCAGCATCGACGACCTTCTAGCAATGTTCTGGAAGGCCATGGATTCCATCGCGTTAGAACTTGGTGCGCTATGAAGCGAAGAAGGTATCAAGTGCATTTTGCACCTCTACTTGAGATTTGAACTGACGTCCTCTAAGGTGATTGTCCAAGGAATGGAACAGGTGATAATCAGACGGTAGCAATTCGTCCAGGAACTGTAACGTATGCAAGAATGTTTCCCATCCAAGGCGTAGAATTGTGTCCCGGTCATCCTAGCCACGTGGGGCTTAGTGTTGTCCTGTAACAGGAGGACCCCTTTGCGATTCAGAAGTGTTGGCTCCAGAGTTTTGAATTTTTCTTGAACACATCTAACTACTGACAGTACAAAGTTGCATTGATACTCTAATCAGGTGCCAGTTCCCGATGCACGATGCTGCGAGCAGTATACCAAACACACGAGGACCTTCTTCTCTTGAAGTGCTGGTTTCGGCTGTTTTGGAACCAGTTCATGTAATGCTAACCAATGATAACGGTGCCGTGGAGCATCGTAGAGAATCCACTTCTCATCACATGTCAACACCCTGTCCAGAAATGACTCCTTCCTCAGACGAGACAACAATGAAACACATGTGTCTGCTCGCATTGCCTTCTGACCCAGAGTCAAATCATGAGAGACCCATCGACCCAAGTTGTAGTGCTTCCCTAGTTGATGGAGGTGCTGAAAAATGGTTTCTTCACTCACACTGAATTGTAGTGCCAGTTAATCACGTATCTGGCCACTGTTGCCTGAAGAGTTTCATTTTGTACAGGTCTTGATCTTCCGGTACGTGGTGCGTCTTCTAGTATTTTGTGTTCTTAAACATGTTAAACCATGAACATAATGTTTCCTCTTTCCTGCATAAGAAGCTAATATTAATATTTTAATCTATAGCCATACTTTTGATAACATAAATTAACAAATACTTTTTCATGAAGTACAGAATTTTTGTGCTCTCTCCAATAGTTCACATTTAGCATATTACGTATTTTTTAAAAGAAATTCTTGTTTCATATATTTCTTGTAACTGAATAAGTTTTATGATTCTCGTTTGTAACTCAGTGGCATTTCAAAAATATTTTCTGTAGCTGTAAATAAAGGTGTTCTACATTCCTAAACTTACAGATTCCCGTGTTTGTTTTAAAGCTCATGAACTACTTTACGAACAGTAATGTTCGTTGTGGAATTATTAGTGACATTACCATAGTACGTAAGGTTTTAATGTTGATGTCGATATTACCCCAACAAACTGCAGGTCTTCCCCATAGAGTTGGGAAATCCGACACTTCTTCATCGTTCATTTCAATTGTGGCTCCATAGCCACACACTGCTTTTGTGTAACATGTATTGTATTTGTCAAGTAGTAGAAATAGTATACTTAACCATGAGCTATAATTCGTTTTCTTTAATAATTCGTTACAATCTTGTAGTAGTGCAAATATCCTTAAGGTGTCGATATTGCCCCAAATGACCATATATGGATTTAAATAGCTGATGTAGAGACGGTATTGTAAATAAGGGAGGCGCTTTAAGAAAATTCTACTAATAGTGGTATTATTACGCCATATGACCACTATTAGTTTACAGAACGGTGCTGATTCGTCGTTGAATGGAGGCATATTATAGTTGCCTACGAGACTGGATGAGGCATATCTTTTCCAATAGAAATATAGACGAGAGTTCTGATTCGTTGTTGAATGGAGGCATGTTATAGTTGCCTACGAGTCTGGATGAGGCATATCTTTTCCAATAGAAACATAGACGAGAGTTCTGATTCGTCGTTGAATGGAGGCATGTTATAGTTGCCTACGAGTCTGGATGAGGCATATCTTTTCCAATAGAAACATAGACGAGATTTCTGATTCGTCGTTGAATGGAGGCATGTTATAGTTGCCTACGAGTCTGGATGAGGCATATCTCTTCCAATAGAAACATAGACGAGAGTTCTGATTCGTCGTTTAATGAAGGCATATTATAGTTGCCTACGAGTCTGGATGAGGCATATCTTTTCCAATAGAAACATAGACGAGTCATCACTTTCACGAAACGTTTTCTAGTCGAGAAAACCTCAACTCTTGTCTTGTAGGCAACTGCAATATAAGTAATGAATGTTTTCTAAAGAAAATTGTACCGTTCCTCATACAATTTATCATCAATTCCGTCAGCAAGGATGGAGAAGAATATCAATTTCTGATTTTGAGCTTCAGAACTCTCACAGATGTTCAATGATATTCTGATCTAGGGATTGGACGGTTCAGGAGAAGTGTTCAACTTCATCCCTAGGTTCTTGCAAGTGTAACCTTCAGTGTTATGTAATGAATTTTTGCATTGTCATCTTGGAATATTACGTCATCGACCGGTAACGTTTGGATTATACGATGTGTGTAATAATTTAAGATTGTTATGTGTCCTGTAAATATAATCAGATGACTTACAAGAAATTCCGTTCCCCATCATCACAGAGCCGCCGACATGTTTGACAGTAGAGAGGAGAAAGCGCGGAGCGTAAGATTCTTAGAACATTCATCATACATAATACAGCCTAATATTGGAAATAAGGCAAAATAAGCTTCGTCGGACAACATTACGCGTCTATCTAGGGATAGGTGGTCCACTTCCCATGTTTTGGCTACAATTATCGTTGCATGAAAGCGTTGTTTTGGTGATCAACGGATTAGAAATTGCAACTTGATTTCGGATGTTCACATTACGAGCCTGGGTCGGACTGCGATTGTCGCAATAGGCTGTGTTAGGGCTACTGGTTGAGTTTCGCAATCACTTTTGAGAAATTCGCTCTACGGTCCTTGAAGACAATCTTCTCAACGTGCGGCAATCTCTGTCACCGAGACTTTTCTCCCGTCCACTATTAATCTTCGATGATGTTGTTTTGTCATGAGCATACTTCAGCGCCATGAGTGACAGTTCGATTTTGCCATGAATGAATATGCGGATCTCAATGTACGGCAGTTCATTTCGCATGTTCTGTAGACTCCTCATAACGACTCACCTAATATATTGACTCCTTAGATACGCTTTCTCGGAACTAGTGTTTACTCGCAATTTGGTCACTAGAAGCAGAGAGAAAATTTTCATCATTTACCTTTCAAAGAACGTACAAGATGAAATTGCAGTAATTCCTATTATTTGGAACAAATAAACTACCATTACGTAAAAGTATCATAATTGATTGATCTTTTTATCTATCTATCTATCTATCTATCTATGCTCCCAACGTGTCTTGACACTTGGCTTAAGAAGATTTAAGAATTTACTGAAACAGTTTTCGACAAGAATTGATCATATGGCTGAAAATAAAATTGAATATACTTTTTTTGCGATTTGGAACAAACGATACTATACATTTTCCAATAATATCGAAAACGTTGTATCGACAGGTATTTGCTAGATCATTATGTATCATGCATCACAATAGCATATGTAAATGACTAGGATTTAATTCATGCATATGATTATTTTGCTTAATTTGCGTATGAAATGTTTATTTTGCGTATGATTATTTTAGTATAGATTTAGGTAGTTAAATAAAGGATTAGTTGTGGAAGCAATAGTGTAAATTTAAGTTCATTTTACGTATATTATTATTAGTGTTTTATATCATTTTATTTGTGTGAAGGATTTAAATAAGATAGAATTTTATTAATATTGATTGCAAGAGACATATAATTTCAATGCAAAGCTCTAGTTAGATTTTATATGGAAAACACATGAAGTTGCAGAACTCAGCTCTCTTGAAACGCAGCTCAAAAAAGTTTAAAGGCAAGAATCTTTGTCTACTTGAAGAGAACACACACCAGTTTGAAGCATATGGTACATCGTTTTTAACTCTATTAATCATAGTATAGGTGTATATGGCTGGACTTAATGTATCTAAGGTCATACAAAAGGCATAGTTGACAATGTTATTGCAGTCGGAGACGTTGCAAGCAGGAGACACAATGTCGAGAACAGCCATTGTTAAAAACGTTTGCTGGAGTTAAGAGGTACATGTGAAAATCTGGAATACAAAGAGGTGTAAGAAAATGAGAAGCTGGCCGTTTCTCACACCTATTTCCTCGAAAGCTTCATCTGCAACGAACTTTTCCGCCAGCTTAGAGCCGGCCTAGGATTTTGAAGCTCTCCGCCGCTGGGAGAAGAAAAAAACAAAGAGAGAGCATTCCGTGTAGAAACCTTCACCCCTGTTTATAATTATGCTTCCGCAAATAATTCTTTATTGATGTAAAAAATTTCTTGAAGTTTTCGATATCGTAGTATGTAGGATAAGTAGTCGTATTATGGTTTAGAAAATAATTAAAGAAAGACTTATTTCGGTTCTGGATGGCAAGTTCAACAGTTTAAACCTGGGGAGGAAACATAGTAGATGGAATATCGACAAAGTTCTTGTCGAAGCAGAGGACGTCCTGGGGAGAAAACTAGCACCCACGTCAGACAAAATCATGTTGTACTAAGTTTTTATGAAATGACAGCATGTCATATGTTCATAGTATGTGTATTTATGTGTATAGTTACTTATTTTAATGTGCTGTATATTAACAAATTGTTCAATCACCTAAAAACATTGAAAATCGGATGGATATCTCAGTTGCAACAACCCCTCATACGGGTGAAATGCTTACGAGAAATCCCGACAGGTAGCAGCACCACCTATACAAAGGCTGAGGATGAGAAGAACTCAAGTTCAAAGCATGTACATAGTGTTTATAGCTAATTTGTGTGTTTATTGTTGAAATCTCCATTATGTGTTGCATATCAAACGAAAGCCTGATCTTTCTAGTCTTCAGTGCAAGTGACAAAATGTAAATATTGGTTACCAGTTTCAAGTAATCAAAGTGAGAAGTAGGTAAAGTGTGCTAATGAGGTCAGAAAGGACAACGACCTGTGGTGGAAACCCCCTCTCGCCGAAACACCCCCGTCATAAGAATCGCGGTAGGTAGGAACCGAGTCCAGACATTTTGCAACTACAAGGGATTGTTAAAAGAGAATAGCGGGGAAGAGTCAGGGTAATTCGTGTTTGACTTCAGTTGAAGAAGTATCACTCTTCGCGCGCTCTTAGTATATGGGTAATTCGTGCTGGGACTTCGGTAGAAGAAGTATCACTCTTCGCGCGATTCTAGTATACGGTACTTCATGTGTTTGACTTGAGTAGAAGAAGTAACGCTCTTGGTGCTTTGCTCGTAATAGTGCTTTGTGTTATAAGCAAAGAAACTGTCGTCTAGATATTTTGAGAACGTAGGAGTTTTGGTCATGCTCTAGACTATTCGACACTTAAAAGTTAAAAGTTCGTCGTATTCAAATATGTACATTGGTACAGAGCAATAATAGTTTGTTTTTATATAACATTTGCAATGAGTTTTTCGCAAAACTTTGAAAGTGGAAACTACGAACAATCGTTGTAACAAGTGATTCGTAAAGTCAGTGTCATCTTCCCTTTTGTATTTGGGTGATGAAAGTTAGCTAGTCGCACCATAGCCACTTAACGGGCTGGATCGCGCTAGTTAGGCGAAACAAACATTTACCACGCAAATAAACTACACTACGTGCACCGCGAGGATGGGAAACGTCAATTATTCCCTAAAAGACTAGGCGAAATAACAGTGTTGCAGGAAGTCTCGTTTCAATGGGAAGAGAAACGAGGCCTACGGAAGATACTGAGGCCAACGCGGGAGCCAGAGGACATGGAATCCATAGGAATCACTAGGAACCAGGATCAAGAAGTGTGATGTAACGTGCACGAACTCTGATCATATTCAAAGAAAGGCCTATATCGATATAACGAACTTTTTGGCGAAACTAACCTCGAAATTCATGATCAAAAGTATTTTTTTCTTTCTTAGTCTCTGTAAATTGAGTGTAAAGTGTTTGTTTCTTAACGTGTGCTTACTGCATATTAAATTCATTCATTTCCAATGAAACCGGAGTGTATCATTTCTTCACCAGGAGGTCTATTAAGGTATGTAAAATGTGAGAATATTATGTGTCTTTTCCAGCTGTCCTGGAGTTGTTCTAGTCCAGTGCGACATGGCTAACCAACACCTTTACGTTGTTGTGTGAGTGGGAGATAGTATTGTCTCATTACACCTGAAATAAAACCACGTTCAAGGCCCTGAAAATTGGAATCTCATCTTTTCTCAAAATTTTAAAGTAATAATAATTCATTTTGTTCACATAGTATATTTATCATTTAATTAACTTTTGCTCTACCGGCTTTATAAATATTAGCTCTACCGACTTTGCTAGAAAATTAGCATATTATTCAGATTAAATTCATTATCATATTTAAATTTCATCTTATTTACATATATTTACATTTCATTTAAATCTCCCCTTTTGATCTCCCGATTATCACCATATTACAATTATCTCCTAATACAAATGAATGTCGTTGGACGAATGAAAGGATTCCGTGGACTGAAATATGCCGATTACCCTCAATTGAATATGATGCTCAGAATTCATGGAGGTTTTTTTTATGATAGGCTAATAACTCCTGAAAGATTGTATCAATGGAAGAAATTACATGGTCCGAAGTGTCTTTTCTGCCCGAAAGTCGGTACAGGATCACATATAATTTATTAATGTGATGCTGTTCAGTCAGTTTGGAAATTTGTAAGCACTTTAATCTGTAAAGTTTGGGTCTTAAATGAAATACCTAATAATAAACTCATGGTAGGCTATTTGAACTCGAAAAAATCAACTGCTATTTCTCTCTCTAATATCTACATCTATATCTATATATCTATATCTATCTATCTATCTATCTATAAATACAATGTAAATATATCTATCTATATATACAGGGTGACCGAGTGACTATGTTACAAAATTTAAGGGATTATTTCTGACACGGAAACAAGAAAAAAGTTCAAATAAACTTTTGTCCAATGTACATAATTTCGGAGCTACAAGGTGCCGAAAGCGTGGGAAAATGACATGCAAAGCTCTATAGCTCGACTATGGTGAATGATAGAGCTAATGCGGCATGATCACGTCAAAGACACCGAAGCTGCTGTATTGAAAAATGCTTAGGTCGAGATCGTGCAATTCGTGCACAAGGGATTCTCCAAAGGAGCGTAGGGATTCCCGGATAATCTTTCAAGAAAGATGGGTCGAAAAGGATACGGATGAATAGCTGTCCCAACTGCTAGCAATAATGTGTCTGTACTAAGTCGATATCTCGCACAAGCACAAAATGGCGAACTGGTTTATACGTACCATGTGTGGTTGCATAACGCGCACTAAATAAGAGTGGGAAACATGAAAGGAAAATGTGAATAAATTGTTACAAATGGTAAATACATGATATTACGCCGTCCTATCATTGAACAGACGCTTTTAATAAAAGATAATAGTAACGAAACGTACTAAAATGTTGTAAAAGGATAACACTATTAAATTCTTTCTTCCATGTATTGTTGTCATTGAAAACAAATAAACAAAACTGAGCGAAACAACCATAATGCAAAAGAGGTTGTTTCCTAAAAACAAAAGTCACAAGAATGGGAATAATGTCTTCAATCATCAATTTACAGCAGGATTGAATGCAGCCAAGAACATCATCAATTACCTGTTAACGAGACAAATCTCCCAATTATCCTACAATAGGTGATGGACATAGCGTCCCTCTACTTCAACACAGGCGTTACAGCGTCGCAGTAAGTTCTGACGTATCCGCTGTAACAACCCAGAAGCTGTTCTTATAGTATCACAGGCAGCGAGTATTCGTGCTAATAGTTCTTATGCGTTGTCTATAGGCGTTTCATAGACAAGTGTTTTGACATGACCCCACAAGAAAAATCAAGGGTCGTGCAGGCCAATTACAAGGACCGACTCTTCCAATCCATTTGTCTCGAAACGTTTGATTCAAATACTCTCGAGGACTAGCTGAAAAGTGGGCTGGGGCGCCATCATGTTGAAACCACATCCATTCACGAACACCGAGAGGGACATCTTCTAATATCTCTGGAAGTATGTCTCGCAGGAATCTCGTATACACTGGTGCAGTTAATCGTGGTGGTAGTAAATATGGACCTATTATCTGATCACTGATAATACCTGCCCACATATTTATGGCGAATTGGTCTTGGTGGCCCCTTTCCACAATTGCATAAGGATTTTCGTCTGCCCATACATGACTATTGTGACTATTAAATATCTCTCTTTCGTAAAACAAGCTTCGTCGATGAAAAGCACGTAGGTAGCAAACTGCGGATCAATTACAGAACGTTGGAGAAACCACTCACAAAACCGAACGCGAGGTTAAAAGTCAGTTGGACGTAAGGCCTGAACCCTCTGCGGATGATAGTGTTGTAACTGTTGCTCGTGTACTTCGTTCCAAACATTATCTTGTGCTACTCCACTTTCACGTGCTAATTTCCGTGTACTTACTGTTGGGTCTTGGGAGAAACGATCAAGCACTTGTTCTTCAAAGTCCGGAGTCCTTGTGGTTCTTCGTTTTCCTCGGTCGTAGTGTTGAGGTTGTAAATTCCCCGTGTCTCGTAAGCCTTGAAAAAGTCTGGCAAACATAGTATGGGCTGGATGTCTTCTTTGTGGATACTTCAGTGGATATAACCTATCAGCTTCTCGACTGTTGCCATTTGCTTGACCGTATACAAATATCATGTCCGCAAGTTCTGCTATCGAATACTCCATTTGATCTCACATTCGAACAAGCAAAGCACAAACTGCACTAAGGAACTCGTACGCTACGAACAAACCACATGAAGAATGACCTTCCACCTTCCACAACGCCTTCTAGTAAGGTTGTCTTATACTTTCCTTACCTTCGATTGTTTTCTACGACAGAAGGAAGAACAAATGCTTGTGATCGAACTTGCAAACTGTGGCGTACTTCAGGTGATAACACCGTCTGTGAAAAAAAAAATATCTTCTAAACGATAACAATATGACGACATGTTAAGCATTCTAGACAAAATCTCGGAATCAGTCCTGCAAAATATCGGAAGCAGCGACTAAAACAAACGTCCTGATAAATTGTTTTTCCTTGTTCTTTTGCAATGTTCGGGTAACGCACATTACGGCTAATGATAAGAAACGGATATTTTACTATTGTTCTCTGGCAATGGTCACAATTAACATGGGATGGCGGAAAAATCCCCCTCTCATAAAAAGTATCCTCGGCTCCTATCATCAAATAAAATAAGATTTCTGCCTGGAAGAAAGCACCCATATCCCCCGGTTTTTCCCCTTAGTTTTATTTGCTTTCAATGACAAAACTACATGGAAGAAAACAATGTTAGTGTGATGTTTGTACAACATTTTAGTGCGTTTCATGATTATTCCCTTTATTAAATGCGTCTATACGTACAATGAACAGGAGAGTGTACTATCATGTATTTACCATTTGTACCAATTTATTCACATTTTCCTTTCATATTTTCCCACTATTATTGAGTACGCGTTATGCAACCACACATGGCACGTATAAACCTGTTCGCCATTTTGTGCTTGTGGGAGTATCGACTTAGTATACAGACGCATTATTGCTAGCAGTTGGGACAGTTATTCATCCGTATCCTTTTCGATCCATCTTTCTTGAAAGATTATCCGGGAATCCCTACGCTCCTTTGGGGAATCCCTTGTGCACGAATTGCACGATCTCGACCTAAGCATTTTTGAATACAGCAGCTTCGGTGTCTTTGACGTGACCATGCAGCATTAGCTCTATCATTCACCATAGTCGAGCTATAGAGATTTGAATGTCATTCTCCCACGTTTTCGGCACCTTGTAGCTCCGAAATTATGTACGTTGGACAAAAGTTTATTTGAACTTTTATTCTTGTTTCCGTGTCAGGAATCATCCCTTGCATTTTGTAACATAGTCACGCGGTCACCAGATATATATATATATATATATATATATATATATATATATATATATATATATATATATATATATATATATCGAGAGAGAGAGAGAGTGTGTGTGTGTATGTTTTAAAAGTCCCCTGAAAGAGTACGTTATTAACATTGCTGATTGCTGTTGATTCTGCATTGATTAATATCTATGATCTTCAATTAATATGTAACAAGACTATTTTAAGGAAAAATTGTATCTAGCAAATCACCACGAAACTTAATACCAATAAGGCATCATACAATGGCTACATGGGCTCATTATTAGAATAACATCTACGCATCTTTTCATATAGAATTACACTCTTTAATGAAAGGTTTGTAACAAAAAAGTAAGGTTAAAAAAGATCAATCTTCTAAAAACAAAATTGGTAATCCAAAATTTGGTCCATTTCTTATCGCACTGTTCTTAGTAAAAATGTAGTAGCTGCTTCTTAGCCAGTATTCTCTTCTAAATTGTTCTTAGTGAAAATGTGATGGCGGCTTCTTAGCCAGTCTTCTCTTCTAAATTGCTCCTACTAAAAATGTCGTAGCGGCTTCTTAGCCACTATTCTCTTTTAAATTGCTCCTGCTGAAAATGTGGTGGCGGCTTCTTAGCCACTCTTCTTTTCTAAATTGTTCTTAGTGAAAATGTGATGGCGGCTTCTTAATCAGTCTTCCCTTCTAAACTGTTCTTAGTGAAAATGTGATGGCGGCTTCTTAGCCAGTCTTCTGTTCTAAATTGCTCTTACTGAAAATGTGATGGCGGATTCTTAGTCAGTCTTCTCTTCTAAATTGCTCCTACTGAAAATGTGGATATCGGCTCCTTAGCCAGTATTCTCTTCTAAATTGTTCTTAGTGAAAATGTGATGTCGGATTCTTAGTCAGTCTTCCCTTCTAAACTGTTCTCAGTGAAAATGTAATGGCGGCTTCTTAGCCAGTCTTCTGTTCTAAATTGCTCTTACTGAAAATGTGGATATCGGCTCCTTAGCCAGTATTCTCTTCTAAATTGTTCTTAGTGAAAATGTGATGTCGGATTCTTAGTCAGTCTTCCCTTCTAAACTGTTCTCAGTGAAAATGTAATGGCGGCTTCTTAGCCAGTCTTCTGTTCTAAATTGCTCCTACTGAAAATGTGGATATCGGCTCCTTAGCCAGTATTCTCTTCTAAATTGTTCTTAGTGAAAATGTGATGTCGGATTCTTAGTCAGTCTTCCCTTCTAAACTGTTCTCAGTGAAAATGTAATGGCGGCTTCTTAGCCAGTCTTCTGTTCTAAATTGCTCTTACTGAAAATGTGGATATCGGCTCCTTAGCCAGTATTCTCTTCTAAATTGTTCTTAGTGAAAATGTGATGTCGGATTCTTAGTCAGTCTTCCCTTCTAAACTGTTCTCAGTGAAAATGTAATGGCGGCTTCTTAGCCAGTCTTCTGTTCTAAATTGCTCCTACTGAAAATGTGGATATCGGCTCCTTAGCCAGTATTCTCTTCTAAATTGTTCTTAGTGAAAATGTGATGTCGGATTCTTAGTCAGTCTTCCCTTCTAAACTGTTCTCAGTGAAAATGTAATGGCGGCTTCTTAGCCAGTCTTCTGTTCTAAATTGCTCCTACTGAAAATGTGGATATCGGCTCCTTAGCCAGTATTCTCTTCTAAATTGTTCTTAGTGAAAATGTGATGTCGGATTCTTAGTCAGTCTTCCCTTCTAAACTGTTCTCAGTGAAAATGTAATGGCGGCTTCTTAGCCAGTCTTCTGTTCTAAATTGCTCTTACTGAAAATGTGGATATCGGCTCCTTAGCCAGTATTCTCTTCTAAACTGTTCTTAGTGAAAATGTGCTGGCGGCTTCTTAGCCAGTTTTCTCTTCTAAATTGCTCCTACTGAAAATGTGATGGCGGATTCTTAGTCAGTCTTCCCTTCTAAACTGTTCTTAGTGAAAATGTGATGGCGGCTTCTTAGCCAGCCTTCTCTTCTAAATTGCTCCTACTGAAAATGTCGTGGCGGCTTCTTAGCCACTATTCTCTTTTAAATTGCTCCTGCTGAAAATGTGGTGGCGGCTTCTTAGCCACTCTTCTCTTATAAATTGCTCCTACTGAAAATGTGATGGCGGCTTCTTAGTCAGTTTTCCCTTCTAAACTGTTCTTAGTGAAAATGTGATGGCGGCTTCTTAGCCAGTCTTCTGTTCTAAATTGCTCCTGCTGAAAATGTGGATATCGGCTCCTTAGCCAGTATTCTCTTCTAAATTGTTCTTAGTGAAAATGTGATGTCGGATTCTTAGTCAGTCTTCCCTTCTAAACTGTTCTCAGTGAAAATGTAATGGCGGCTTCTTAGCCAGTCTTCTGTTCTAAATTGCTCCTACTGAAAATGTGGATATCGGCTCCTTAGCCAGTATTCTCTTCTAAATTGTTCTTAGTGAAAATGTGATGTCGGATTCTTAGTCAGTCTTCCCTTCTAAACTGTTCTCAGTGAAAATGTAATGGCGGCTTCTTAGCCAGTCTTCTGTTCTAAATTGCTCCTACTGAAAATGTGGATATCGGCTCCTTAGCCAGTATTCTCTTCTAAATTGTTCTTAGTGAAAATGTGATGTCGGATTCTTAGTCAGTCTTCCCTTCTAAACTGTTCTCAGTGAAAATGTAATGGCGGCTTCTTAGCCAGTCTTCTGTTCTAAATTGCTCTTACTGAAAATGTGGATATCGGCTCCTTAGCCAGTATTCTCTTCTAAACTGTTCTTAGTGAAAATGTGCTGGCGGCTTCTTAGCCAGTTTTCTCTTCTAAATTGCTCCTACTGAAAATGTGATGGCGGATTCTTAGTCAGTCTTCCCTTCTAAACTGTTCTTAGTGAAAATGTGATGGCGGCTTCTTAGCCAGCCTTCTCTTCTAAATTGCTCCTACTGAAAATGTCGTGGCGGCTTCTTAGCCACTATTCTCTTTTAAATTGCTCCTGCTGAAAATGTGGTGGCGGCTTCTTAGCCACTCTTCTCTTATAAATTGCTCCTACTGAAAATGTGATGGCGGCTTCTTAGTCAGTTTTCCCTTCTAAACTGTTCTTAGTGAAAATGTGATGGCGGCTTCTTAGCCAGTCTTCTGTTCTAAATTGCTCCTACTGAAAATGTGGATATCGGCTCCTTAGCCAGTATTCTCTTCTAAATTGTTCTTAGTGAAAATGTGATGTCGGATTCTTAGTCAGTCTTCCCTTCTAAACTGTTCTCAGTGAAAATGTAATGGCGGCTTCTTAGCCAGTCTTCTGTTCTAAATTGCTCTTACTGAAAATGTGGATATCGGCTCCTTAGCCAGTATTCTCTTCTAAACTGTTCTTAGTGAAAATGTGCTGGCGGCTTCTTAGCCAGTTTTCTCTTCTAAATTGCTCCTACTGAAAATGTGATGGCGGATTCTTAGTCAGTCTTCCCTTCTAAACTGTTCTTAGTGAAAATGTGATGGCGGCTTCTTAGCCAGTCTTCTCTTCTAAATTGCTCTTACTGAAAATATGGATATCTGCTCCTTAGCCAGTATTCTCTTCTAAATTGTTCTTAGTGAAAATGTGATGGCGGCTTCTTAGCCAGTCTTCCCTTCTAAACTGTTCTTAGTGAAAATGTGATGGCGGCTTCTTAGCCAGTCTTCTGTTCCAAATTGCTCTTACTGAAAATATGGATATCGGCTCCTTAGGCAGTATTCTCTTCTTAATTGTTCTTAGTGAAAATGTGATGGCGGCTTCTTAGTCAGTCTTCTGTTCTAAATTGCTCTTACTGAAAATGTGATGGCGGATTCTTAGTCAGTCTTCTCTTCTAAATTGCTCCTACTGAAAATGTGGATATCGGCTCCTTAGCCAGTATTCTCTTCTAAATTGTTCTTAGTGAAAATGTGATGTCGGCTTCTTAGTCAGTCTTCCCTTCTAAACTGTTCTCAGTGAAAATGTAATGGCGGCTTCTTAGCCAGTCTTCTGTTCTAAATTGCTCTTACTGAAAATGTGGATATCGGCTCCTTAGCCAGTATTCTCTTCTAAACTGTTCTTAGTCAAAATGTGCTGGCGGCTTCTTAGCCAGTTTTCTCTTCTAAATTGCTCCTACTGAAAATGTGATGGCGGATTCTTAGTCAGTCTTCCCTTCTAAACTGTTCTTAGTGAAAATGTGATGGCGGCTTCTTAGCCAGCCTTCTCTTCTAAATTGCTCCTACTGAAAATGTCGTGGCGGCTTCTTAGCCACTATTCTCTTTTAAATTGCTCCTGCTGAAAATGTGGTGGCGGCTTCTTAGCCACTCTTCTCTTATAATTTGCTCCTACTGAAAATGTGATGGCGGCTTCTTAGTCAGTCTTCCCTTCTAAACTGTTCTTAGTGAGAATGTGATGGCGGCTTCTTAGCCAGTCTTCTCTTCTAAATTGCTCTTACTGAAAATGTGGATATCTGCTCCTTAGCCAGTATTCTCTTCTAAATTGTTCTTAGTGAAAATGTGATGGCGGCTTCTTAGCCAGTCTTCCCTTCTAAACTGTTCTTAGTGAAAATGTGATGGCGGCTTCTTAGCCAGTCTTCTGTTCCAAATTGCTCTTACTGAAAATATGGATATCGGCTCCTTAGGCAGTATTCTCTTCTTAATTGTTCTTAGTGAAAATGTGATGGCGGCTTCTTAGTCAGTCTTCCCTTCTAAACTGTTCTTAGTGAAAATGTGATGGCGGCTTCTTAGCCAGTCTTCTGCTTTAAATTGCTCTTACTGAAAATGTGGATATCGGCTCCTTAGCCAGTATTCTCTTTTAAATTGTTCTTAGTGAAAATGTGATGGCGGCTTCTTAGTCAGTCTTCCCTTCTAAACTGTTCTTAGTGAAAATGTGATGGCGGCTTCTTAGCCACTATTCTCTTTTAAAATGCTCCTGCTGAAAATGTGGTGGCGGCTTCTTAGCCCGTCTTCTCTTCTAAATTGCTCCTGCTGAAAATGTGATGGCGGATTCTTAGTCAGTCTTCCCTTCTAAACTGTTCTTAGTGAAAATGTGATGGCGGCTTCTTAGCCAGTCTTCTCTTCTAAATTGCTCTTACTGAAAATGTGGATATCTGCTCCTTAGCCAGTATTCTCTTCTAAACTGTTCTTAGTGAAAATGTGATGGCATCTTCTTAGCCAGTCTTCTCTTCTAAATTGCTCCTACTGAAAACGTGATGGCGGATTCTTAGTCAGTCTTCCCTTCTAAACTGTTCTTAGTGAAAATATGATGACGGCTTCTTAGCCAGTCTTCTCTTCTAAACTGTTCTTAGTGAAAATGTGATGGCGGCTTCTTAGCCAGTCTTCTGTTCTAAATTGCTCTTACTGAAAATATGGATATCGGCTCCATAGCCAGTATTCTCTTCTAAATTGTTCTATGTGAAAATGTGATGGCGGCTTCTTAGTCAGTCTTCCCTTCTAAATTGTTCTTAGTGAAAATGTGATGGCGGCTTCTTAGTCAGTCTTCCCTTCTAAACTGTTCTTAGTGAAAATGTGACGGCGGCTTCTTAGCCAGTCTTCCGTTCTAAATTGCTCTTACTGAAAATGTGGGTATCGGCTCCTTAGCCAGTATTCTCTTCTAAATTGTTCTTAATGAAAATGTGATGGCAGCTTCTTAGTCAGTCTTCCCTTCTAAACTGTTCTTAGTGAAAATGTGATTCCGGCTTCTTAGGCAGTCTTCTCTTCTAAATTGCTCCTACTGAAAATGTGGTTGCGGCTTCTTAGCCACTATTCTATTTTAAATTGCTCCTGCTGAAAATGTGGTGGCGGCTTCTTAGCCACTCTTCTCTTCTAAATTGCTCCTACTGAAAATGTGATTGCGGATTCTTAGCCAGTCTTCTGTTCTAAATTGCTCTTACTGAAAATGTTGATATCGGCTCCTTAGCCAGTATTCTCTTCTAAATTGTTCTTAGTGAAAATGTGATGGCGGCTTCTTAGTCAGTCTTCCCTTCTAAACTGTTCTTAGTGAAAATGTGATGGCGGCTTCTTAGCCAGTCTTCTGTTCTAAATTGCTCTTACTGAAAATTTGGATATCGGCTCCTTAGCCAGTATTCTCTTCTAAATTGTTCTTAGTGAAAATGTGATGGCGGCTTCTTAGTCAGTCTTCCCTTCTAAACTGTTCTTAGTGAAAATGTGATTGCGGCTTCTTAGCCAGTCTTGTGTTCTAAATTGCTCTTACTGAAAATATGGATATCGGCTCCTTAGGCAGTATTCTCTTCTTAATTGTTCTTAGTGAAAATGTGATGGCGGCTTCTTAGTCAGTCTTCCCTTCTAAATTGTTCTTAGTGAAAATGTGATGGCGGCTTCTTAGTCAGTCTTCCCTTCTAAACTGTTCTTAGTGAAAATGTGACGGCGGCTTCTTAGCCAGTCTTCCGTTCTAAATTGCTCTTACTGAAAATGTGGGTATCGGCTCCTTAGCCAGTATTCTCTTCTAAATTGTTCTTAATGAAAATGTGATGGCAGCTTCTTAGTCAGTCTTCCCTTCTAAACTGTTCTTAGTGAAAATGTGATTCCGGCTTCTTAGGCAGTCTTCTCTTCTAAATTGCTCCTACTGAAAATGTGGTTGCGGCTTCTTAGCCACTATTCTATTTTAAATTGCTCCTACTGAAAATGTGATTGCGGATTCTTAGCCAGACTTCTGTTCTAAATTGCTCTTACTGAAAATGTGGATATCGGCTCCTTAGCCAGTATTCTCTTCTAAATTGTTCTTAGTGAAAATGTGATGGCGGCTTCTTAGTCAATCTTCTATTCTAAATTGCTCTTACTGAAAATGTGATTGCGGATTCTTAGCCAGTCTTCTGTTCTAAATTGCTCTTACTGAAAATGTGGATATCGGCTCCTTAGCCAGTATTCTCTTCTAAATTGTTCTTAGTGAAAATGTGATGGCGGCATCTTAGTCAGTCTTCCCTTCTAAACTGTTCTTAGTGAAAATGTGATGGCGGCTTCTTAGCCAGTCTTCTGTTCTAAATTGCTCTTACTGAAAATTTGGATATCGGCTCCTTAGCCAGTATTCTCTTCTAAATTGTTCTTAGTGAAAATGTGATGGCGGCTTCTTAGTCAGTCTTCCCTTCTAAACTGTTCTTAGTGAAAATGTGATTGCGGCTTCTTAGCCAGTCTTGTGTTCTAAATTGCTCTTACTGAAAATATGGATATCGGCTCCTTAGCCAGTATTCTCTTCTAAATTGCTCCTACTGAAAATGTGATTGCGGCTTCTTAGCCAGTCTTCTGTTCTAAATTGCTCTTACTGAAAATATGGATATCGGCTCCATAGCCAGTATTCTCATCTAAATTGTTGTTAGTGAAAATGTGATGGCGGCTTCTTAGTCAGTCTTCCCTTCTAAATTGTTCTTAGTGAAAATGTGATGGCGGCTTCTTAGTCAGTCTTCCCTTCTAAACTGTTCTTAGTGAAAATGTGACGGCGGCTTCTTAGCCAGTCTTCCGTTCTAAATTGCTCTTACTGAAAATGTGGGTATCGGCTCCTTAGCCAGTATTCTCTTCTAAATTGTTCTTAATGAAAATGTGATGGCAGCTTCTTAGTCAGTCTTCCCTTCTAAACTGTTCTTAGTGAAAATGTGATTCCGGCTTCTTAGGCAGTCTTCTCTTTTAAATTGCTCCTACTGAAAATGTGGTTGCGGCTTCTTAGCCACTATTCTATTTTAAATTGCTCCTGCTGAAAATGTGGTGGCGGCTTCTTAGCCACTCTTCTCTTCTAAATTGCTCCTACTGAAAATGTGATTGCGGATTCTTAGCCAGTCTTCTGTTCTAAATTGCTCTTACTGAAAATGTGGATATCGGCTCCTTAGCCAGTATTCTCTTCTAAATTGTTCTTAGTGAAAATGTGATGGCGGCTTCTTAGTCAATCTTCTCTTCTAAATTGCTCCTACTGAAAATGTGATTGCGGATTCTTAGCCAGTCTTCTGTTCTAAATTGCTCTTACTGAAAATGTGGATATCGGCTCCTTAGCCAGTATTCTCTTCTAAATTGTTCTTAGTGAAAATGTGATGGCGGCTTCTTAGTCAGTCTTCCCTTCTAAACTGTTCTTAGTGAAAATGTGATTGCGGCTTCTTAGCCAGTCTTGTGTTCTAAATTGCTCTTACTGAAAATGTGGATATCGGCTCCTTAGCCAGTATTCTCTTCTAAATTGTTCTTAGTGAAAATGTGATGGCGGCTTCTTAGTCAGTCTTCCTTTCTAAACTGTTCTTAGTGAAAATGTGATGGCGGCTTCTTAGTCAGTCTTCTCTTCTCTAATTGTTCTTAGTGAAAATGTGGCTTGTTTTACGGCCTCCTCCAAAATGTTGTTGTTGAAAATTTGATGCATTTTCTATTGTGGTCTAAACTATCTTATTGAAAAATTGGTTGATTTGCCATTTCACTCTGAAACGTCATAAGTAAACCTTGTTTCAGTCTTCTTCCATTGTCCTCTTGCTGTAAAAGGTCATTATTGATTTGTTTTGATCTCAACATGTTTATTTTCTTGTGATAATTTCTTGTAACTGCTTAGTTGCTAACTTGTAGGTTTTAACCCGTTTACTACTTATTACTACCATCTTCTTGTTTCATGCTTTCATATTTTTCAAGCATTTTGTGATAAATATGAAGACTGATTTTCTGCCATTAGCATCCTTCAGTACTATTGGTCTTTCTTTTAATGTATAACTTAAGTCGATTATCGTTTTAGGCGGCGGGGTTAGTAGTTTGGTATTTATCTTTGTACATTCTTTCTACCTGTTGAAAGAAAGAAAAAGAAATATCTGAAACGGTTTGAACTAAATGTGTGATTTTATAAAGCAATAAGTTGGCATTTAATTATTTATATTTATTTTTAATATGTTTGTGGTAAAGGTTTATTGTACGAGTTGTGAATGCATTGTGTAAAACTATGATGTCTGAGTTTGTTTCTTAGTCGTGAAACGTATGTTATGTATCTCGTGTGATATTCAGTGTATAGTGATGAGTGTTATACTATTTACTAGCCTTACCGCATATCTAGTGGCTAATAAATGCGTCTTCGGTACACATGAATCTGGATTCGATTCCCGGTGGAAGATCATTGAACGCATTAGAGCAGGTTGGATTTTCCCTTGAACTGTAGGTCCAAATCTCACAGAGCCTTCTTGTTGAAATTGAAGCCAAATTTCAGCAAACAACCAATGTAATACTTTGCTACTATCATCATCATAGTCATCCATTGTCAATTCACTGCTCGATAAAGGTCTCTTCAATTCTTGTTTCTGACCATCTATCTTGGGTAATTCTTTCCCATCTTACTCCTTATCGCTTCTTGATTTGTCCTAGGTTTTTTTTCTCTTAGTATCCAGTCAAGGACTTGTTTCGTTCATCAATCGTCATTTCTCCTCGCAATATGTCAAGCCCACTGCCACTTCAGTGTCTTTACTTTCATAATAGCATCCGTCACTCTCATCATCCTTCTGAACCATGTCATTATTTTGATATCTTTGTGGGTCATTCCTAACATATATCTCTCCATTCTTCATTGTATAGTCTCCAGACGATAAATGCATTCAGAAGAAAATAAATATTTCAGTTTTACGTCCCATGATTATGCCGACCAGGCTAAAGGAGATGGTAATAATGAGAAATGAGTGCACTGGTGGAATGACTAAACTGGGAGAAAACGGAAGAACCCCGAGAAAACCCTTAACACAAAGTTTGTCCACCACAAAGCCCACCTAGCACGAGCTGGGATCAAACTAGGTACCCCACGTACCAGTGATGGGTATATGTCTTGTCCATGTCTCCATTCCATATTTTAAAGCAGACAAGCTAATTCATTGAATGTTTTATGCTTTGTATAAATACTGGCATTTGACTTTTCAATATGAAGCTGTGGCTGTCGAATGCAATCCAGCTTAACTTTATACGTCGATTAATTTCTTCTTTAACGCTGATATTGGTTTTATATATCAAAGGATTAATTGTCATACACTTTGCATCATTTAATGCGTCTCTAATTGAACAAATAGTCAATGAAACAAGAAAGTTATCATGCGCCATTTATTAACATTATAGTATATAATCATTACATGGAAGCTTTGCACTAAAATATCAGGATACCGTTTGTTAACGTCTCATACCTGAAAGAAAGAACTAATGATTTAGCCATACGTAATAATAATCACATGCTTGCAATAAATATTACAGATATAAAAATACTTCAAGATGTTTGTTAATATAAGTTTTTATTATAAATGAAATATAAATATAATTAATGGAAGACTTAGAATGAATGAATTATTACACTAATGTTAAATAAAATAATCCTATGATTTCTACGAAGGCGATCTAGCTTACCTAGGTTTATTTATATATCATATATCCAGGTTCGAAGACAATTTATTCAACTAACATCCATGGTATTCTACTCATGAAGCAAACTTCTATTGGTCACTGGTGCAAAACAAACTTCTATTATCTAGTCTTACTAGTTCTGCAGGCAACCTAACTAAATTAAACCTAACCTAATCTACCTAAAGTGCTAAGTCCAATAAAAAGTACTGTATTAACCTTTGTTAATAATATTCTGCTTTATTGTTTCTTCGTTGCTGATGGAGAATGCTGATTTGTTGATAAATTCTGTAACTACTTACATTTTGATGTTCTATATTGACTTCGTATGATTATTGATGCATCACAATTTTGTTTCATAGAATTCTACTTTCAATTTTAGAAATTGATTTATTCGTATTGGAATAATATTACTAACAAGGGACATCACCCAATTGTCCGGCTCCGATTTCAATGAAATTTTTCAAGCTGATAGAGGACATATACGTATTACTTGTGATAACAGAAACTTTTGCCATGGTGCATGTTTTCTATTTTTTTTATATAATTTTTAAGAGTTGTGATGTGGTTATTAGAGATTATTGCAGAAGTCCCTTACTAACCTTTGTAAACGGAGCGTTAATGAAAGAACAACAATATAGATACATATAAGGTCTAGAAGGAAGTTGTATGGTAGGTATGACCTTGACACCAGCCATCTTGAAATCCGCCATTTTGAATTAAGGTCAAGTTTTTTAAATAGCAATAGGGTAATATGATACATAATTTCGGGTTAGAATTTAATCAGGAAGACAATGGTGAAGCCAGTTTTGAGATACACCCATTTGGGGAAAAGTTACAGGCATTTAATTGTTCACTTACTACGTGCGAAAGTCCCTTACCTCCGCTTCTAACCTGCGTATTAATGATAATAAGCACACAGGTAATACATGTTATGCCTAGAGGGAAATGATACGGTAAGGATATCCTTGACGGCAGCCATCTTGAAATCCTCCATTTTGGGTAAAGTGAAGTTTGGAAAATGAAAACCACAGCATGTGACACCTCATTTTAATAGCAAATTTTCCCAAAAAGCCAATGGTATGTTTATTTTTGTTCTACAGTTAACCAGTGTGAATTTAGGACTGACCTATTGTGCACCAAACTTCCATTATTCGATCTTTCAAATTGGCAACACTTCTACTAATTTTCACCGCATGTCTTAAGATTCCAACTGGCACTGCAATTGTTGCCATGGCTCATGTTTTCTAAATTTATTACATTTTTTAAGAGCTGCGATTTGTCAGTTCATGAATAATGTTGGGATAAAGATCCAGCAATCTTTCTGAATTTTTAAGACTATCCATGTAATTATTTATTTCCTATACCTGCGCTTCTAAAACTCGTTTACTGACATAAATCATCGCATAACGAAACAACTCCAACTTTGCATTCAGGTAATACCGAAGACGTAGCTTGTGTAATAGATGAGACGAAAAATCAAATGAAAATTCAGTCCAAAAAGAAAAACGAAATACGATTGTTGTGTAATGTTTTGGGAAAAGTCATATTATGCCTCTTTGATATTTTCTATCATTGCTGCTGTTCTTTTAAAGTTGTATTTATTAAAAATCTTTTATTGTTTGTCGTTTGAGCAACATGCAGGCTACATTTCCTGATAATTTTGTGTTCGTATAACACCAGTTTGTGGTAATTTTATTTGTATTTCTTTACGTCACATAGGTCCATAGGTTCTTCATGTATTCTCGTTTAAAAGAAATAA
This sequence comes from Thermobia domestica, assembly GCF_964235325.1. Taxonomy (NCBI): domain Eukaryota; kingdom Metazoa; phylum Arthropoda; class Insecta; order Zygentoma; family Lepismatidae; genus Thermobia; species Thermobia domestica. Next base: position 79,825,454 of record NC_137463.1, read on the forward strand.
TTAGATTGCAAGTCTTCAAAGTTCAGAAAGATTGCTGGATGCTTTTCCCAACACTATTCACGAACCGACAAATAGCAACTCTTAAAAAATGTAATACATTTAGAAAACATGAGCCATGGTAACAATTGCAAAGTGCCAGTTGGAATCTTAAAACATGCGTTGAAAATTAGGAGTGTTGCCAATTTGAAAGATCGAATAATGGAAGTTTGGTGCACATTAAATCAGTCCTAAATTCATACTGGTTAACTGTAGAACAAAAATAAACATACCATTGGCTTTTTGGGAAAATTTGCTATTAAAATGAGGTGTCACATGCTGTGGTTTTCATTTTCCAAACTTCACTTTCCCAAAATGGAGGATTTCAAGATGGCTGCCGTCAAGGATATCCTTACCGTATCATTTCCCTCTAGGCATAACATGTATTACTTGTGTGCTTATTATCATTAATACGCGGGTTAGAAGCGGAGGTAAGGGACTTTCGCACGTAGTAAGTGAACAATTAAATGCCTGTAACTTTTCCCCAAATGGGTGTATCTCAAAACTGGCTTCACCATTGTCTTCCTGATTAAATTCTAACCCGAAATTATGTATCATATTACCCTATTGCTATTTAAAAAACTTGACCTTAATTCAAAATGGCGGATTTTAAGATGGCTGGTGTCAAGGTCATACCTACCATACAACTTCCTTCTAGGCCTTATATGTATCTATATGGTTGTTCTTTCATTAACGCTCCGTTTACAAAGGTTAGTAAGGGACTTCTGCAATAATCTCTAATAACCACATCACAACTCCTAAAAATTATTAGAAAAATAGAAAACATGCACCATGGCAAAAATTTCTGTCATCATAAATAATACCTATATGTCCTCTATCAGTTAGAAAAATTTCATTGAAATCGGAGCCGGACAATTGGGTGATGTCCCTTGTAAGAAGTTATTTGTTAAATTGAATAGTAAAATGTTACATAACTGAGTATATACTTGTTGTCGTTTAACCTCTTGCATAAATGTATACAATGTTAAAAACAACCTTCATCTATTACGTCATGGTAATACGTAGTTGATCGATCGGACGTTGTGATTATGTGGTTTCCATCATGCCAACCTATTATTCAACGAACTTGGAATGCGTTATCTGTTTTGAGGACATACCTCAACGGAGACCGTGGCCCCGTGTAGCGTAGTCGGGTCCTAGGCAATGACTACGATACAAGAAACTTTGCACCACTCTTTCGCCTACAGTATATATACAAGCTTCAAACACTAAAAATACATCTGCCTTTTCGGAATGTGTGAAAAAAATCCACCGAGTTACTTTCTCCTTGAGACTGGCGGTTGTAAGAAGATAAATTAGATTTGAGGGAGTCGAACAGAACCCTCTAGCACCCTCACATTGCAAATTGAAATCCGTCTTCTACCATTACCATCTTTAGTGCAGAGGGACTCAGATAGTTCTGATCCCATTTTTAATGTTGGGAAAAATGAAATTAAATCTTTGAGTTTTACGTCCCACGCTTATGCTGGCTAGGCTAAAGGAGACGGTGATGATGAGGAATGAGTACAATGGTAGAATGAATAAAGTAGGAAGAAACTAAAGAACCACGAGAAAACCCACGCACACGGTGTTTTTTCTAGCACAAAATTCACTTGGCGCAAGTTTTTAATGTGTTGGGTATGTTCATGTTTCATTTGTGATATTAAGCCATAAACATAATATTTTTTTTATTTCTTTAAAGCAGTGTTTCTCAAACTTTTTCAAGTGAGAAACACTTGTACTGGCCAGAATGTTTTACGGATCACAATATTCTTGTCCCCTTTGAAACCAAAAAATCTATTCGGCATGAGTTAAAACTAGTATACATTTATTTTTAAGGTATTAATTAATTAAAATTAATAATTTTAAATTGATGAATTGTCTGCCACAAGCGCTGCTAGCAACATCTATTAGTGTGATTGTTTAATATTAGAATTAACGCGACGTACATACTGAAATGTTTGCCATTTATTATTAGGATTCGTGCAATTGTATATTGGTATTAATACAACAAAATACATAATAGTTTCTGTCATTAATTCAAGATAATAAAGATTGTTTTATGCATTAAAAAAATTTCACAAAATGTAATGTCAGAAAAAGTGAAAGACTTTTTTCATGAAATTTCCAAACTCTGGGGTTTCAAACTATTGTGTGTGGTATGAATTCATCTGAATCTTAGCTTTTCTGTCTTGATTCGACTAATGTTCACTTTAAGAAAATGTCTAGTTCAGGCTTCGAGGACCACTTACGGTCCGCGGACTACAGCTTGAAGAACGCTGCTCTAAAAGATTTTCATACCTCAAGTAGCAGCAAACAGAAAATTGTGTCTACAGGGTCGCATCCAGAAGTAGTAGGACTGATTTTTCCCCTGCGCGCGGAGCAATGTTGGGGGTGGGCTGCAAGGCCGGATGTTATGGAGGGGAGCCTTGGGAACAGGTGTCGACCGGTGGCAGTCGCCTGCGTGCGTTAGTTGAGTGTGGACCACTGTGTTAGTGACCTGTTGTGACGCCTCGTCGTCAGTTGCGATGGAGCGAAATCTGGAGCAGCGGTACGCCATCAAGTTTTGCATCAACCTGGGAAAATCAGCGACCGAAACCAAGGACATGCTTACGCAGGCCTACAAGGAGGATACCGTGAGCCGCACAATCACCCCGTAAAAAGAAGGCCAGAATGTCGAAACCGAAAGTAAAATCGATGTTGATTGCATTTTTTGACCGTCGTGGCATTGTTCATTAGTTTGTACCTCCTGGACAGAGTGTAAATGCAAGATTTTACGTAAAAGTGCTCACACGGCTGCGAAATCGGATCACACGCGTGCGACCAGACCTGGTGGGAAAATGGAAGCTCCACCATGACAACGCGCCGTGCCACGGCGCGTGGATTGTAAGGGATCTCCTGACCAAATTCGGCGTTTCCACGTTGTCTCACCCCCCTACAGCCATGATGTGGCACCACCGGATTTCTTCTTGTTCCCCCGTATCAACAGGCAGCTCAAGGGGCATTGTTTCGACTCGGTGGAAGCATTCCAAGCGGTGACGACGAGGGCGCTGAATGACATCCCGGAGGACGACTTCCAGAAGGCCTTCGCGACCTGGAAGGCTCGCTACCAGAAGTGTCTGAATGCCCGAGGGGTATTAAGTCGATATACCAAAATGTTCAATAATTTAAAAACAATCAGTCCTACTACTTCTAGATACGACCCTGTATGCTATATGGTTTTAGGGGCGGTGCACATATTACGTAACACTATTTTTGACCAATTTTCACCCCCTTTCATCTTTTGTCTCACTTCGTAACACAAGGGCGAACCCCTTCCCCCTTTGCCATGCAACTTTTTTTTCACCAATTTTGCTTAGTTTGGAGGGTTTTGTAATAAAAAAAAATTAATGGCAGAACTTTTTATTACAAAATGCTTGTACTCTGAAGAAATGTGTAGTATATTTTTCGCTAACAAATCAAAGTATTAGAAAATGGTAGTACCGTAATAATATTTTAACCCCATAGAATTGTTTAATTAATCAGTCTTAATTATTGGATATTTATTGTCGTTTTCCCATGGAGATCGCACCCATTATTTTAGGCCACCGATAATTGGCAAGGAGGAAGTATTGCCTGAAGATATAGGTGAAACAGGATCCAAAGAATTGATATCAACCTCTTCTTCCGAGATTCAGGATGTTTCCTGTATTTGAAGTTTGCCAGTGTCGACGATGCAAAGATCTCGTCGATCACAGATTTGACGTGGCTGCACACGTGGTGGAGTAGAGGTATCTCGTTTGTGAACAAGCTTTCTAACATCTTCTTTGGACTTGGTACTACAGTTCACTCATTTTCAAATTCTTCTTGTCCTAAATCAGTGTCAGAATGCGAATAAACTCGATTTTTCCAGGAAAATTTAAATTCGAAAAGCAGAAAGTTCAGTATGAGATTAATATCCGACGAATTTGGTTTTTAATATCTTATTTTGCTCTGCAAATCGTGGATCATTCCGTCTATTATTTCACAAAAAGAGCATTTTCTATTTCACATGCGAAACTCCTTAAAAGAATATAATGGGTAATGATTCAAATCAAAAGTTTTGAATCATATTCTCAGAAATAGCGATACGAGTGGGAACACGAGGGCAATCGCTAACAACTACATAACTCCAGAAAAGCTTCGTGTGCCGTAAATGCAATACGGCGAAAGCCACTAAATGGAGTTTTATTGTATTGTAGTACACGCAGGGTTCATCACCAGTCATGCTGGTGTCTAGTAGGTCTTCGAATCTCTTCTGCATGATTTATTTTATATAGGCTATATGCTAGTAATTTTCGAAAACAATAGAAATATTTATTTATAAAAAAAGAAAAGAACTGAATAAAAATATTTTTATTCAAAAGATTGCATATAAATCTAAAAATAAAAATAAAAATTACAGCAAAAAAAATGCATTACGTAACGTAGGCGTAAATCCCCTCTTTCCCTTGTGACATTTCGTAACGTAAGGCGTAAACCCCCTTCCTCCCCCTTACTGCGTTACGTAATATATGAATGATCCTTTAGTATTGTCCGTTCACTCTAGGATGGAAAATTGTTTACAAACAACAATTGTAGTGCGACCGTCAAAACCTTGCTTCTCACCCCTACATGGTTAATTCATGGTTGCCAGGCACATGAATCGCCGTACCTAATGTACCTACTTCTGCACAGTCATAGAACAATTATTATACTACATAAATTGCTGCTTTTGAGATGACTGAGATATTAACGTTATGACAAAGCGAGTTAGTTATTATGTAATACAATCTTACATATAATGCACACTCAATTTTGTACAAGTGTTCTCGTTCGAAAGTGTGCGAAAACCTTGTACGCCTGGTAATATTGGAAGCATGCAGTTTGTATTGTAAACAATAAACAGAGAGAACGAAGACCGTTAGGTTCGCTGGACAGCATTGTTTTCATGATAAAGCGACAGAAACATATTGTACTGATTGTAAACAGGGGCTGGGAATTTGGATGCGAGTATAGGTGGAAATATTCTCGCCACATTATTGCCTGTTGGTGAAGGTTTGCAACATGCCAAGTCTAGAATTTCATACTAGTTGAACGAGCTTTGAGGATTAGTGTGATGCAATAATTATAAATACTAACAACCATAGACTTAAAGTATTAGGAAATAAAGCATGCTGCTGTAAGAAGAATATAATACACATTGAATTACGTGTTCAAAGTACAGTATAAAGCGAATTTTAACATGTAAATATTTTAAAGCAGTACTCATTTACCCTGTTTGGATGCCCTTACCAGACACTGTCCAACACAAAAAAGGCATTAAAATAGGTAGATCGAGCGTGGGCATGAACCCAGCCCTGGCTGGTATTCCTTATTAAGGTTTTCCTCAGTCCCACGAGGTGAATTCCTAGATGGTAGCTTCTGTAAGGCAGGGGCGGATCCAGGACCGACTTCTGGGGGTGGTGGGTTTTAATACTGCTACTTAGAGCTACTTTTAAGAGTTCCAAACTCTGGTATGGGTTTTAATTAAATAAGAAAGTTTCCTCTCCGGGGAAGGAAGGCAATATCCCCGATCGCCCCTGGATCCGCCACTGCTGTAAGGCCAGAATTGGGCCAAACACTGAGGCCCCAGAATTGGCAGGAAATATATTACGCCAGTTATGTTGCACAATGTAACATTTCCACAAATATTATGGTGGTGGGTTCCGATATCCCTTTTTCGTTTATATGTGTTTAAATTCATTATGAAGTAAATGTAGAAGTGTTTCTTTCATTCTCTTTCTTTCTTTCTTCTCATCTTTCTCATCCTCGCTCTCTTTTCCCCACCTTCTTAAAATCTGAATACATCCTCCTGTAAGATTGTTTCTCTCCACGGCCCAAGGTTAAAAGAGACCAACCTGATATAGTTAACTATTAGCAGAACTGTACCAATAAATTCACATTAGAGACAGCGCCGTAACTTAGATTTTTTCTGGGGGGCAAGCATTAATACGTGTATTTGGGCCTCCTAGAAAAAGTTTTTTTTCTCATTCTTCGGCCCTCCTCTTTCTATCTTTCCCTTACTATTTATGTCCCCCGGAGCCTGTGGGCCTTCCCTCACGGCAAGGTCTGCGGGGTCGTTATTTACGCACCTGGGCCCCTTCCATACATGACAAATTAATTCAGGGGACAATATTGACAAATCTCAAAACCATACGAATAAATGTTATTTCTAGGGCACCTAATAGTAGACATTTTTTACTGAAGTGGGTTCTCGACCCACTTTTGTTTTATTAACCTTTTGTGTGCTGCTTTATGTAATGTAGTGAAACTGTTTGATGCTTCATTTATAATTTCATGTTCTTATCGTATATGGATTAAGAAAATTTTGCCTCAAAATGGGCCCCTTCGAACGGCAGGGAATCTCCCTGGGGGGCAGTTGCCCCTCCCCTGCTCCACACAAGTTACGGGCCCTGATTAGAGAAGAAGTAAACTGTTTCGAAATTTACGCAATTTGCAAATACCAAACCCTACTAGTGCTAAAGTTGATGAGTTAGTACCACTGTTACCACTGCGATAAGGAGAAAGAAGGGGAAGTACTGCTAAGACTCGCTAGCCAGGTTTTGTGCGGTGTTGCCAATTTGGGGGAAAAGTCGCTAAATCTAGGGGATTCGCCTTCTAGGATAGCGACAAAAAATATTTTTTCCGATTAGCGACTTTTTTGGTGATTTTGGAATGACAATTTGGCGACTTACTTACAAATCTAGCGACTTTTGCGCTGCGAACAACTTGTCCTAAAATAAGTACTATTACCTCGAATCAGTTCAGACATACAGATCTTTTGCTTATTTGAATCAGTGCAGATGTTGACGAGCTCGCAAAGTATGTAATATTTATCTCTATATTCCCGCTTTTGATTGTTGTTATCTCTTACCATCTAGCGGGGACGAACTCCAGCTTTTAATGTCCTTTAGTTTACAGAGCTTCAGTTTAGAGGCACAAATAATACATTACCGATAGCAAACAGATTACCTGTAGAAGCGTGAGTAGACCTTTTAGACCAAGATTTTTTCTAGACCTTTAATTTTGCTGGTTTTTTAAGTTCATTTTTGATTTTGTTGAAGCAAAGTTGATCATAAAGTTCAAAATATATAAAAGTGAAATTATTGTTAGTTATATATGTCTTTGAATCTTTCATATACGTTCTTGTAGTGTAGATAGTACTATAGCTTGAATTGTGTACGTATCTTACACACACATTATATATATATATATATATATATATATATATATATATAGAGAGAGAGAGAGAGAGAGAGAGAGAGAGAGAGAGAGAGAGAGACAGACAGATAGATAGATAGATAGATATATGAAAGAGGCAAAATTCCACGAAAATTTTTTTAGCGACTTTTCACCCAAAATTGGAGTCATTTCATCTCCAAATTAGCGACTTTTTGTATCAACTTGTTGGCAACACTGGTTTTGTGTCAAAACACAGCGCCAAGCTACAGTAAACGGACAATAGTTACTACACATTTTGCTTGTTGCTGAAACAAAATTGAATATTGAAAATCTAAAACAATTTGATATACGCTACTGAAATACTTACTTGAAAGAGAAAACTATTCTAATGTTTGTTAGCATAATAATCCTATGTAACATTCATCTTACCTTCACATACGATGATATAATTTTTCACGCCATCTTAAAAAATACAAGTTATTGTAGTGAAACCATGCTTATTGTTAATTGTTGTTACAGATGCTTTTAAAACAAGTAACAAACATTTGCTCAAATTGTTGTTCTAAATCTAAGCTGTTAATATTTTTTGGATCGTTATTGTAGTACCCACAACTAAAATATAGGGCATGTAAAATTTCTAGTGTTAATTTACCAATAAACTAGCAACTTTCGTTTCATATTGTGGATCTAAGGTAGAATTATAAACCAGAGATGGGTATTTGTCATAACCTTCACTCACAGTCACCCATAATTAACTCCTTTACACTCACTCGCCCTCACTCTCAAATATTATTCATGCTCTCACCTACACCCAGACTCGCTCATAATCGACTTCCTCATACTCACACTTACCCAGCCCCACAATTAAATATTATTGACACCCTCACCCTAATTTGCAGGCACCCTTATGTACCAAAATAATGGTGAGTGGGAATGGCTCTCTCATGAGGGCAAACCACAAGCGTCGAGTCCTTGTTCCAACTATAGGTGTCGAATATTTGTTTCAAACTATAGGCGTCGAGTCCTTGTTCCAAACTATAGGCGTCGAATCTTTGTTCCAAACTATAGATGTCGAATCCTTGTTCTAAACTACAGGTGTCTAATATTTGTTCTAAACTATAGATGTCGAATGTTTGTCCGAAACTATAGGTGTCGAATATTTGTTCCAAACTAGAGGTATCGAATAATTGTTCCAAACTATAGGTGTCTAATATATGTTCCAAACTGTAGATGTCGAATATTCTAACCAGAAGAGATAGATATATTAGTTCTGGTTTCAGCTGACTGATCAGGAAAAAGTAGAATATTCTCTTTGTATGTTGGATTTATAAAAATAAATACTATCTCTTCCGTTTTTACTCTATGAGAATTGAATAGTGGGGGCAGGGGCAGGCCCGTACCCAGCCCAAAAATTTAGGAAGGGCCCGGTAGAAGTTAGGGGGAGTAGTAATTGACGTACTTCTACACAGCAGAGGACTTGCCGCCGCTGTGTATATTTTATTACGTGTCTCTGTGATCTTTTGCGCTGGCGCCATTACTGTCTGACCGTAGTGCGAGTTCCCTTTATACTTTTACCGCCTGCTTTATATATTTTATTACGTATGTGATTTTTTGCTGTAGCCATTATTGTTGGAATTAATTGCGACTTCCTTTTATACTTTTACAGCTTGTTTTGTATAACTTATTACGTATGTGTGATTTTTCCGCTGGCGCCATTACTGTCTGACCGTAGTGCGAGTTCCCTTTATACTTTTACCGCTCGCTTTGTATATTTTATTACGTATGTGTGATTTTTCCGCTGGCGCCCTTACTGTTTGGTTTTGCTTTGACTTCCCTTTATACTTTTACCGCTTGCTTTTTATATTTTATTACGTATGTGTAACCTTTGCGCTGGCGCCATTACTGTTGCGAGTTTTGCACACCCGATTTGTATATTTGCTGCTTGGTAGCCGTGGACGCTAATGGTGTTTTTATTTATAGATACCGGCACACTTTGTATATATATTTATTATTGTGACTTAAGTAAGAAGAGAAAGTTTACGCACCTTTGATGACACGGCCGCTATTTTGTTGGCTATTTCCTGGTTGTTTGTTGTTGCAGTTGTATATAATTTATGTTCATATCGCAGTGTTGTCTGTAATGAGAATAATTACACTGATTTTTCCATAAATAGGTAAATTTTTCTTTTAGGGATGTTTTGTAGTGTTGCAGCGAAAACTAATTAGATTGTTGTTGACTTTAGTTTAGCGTTTCTTTTAGCAGTGAGGTTATATGAGACGTGGACATACTGATTAACGTGGAATCCGAACCACATGAGCTTCCGCCGGGAATAGAACCCGGGTTGACCACGCCAAAGTTGCGTACGTTAACCGATTAGCCAGGGAGGAGCTCTACAGTGATTAGACTACGTATAGTTACCTATAATATAATTTTTACGTAATGAGACCAAGCCCTAATTATGAATTATACTTTAATTTTTACTAGATTAATTATGAATTTACCTTGAACATTCTTTTATTTATATAATTGGAAATGATCAATATTAATTAACCTATAATACTTATTATATGTATATACTTACGTATGAAGAATTGAGCGTTGCCGATTGTGGTTTTGATGGACGGATTTGTTTTTCCAATATGGCGGCGTTGCGTGATTGTTGAACAGAGGTTCCTCCATAGTAGGACTCTGAAATGCGAATGCGCGCGTTTTGCTTGCATTGTTTTTTTTTTTTTTTTTTTTTTATTTGCTAGCCAGAGCTAGCTACCCGCTCGAGGGTTACGCCCTCTATGGGGAATTGGGTAACATTACAATGAGAAGAAATAAGAGTTGTGGTGGTTGGTCTATGGGATGTTTGTCTTACTGGGTTAGAAAAGGGGTATAGGAATGAAGGAAGGTGTTATCGTTATTATACAGAGGATTTTATTTTATTTTATTTTATTTTATTTGTTGATCTTTAGCATTGGTAGGTTGAACATTGTGATCTTTAGATCACAATCATGAGGTGAAGATGAGATGGCATGATGTGGTGAAGTGCGAATCACAAACACAACACTGGGTTATGTTAGTTGACTGATGCTGGTTAATCTTCTCGCTTGGGGGCTGCTCCAAGCATTGATGAAAGACAAGGGAAAGCCCAGATTAGTGACAGAGGTATTACAGTGCGTATGATGGACAGATGAGAGGCTGTGGGTCGTCGGTCTTTAATTCTTCTGCTAAGTGGAGGTACCTGTGGTTTGGAGGTAGAGTGTAATGGTAAATCGTGAAAAGAAGAGATAACGGCGTATGTATAATGGGAGTTGAAATAGGAAAGTCTATGTGGGCGTTCATGGTGTCTATGAGAAGCGGGTGGCGTTCATGCAGGTGTTTATCGATATATTTGAGACGGAGAGATTCGAGATGGAAGAGAATATGTGGAAAAGGGATTCTTTCGTACAATTCGCATGTTGGACTTGGTAATTTTATCCTATAAGCAATGCGGAGTGCATGGCGTTCTAAGATCTTTAATTTGTTATAGAAGGATGGTGGTGCAGCGATCCAAGCTAGATTAGCATACGTCAGAACTGGACGCAAAAAGACCTTGTAAGTATTTAACACAGTTGTAGAACTGAGACCCCAGGTAGTGCCCGTGAGACGTTTTAATAAATTGAGCCGGTTTGAAGCTTTTGTAATCACGTCCTGTAAATGTGGTTTCCAAGTGAGATGTGTGTCTAAGGTGAGGCCGAGGTATTTGACAGATTTACTGAGTTGAATACGTGTATCTTCGACTGTGAGATGAAGTAGATTGGGGTTTCGGTGGACCTTTGTGCGTTTTTTGGGCGACAAGAAAACTATAGTCTGGGTCTTGAGAGCGTTTATCTTGAGGCGCCACTTTTCACACCAGTTAATAAATGAATCTATAGCGGACTGCATTGAAATATTAAGTTGGTGAACAGTTTTACCAAGTGCTAGGAACGCTGTATCGTCTGCATATTGAAAAACATGAACGTTCGGAGGTAATGGTGGTAAGTCAGCCACATAAAGAAGATAAAGCAGAGGGGAGAGTGAAGATCCTTGTGGTACACCAGAGTAAAGGAATATAGGATATGAGAATGTGTCGTTAATAGATACGTATGCCAAGCGACAATGCAGAAAGTTATAGATGAATCGAATATAAGCAAGAGGAAGCCGGAAGCTCAAAAGTTTGTACATAAGTCCTGCGTGCCATACTTTATCAAATGCTTTCTCCAAATCAAATAAGGTAAGGCAAGATGGTCGTGATGTATTATATTGGTTGGTGATGTGATTGAGAAGACGGAGTAATTGGTCGTTGATACTAAAATTTGGGCGAAATCCAGCTTGCGTCCGTGGTAAAAGATTATAATGAGTAAGATGGATATGCAGTCGTTGAACTAAGATTTTTTCGAGAATTTTACTGAACACAGGCGTTAATTGAATAGGTCGATATGAAGAAATACTGTCAGCTGGTTTATTAGGTTTGAGAAACATCAGAATTTTAGACGTCTTCCATTGTGATGGTATGAATCCAGAACGTAAGATGAAAGTATAGATTAGTGAGAGAAGGTAGAGAACTGCATATGAACATTCCTTAATATGGCGATAAGAGATTGCGTCTATACCTGGGGCTGTATTACGTTTTCTTCGAATGGCTGAAGTAATATCATCAGGAGTGATGGCCGCTGTTAGTGTTTTATGAATATTCAGCTGGTGGTTGCTGTTTGGCTGAAGATGAGCAGATGAAAAGTCAAATTGATCCACCGGATGATTATGAACAGGACGGTCAGGAGTAAGTGGTGTGAAGATATCCTGAAGATATGTGGCAAAGGCATTTGCTTTATCGAGATCAGAGTGAAGAGGTTTGTCGTTAAGAATGAGTGGATATGACGTTCTATTTGATTTGCCAGAAAGAGCGTTGAGGCGTTTCCAGTAACGTGACGGGTGGGATGTCTCTGCAAGAGTGTTGCAGGTTTTTACCCACTGACGTAATTTATAGGCTTTAACATAGTTTTGGACTGTACGTTGTAGAGCTCTGTGATGGCGAAGAGCCTCTCGACTTCCTGTATGAATGTAGTCCCGAAAAAAGTGTCGCGATCGCTGCACCATGGCAAGATATTGCGGCGGAAGTTTAGGCTTATATGGCGTATATTGTGATTGTGGTATATATTGTGCTGAAGCGTGATTGATATGGCGTGTAATAGTATCCAATAGATGATATAGTTCGTCTTCGGTAGTAGGTGGATCAAGTCCTTCTAGGTGTGTTGAAAGATATAAACGATATTTCTCCCAGTCTGCTTTATCATATCTTAAGATCATATGAGGTGGGGTTGCATCAAGAGGTCGAGGAGTGCGACATTGAATGAATAGCTTGATCGGTACATGATCACTTCCTAATGGGTCTAAGACTTCAAGTGTTGTGCGCTGTGTTAAGGTAGCTGAAGTAATAGCTACGTCAGGGGTCGTATTTGATTCTGGGCGTGTCGGTTTTGGTAGTTGGTGATATGTGCCTGTTGTAGCAGTGGTGATGAAGTTCACAAAATTCGTTTTGTCTCTGATAGAACGACTATGAATATTGATGTCAGCTAAGATGATATAGCGCTGAAACGAGTTTGAAATATACTGAAAGAATCCCAGAGGGATTGGGTGGCCTGGTCGTACATAGATTGTTGCTATGGTGATGTAATCTGATTTGTAGTAAAGGGTGATTATGAGATGTTCTGGTAGATTCTGTGCTGGACATGTATGTATGCGATATGGGATATGGGGTGAGAAGCCGATAGCAACGCCACCATTTGCACGTCGTGCTGGTAGAGTGCTGTCTTTGCGGATTAATGTGTAGCCTGGAATTTTGCATTGCAATTTTGGAGTAAGATGAGTTTCGTTCAGTAGGAAAGCATTTGCTTTTTCTTCGAGAAGGAGTTGTTCGAAAAGTAGTTTGTGAGTGAAGAGTGAACGAATATTTAGAAAGAGAAAGACTAAACCCATAATGCTCATGACAGGATGGAATTTAAAGGCCTTGCTGAGATGGAAAAGTATGAAAGTAGGCCGTAGGTCCATTGTAAGTTGCATGAAATTGAAGGTGAAAGACTGATTGTGCAGCGAATTGAACGTGTTGCAAAACTAGAGGACGTGCGAACGGATGTATGTTTTGAAGCGTGAGCGTGATGAAAGCTAGGAGTTGTTTGATTGTTATAGGTTGATCTGAGGTAGTATGAGTGTCAGAAGTTTGATTTTGTGCATCATGCATGCGGAGAGGAACAACTAATTCTGGCTGTGCTTCTTGAGGAACAGGTTTCGATTTGCATTTGTAACTATAAGCAGGATGACGTTCGTGACAGGTAGGGCAGTCAGGTGGTTGTTGCATGTTTGGACAGGTTCGGGTGTGGTGGGGACCACCACAGTAACCACATTTGAAAGTATTAGTACATTTTGATGTTGGATGTGTATACTCCTGGCAACGGTCGCAACGTATTGGTAGAGGGGCTGGAGTTTTCGATGGTTCAACTCTGTGTCGTTTCTTGTAGATGTATGCCCCGTGTTCCAATAGATCGTCAATAGTGTCTTGTGATTCGGTCAAGACCCGCACCATGTAAGTAGCTCCTTGGTTGTTACGGATGCGAAGACATTTCTTGAACACGTACCCTTCTTGACGTAATTCCTCTTCAATTTCGTCATCGCTGTATGATGGATCCACTCCGCGAATGACCACAGATAGTGTAGGAGATCGTCTGGGTGGCGGCGGTAGTTTGGTACGTTGGTCGTGGAGTTTTGTAAGTTTTGCTGTCTTGCCAAAGATTTCGAAACTGTGCTTGTCTCGTATTGTTGTAGCAAAATGCGGCAGAGGTGACTTTATGATGTAGCCGTTTTGTGTTTGAACAATTTGTAAAATTTCTGTGCGTGGTCGGTATTTAAGAATTTGTTGAAGTAACAGTTTGGTGTTGCGGAGTTTTGGATCAAAGTTTTGTAGAAGAAAGTTATGAACGTCTGGTTGAGGTTTGTGAGAGAGTTGCTGGATGCCGTCTACTATCATGAGTCGGGAGCTATCGTCGGAACTAGCAATACTGATGTTATCGTCATGGTGCTTCTTGTGAGGTGGAGATGTAGATGTAGATGCTATGTTACCGTTGTCCGTAATCCTGGTATTCTCATCTGGTCGTGGTGTCACAAGTACTGGTGTTTCAAACGCATCCTTATAGCTCTTTCGTTTCTCTACTTTATGAGCAGCCGCAGGGAGGCCTGATGGTGTAGGAGCTGTCGCAGGAAGAGACTGGTGTTGTCCGCTGGCCATAGTGGCCAATGAAGATGGTGGATGGAAAACCAATGATTGAAGATCAGTATGTTGAACGAAAGATGAAGAGATGATGAAATGGATGATGAAGCTAAGCTTCCAAAAATATGCACACTAACGTGTACAGTAGTGCAGTCTCCACTCGAGTGAAACCCTCTGTCTCTCTCACCCTCTCGCCCGCCACTGAGAACTGCCGGGCTTGCGTCCACAAGCTCGTAATATCCTCAGTCAGGACTTGACACTGTAAACAATGCCTCAATGGAAACCAGCGAAGTATGCTTGCATTGTCGTATAGATTGATGGTAATTAAAATTGTGAAGAATTTGGCTGGGCGAAGTTGCATAGTTTAACATATTATTGCATTATGTGATTAATTTATATTATTTTTTGTTTTAGCATGTACTTAATTATTATAAAATTGAAATAATAATAATAGATAACGAGACATTTTGATAAAGAAAGCGGAACCCCACAGTACTACGATATGTGCAACTGTGCTACCATCTATTGGCAATAATTACAACTTTATTTAACAGCCACGTTATATGGGAGACTGATACAGAATGAAGGGGGAGACTTAAGGTGAATTACATGAGATTTAGATGTACAAGAAAGAGAAGAGAATAAAATAAATAGAGAAAGCTATTATTGTTTATTGAATTGAAGCACCATTTAAGCGTAATATATTAGTTTGTAATGAGGTTATTAAATTGGGTTTAACTGGATACGTATGCACTTTGTAGGGTTGTTTATTATTTATTTAGGATTTTATTTAATAATATGGTTTGTAGAAGTATATTGAATTGCTATAAAATAGAACAAACTTATATTTTATTTGTATAGATGTATTTAAGATTATATTCGGGTGCAGTTTTAGTATTGGTTTGCGTTAACGTAGTGAATGTGCGGAACGGCACACGATGGATTTGGAATGGGTGGAGTATTACAATTTACACGTTGCTTGGGAATTGTTTAGTATTGGTTTGCATTGATGAATGTTGCACATATTGAGGAAATGCTGAAGATTGTATTTATGCTAATTGGCACTACGATTTCCATTTGAAAGAATTAAATAAATAATAGCTTGAAAATATTTTAAATTGGATTACGGTATGGAGCATAATATTTAAGTATATTGTATTTACTGCGAACTAGAGTATTTATGTAGCTGCTATTATAGAATTAACAAGTACCAGAGATAATTATATTGTTTTTATTTACCATGTATTGAATTATAAGAATATATATTCCTTATAATATTTGATAACAGTTGGGAAGCTTTATATGGTGATTGATTTTTTACGTGTGGAACTGATTTAATTTGAAGCAACAGCAAATACATTTGACAGATAATTGACGTATTTGCAACTATTGAAATGGGTATAAAATGCTTTATGTATGTAAAAATATTTAATATTTTTGTTTGTAAAGTATGAGGCAATTTTAACTGCTAATGTATAACATTACAGATAGGGTTTTAAGCTATTTTAGAATGAGCTTAGGAGATAACAAAATTATTATGGAATGAGACTAGCATGATGCATAGGGAAGATGACATGTGGAATGTTTGGGAAAGTTTTATTATTTTAGGAAATAATATATTAATGAATACAACGGGTAATATTTTTAAGAGAAACCCATATTTTAGTATTGGTGTACTATTGAAAGCATGAATCAACAATTTTGAAGGCATAAGACATAGGCAAAGACTTGTATTTACTGGTGTTATTGTTTTACGTTTACCGGAGAGGATGTTGCTCCCATTATGTTAAAACAGTTTTGAATAGATTTGAATTATTGGAATATAGTATTTTTTATACTTAGGACTTATTTATAAATACAACTTACGAAATTAGAATATTATCGATTGAATTATTTACAATGTATATAATTATTTATATTTTAATGTTATTGACTAGTTATTTAAAATTTAGACGAATTGTACTTTTAGTGCTGGAATGGTATATTTATATTGGTATAGATCATGTACTAATACGGAACACATTGATTAGCATACAACTCTGCAGATTATATATTTGCGTAGACGAAATTATGAAAACTGTTGATTTTTAGTATTCAACGCACTTACACGAAAATAATTGTACAATTAGAAATTGTTGAAAGTTTTGAATGGGCAATTATGTATATGCGTGGTGTAGTACAAGTATTTGGAATATACGTATTGTATTGTGTTATCAACTATTGATACAAATAGGCTGAAGGATTTACGTAGTATTTGCGTTTGCGACAATATAAAATGTTATGAGAATGACATGATACCACGTGATTGTCAGACTTGCATTATATAGTAATTAGATTTATGTTTTATTAAGATATAGAGGTACATATTACGCATTAATATAGACACAGATTGATTTATTTTATTTTAGGCATGAAAGAGAAACTCCATATATTGGCGTTGACTGTGGAAAAACAGAGACGTGTGTACATTACAATTTTCCATTAGTATCTGAAAAGTTACACAGAATATAAACCTTCATCCAGCCTATGAGGTGGGTGCTCTTTGACTTGGCTATGGAGGCGATGCAATTTATGTTTTTTTTTTTTTTTTTTTTTTTTTTTGAAGTGCTAGCCATAGGCTAGCTCCCTTTTAGAGGGCTACACCCTCTCTTAGGTGGGAGAAGTGAAGGTATTATGGTAAAGAGTAAGGCATGGATGGGCTAAGAGTAGTTTATTAATTTATTTATTTGTTTATTACTAGCACTAGGACATTATGATCTTTTCGATCATAATCATACTTGAATGGTACGTGTAGTTTTAATAACATAAGATCTGTAACATAATAACACGTATAATTGAACACAACATAAATATAAATATGGTAATTATAGAATATATATAAGTGAGAAAACAAAGCAAAACATGAGAACAATAGAAGTGCAAAAGTCAAGATGAGATAGATTATATAAATAGATGAAACATTACATATATATGATTGTTATTAATAGGAAATAAATAAGGAAATAATCAGACAGTATATTATAAGCAAAGAACATTAATGATCATATCAAAGGATTAGATATAGCATGCACGATAGTATGATATAGTAATGGGCGTGAATGATGTGGCGAGGTGCATACACAGGACAACACGTGGGTGATATTAGTGAGACAAATGAGCTTATCTTCAGCCTAGGGGCGGCTCTAGGCAATGATGAAAACGAATGAGGCCCATGTTAGTAAATAATGGTAATCACTGTGCTGGGAATGATGGATGAATGAGAGGAAGATGTTCATGAATGACGTAATCGGTGATGATAAGTAAAGCGGGATCTAGTGGTGGTAGAGTATAATGATATAATGTGAAGAGAAGCGCAAGTGGAGGATGATAGTAACGATGAGGTGTTGGATGAAGTGCTATGTAACGCATTGTATCCTGGAGTAAAGGATGACGAGTTTCGAAGCGCTTGGTGATATATGTGAGCCGCAGTTTTTCAATGTAGTACTGTAAGGTCGGAAAGGTAATCAGATTATACAGATCATGTGTGGGACTAGGTAGCTTAATACGGAATGCTGCACGGAAAGCATGGCGTTCTAGGATGAAAAGCTTGTTGTAGAATTTTGTCGGGGCAGCTAACCAAGCAGTAAATCCGTATGTGAGGACTGGTCGTAAGAATACTTTGTACGTATTTAGTATTGTGTGTGGTTTAAGGCCCCAAGTGGTACCAGTCAAGCGTTTCAATAGATTAAGTCTATTATAGGCTTTAGTAGTAACGGTTTTTAGATGTTGCAACCAGGTAAGATGACGGTCATATGTGATTCCAAGATATGTAACAGTATTACTGAGTTTAATAGGCACCCCATCAACGTATAGAGAGAGTTTACGTGGATTTCTACGGAATTTGGAAGTTCGTCTGGGTGGTAAGAAAACTATCGCTTGAGTTTTAGCTGCGTTTATAGTAAGCCTCCATGAAGTACACCAGGTGTAGAAGTGATCGATAGCAGTCTGTAAGAAAGTGCTGATCTGCTGAATAGTTGCTCCAAGTGCTAGCAGGGCCGTGTCGTCCGCGTACTGGAAGAGATGGACTTTATCTGGTAATCGAGGCATATCAGCTACGTATAGAAGATATAATAAAGGGGATAAAGCCGACCCTTGCGGTACTCCAGAGAAGAGAAAGATTGGATGTGATAAACTGCCTCGTACTGAGATATAGGTGATACGATTGGTAATGAAGTTGTATATGAGGCGAATATATGAGATAGGGAGCTGGAATTTGAGAAGTTTGTATATGAGCCCAAGATGCCAGACCTTATCGAATGCTTTCTCCAAGTCAAATAACACTAAGCAGGAAGGTTGAGCTGAATTATAATGTTGTGTAATGAGCGTTGTGAGTCGGAGTAGCTGATCATTGATAGAGAAGCCTGGTCGAAAGCCTGCCTGTGTGACTGGAAGTAAGTTATGATCGGTGATGAAAAGATGTAATCGTTTAACCAGAATACGCTCTAAGATCTTACTGAAGGTGGAAGTAAGTTGGATAGGTCTATAGGATGTAATATTCTGCGGAGGTTTGTGTGGTTTAGGAAACATAAGCGTCTTAGATGCTTTCCAAGCTAACGGAAAAAATCCAGTGCGCAGTATGAATGTGTAAATATTCGCAAGAAGAAGGAGTAGCGAGATAGGGCATTCTTTGATATGGCGATATGTTACGTTATCGAGACCAGGTGCAGTATTTCGTTTATTATTAAGAACTTGAGTGATTTCGTTAACACTGATGGGAGCAGAAACAGCAGCATTAGTAGGTAAGGTATGAGTAATATTTGGTTGAAGTTGCGGCGATGAGGTATTAAGCCTGTCGGCAGCGTGAGGTGCGTTGTCAGATGACGGTGTGAAAATTTCTTGTAAGTGATCTGCAAATGCATTCGCTTTATCTCGATCAGTAGAAATAGGTGTGTCGCCTAATAAAATAGGATAGGGCGTAGTAGTGAATTTCCCACACAATGCATTAAAGCGAGTCCAGAATTTTGTAGGATGAGATGTTTCGGAAAGATTGTTACATGTCTTCACCCAGGAGCGAAGTTTATATGCTTTGACGTAATTGTGAACTGTACGTTGAAGTTGTTTGTGATGTCGGAGTGCTTCAGGATTGTGAGTGCGAAGATATTCTCGATAAAACTGACGTGAACGTTTGATCATAGTGATGTATTGAGGCGGAAGCTTAGGTTGATAGGGAACGGATTGTGTGGTTGGAATGTATAAGTTGCTGGCTTCCTGGATTGCAGAGGTAATGGTGTCTACAGTCTGATATAAATCTTCGCTTGTGGTGGGGTCGGTTAGATCTCTGGTGAGGCCTGAAATATGGGTACGATATTGATCCCAGTTTGCTCTATCATAACGCAAGCTCACTCGCAGTGGTAATGAAGAACTAGTTGCAGCTAAATATGGTTTATACACTAGCTTGATGGGTGCATGATCGCTGCCCAGAAGATCAAGGATTTCGACATTGCAGTGTGAGACAAGATTTGCTGAGGCGATGACTATGTCAGGCTTGGTGTTTGAGATGGGGCGTGTAGCTTGCGGAAGATCAAGAATGATTCCAGTAGTGTGAGTCGTTATAAAGTTAACAAAATTGGTCCTGTCGCCATCGCTGCGGCTATGCATATTGAAGTCAGCCATAATAATATATCTATTGAATGTGTTGGAGATATATTGTACGAATTGCTCAGGTAATGGATGGTTTGGTCTGATATATATAGTTGCCAGTGTGATTATGGTATTTTTGAAATAAACAGTGGCTATGAGGTATTCGGGAACAGCTGTTGCAGTATAGTGATGCTGGCGAAAAGGGATGTGAGGAGAAATTCCTATGGCCACTCCCCCATTGGCTCGTAGTGTAGGTAGAGGATTTTCAGAATGAAGCATGGTATATCGTGGTAATCGACAAGAGCGAGAGCTGGTAAGAAATGTTTCATTAAGCAGGAAGACAGTTACATGCTCCTCGAGAAGAAGCTGTTCAAATAAAATTTTGTTCTTTGGTAGTGACCGGATGTTGAGAAAGAGAAAAGTTAAAGCCATGATATTAATCGATAGTAGTAGCATGTGATTTATGGAAATGGACAGTATTGCCTGAGTATGTTGCAGTAAAATTGACATGGAAAGTTGTCTTTGCTGCTATAATGATTTGTTGTAAAATATGAGGCCTAATGAAAGGATGAATGTTTTGCAGAGCTAGTGTTAGAAACGTTAGTAGCTGGTCCAATGAAACAGGAGCGTCAATTGGATGTGGAGTGGTTTGAACTGCCGTCGGTGGGCGCAAAGGAACGACGAGTTCAGGATGGTCCTGGATAGGGTCCGGCTTTGCCTTACACTTATAACTATAGGCCGGATGCTGCTCATTACAAGTGGCGCATTTTGGTGGCAATTGCAAGTTGTTACAAGTCCGGGTGTTATGCGGACCAGCACAGTAGCCACATTTACTTGTGTTTTTACAGTCTGATGTCTGATGAGCATTGTAAACCTGGCATCTCTCACAGCGGATAGGCATAGGAACTGGTGTTCGTGATGGCTCTACTCGGTGTTTATGATTATAAATGTAGGCTCCTGATGCCAATAGCTCATCGATGGTGTCTTGGTGGTTTGTAAGAACACGAACCATATAGGTAGGGCCTTGGTCGTTTCGAATACGTAGTACTTTTGTAATAGTATGGCCTTCTAGCTGGAGCTCCTCTTGGACCTCTTCATCTGTATAAGAGGGGTCAACCCCCCGAATCACAACAGATAACAAAGGCGATCGTTTCGGTGGTGGAGGCTGTTTACGTGCAGAAGAGTTCAGTGATTGAATCTTCGCATTGGGACCAAAAGTGTCAATAGGCACTTTGTTTTTTATTGTAGCGAGCAGAGTAGGGTCCGGAGTTTTTAGGATTATACCATTCCTCGTATGGACGATTTCTGATATAGCTGCCCGAGGGAGGTACTTGCGTAGTTGTATGGCGACAAACTTCGCATTGCTGAATTTTACATCGAAATTTGTTAGTAACATTGAGTGAACGGAAGGTGAAGTAGACCCGTCAGAATGATGCGAAGATGTAGCTATGTCCATTGGAACTTGGCTTACATCTGGATTTGAAGAGAGATGTTGTTTCTTCGAAGGCGGAGATTGTTGAAGCCGTTCGGCATAACTGTGTGTCTGTTCTGATGCATGTGGTGATCTGCTGCGAACAGAGTCAGAAGAAAGAACTGAAGTGGCAGAGGCAACTGAGGCTTGAGAACCTCGCCGCTGCTGAGATTTGCTAATAGAGGGGGTGACGTGGCTTGCATCCCTGCGGGTCCTGACCTTCGTGTTGTTTTCGGTTGGTCCAGCTAAAACTTGCGGTAATCCTGTATGCTTGCCCTTCATCGTTTTTCCTGATCCTAGCCGTGGGTCCGCCATCGAAAAATCCGCCCTGGGCTGATGCCCAAATGAAAAGATATGTTACGCTTGTGGATGTGTAGTGAATGATGTGATGATGGTAATGATAGGTTCACCCTCCAGCACTGAAGAGCGCTGTCAATCCTAGTGAGAGCGTATGCGTGCTGGTCTCAATTGTGCGTATGCTACACAATGTCCTCGAAGGCACGTTAACACTTCCCAGCTAGGCTAGGTTTTATACAAAAGACAGCTTATGACGTTTGGTACGTCTAGCTGATGAGAGAGTATTGCAATTTATGTTTTTTTTTTTTTTTTTTTTTTTTTTAGTGTAATAGGGTTAGTGATTGGTAGGTTGTGCTTTATTCATCAATTAGTAATTCCGAAAGAATAAATGCTTGTGCAGTATGTCTCCTAACCCTAGCCATTAGAGGGTTACGCCCTCTCTTTGGCACAGTATTTACAACATTGACGGATTAAATCATGTAGGATGGTCTAAGAGTAGTTTTATAAACAAACAGTGCTGAAAAATTACAATAAACAAAATATATTAGATAACTGAATAAAGAGAAATGTGCATAGAAGAAAGCAACGAACATCTAAATGGTGCAGGTATAAACAGATTTTTTTTTTTTAATATAGAAACAATGTGTTGTGCTTTTATGAAATAAAGATGATGATGTAAAATGAAATGCAGTGCATACACGCCACAGTCACAAACACAGTGTTAGGTATACGAATGCAGGTTAGTTCTTCTGTCTCGGGGCGACTCGAGACTGATGGAAACAAGGGGGCAGCCCAAGGTTAATATTGAAGTTAGACATTGTGCTACAATGGAAACAAATGAGGAAGATGATCGGGTATATGATATATATTAAAGATGTCGTGTTCTTCAGCTATAGGATGGGTGGTTTTTAGATATAACGTGAGAAGAATATTTAATGCTGAATGTAAATATTTATACGGTGCGTCAGTTTCGGCATCAGCTTGTAAAGTGTCAAGAAGTAATGGATGGGAGTCTGATAGGCGGGATAGTATGTATTTCAAACGAAGGTCGGCAATATGTTGAATAAGGTGAGGGAAATTGATATGTTCATATGTCAGGAAGTTCGGATATGGTAACTTTATACGATATGCAAGTCGGATGGCATGGCGTTCCAATATCGATAAACGGTCGTAGAACTTTGTTGGAGCATTGCACCAAGCAATGTGACCAAACGTTAAGATAGGCCTAAGGAACATTTTATATGTATTTAGTAGCAATGGGGCGTTTAATCCCCAAGTAGTTCCAGTTAGCCGACGTAGAAGGTTGAGCCGTATATTAGCCTTTTGTGATATTTTTTCAAGATGAGCCTTCCAGTTGAGTTTTGTGTCGAATACTACCCCGAGATATGTTGCCGTAGATGTTGTTTGCAGAGAATGTTCATTAAGCGTGACTTTGAGGGTTCGCGGATTGCGATGAACCTTGGAGCGGCGTTTCGGAGGTAAAAAGACTAACGCTTGTGTTTTATCGCTATTGATGGTAAGTTTCCAAGTTTGACACCATTGCATAAATTCACTGAGAGTGGATTGTAATCTCGTGCTAATCTGATGCATAGTTTTGCCAAGAGCTAGAAAGGCCGTGTCATCGGCATATTGAAATAAGTACACGTTTTGCATAGGTTTAGGTATATCAGAGGCATACAGTATATATAAGAGTGGACTGAGGGCAGAGCCCTGTGGAACGCCACAATATGGAAAAATGGGATGTGAGATGGCAGACCCTATGTATACATATCCTATTCGATTAGTTAAAAATGAATATATGAAACGTAAGTAGCAGATAGGGAGGTTTAGTTTCTGTAATTTTTGTATAATCCCATAATGCCACACTTTATCGAAAGCCTTTTCAAGGTCCATTAATACAAGGCAAGATGGAAAGGCCTTGTTATATTGGTTCGTTATTAGTGTAGACAGTCGAAGTAACTGGTCGTTAATGGAAAAACCTGGTCGAAAACCTGCTTGGTGTATGGGCAGTAAGTTATGTTCTTGAATATGTAAATGGAGCCGATGGACAAGAATTTTCTCAAACAGTTTACTGAACACTGTTGTCAGTTGTATTGGGCGGTAAGAAGACACAGAGTGCGCTGGTTTATGAGGCTTAAGAAACATGCAAATCTTGGATACCTTCCAATCCATTGGGTAAAAGCCGGTGCGCAGAATGAAGTTATAGAGAGCAACAAGTAGTGTAAGTAAAGTGAGTGGAGCTTCTTTTAGGAGCCGGTAGGAAACATGATCGATGCCTGGTGCAGTGTTTCGTTTCTTACGAAGTGCGCGTTGAAGTTCGTGAGTAGTGATTGGTGCTGTAAGAGGATGGTCGTTATCTATGACGTGTGAAAGTGATGGTTGAAGAGCTGGGATAGTAGACAAATCTGTACGGTTATGAGAAATATATGACATTGCAGGTGTAAAGACCGATTGTAATTGTGTTGCGAATGCGTTAGCCTTATTTTGGTCGGTAAAAAGAGGGACATCATTGTCCAACAGAGGGTATGATATTTTAGTGCTTTTTCCTGTGAGTCTATGAAAGGTTTTCCAATATCGGTTTGGTGAGGCTTCATCGTTTAGTTTATTACATGCGCTGATCCAGTTGCGACGTTTATATGCTATGAGATAATTTGTAACAGTTCTTTGCCATTGTCTGTGTTGACGGAGACATTCTTGGTTGCCGGTTTGTTTATATTCTCGAAAATGTTGGCGTGATTTTTGTATTAGAGAAAGATATTGTGGAGGCAATTTTGGCTTAGATGGATAAATTTTCTCCACTGGAATAGCTTGTTGAGCACCAGTATGTAAAGCATCTGTGATGTGGTTTACAACATTGTACATTTCGGTTTCTGAAGTTGGCGGTTGAAAAGTGGAAACACGGTTATTTACGGTCTGCCGAAATTGAGGCCAATCAGCTTTATCATAACGGTGGATAAGTTGTGGTTCTAGCTTTTGTAAAGATGGTCGAGTCTTCTTGATGGTTAGTTTGATTGGGCAGTGATCGCTTCCAATCGTATCAAGAACTTTCAACTCACAGTCATTTATAAGTGCGAGAGACGTAATCACTACATCCGGGGTGGTTTGGCTGGCTGGTCGAGTAGGACCAGGGAGATTATGAATGTGAAGTTGTAGTGTAGTTGAAACAAAGTCTATAAACCGTTGTTTCTCCCTTGCACTTCTGCTATGAATATTTATATCAGCCATGATGATTATGTTTTTAAAGTTATGGGCTATATAATCGAAAAAGGTGAAAGGTATTGGGTGGCCAGGCCGTATATATATGGTAGCTACATTAACAGTAAAAGAAGGGTAGTATATAGAGAATAAGAGATGTTCAGGAAGGTTTGCAAATGCAGTAGGATTGTATTGTCTATAAGGACGTTTGGGAGAAAAGCCAATCAACACCCCTCCTTGAGCGCGTGCTCGTACATCTTGGTAGTCGCAGCGTTGAAGTTGGTAACCAGAAAGTCGTGCAGAAGACGCTGGTTTTAAAGCTGTTTCGTTGAGAGCTATGATCAATTTTTTCTTCTAACAGAAGAGGTTCGAGAAGGATTTTGTGTTGTTGAAATGATCTGATGTTAACGAATAGTAAAGTAAGAGCCATAATGTATACCGTCATATTGGTTTTAGACTTCTGTCTCTAGAGGTGCGATATGGAAGTGAACGAAAGAT
Organism: Thermobia domestica; assembly: GCF_964235325.1. Classification (NCBI taxonomy): domain Eukaryota; kingdom Metazoa; phylum Arthropoda; class Insecta; order Zygentoma; family Lepismatidae; genus Thermobia; species Thermobia domestica. Next base: position 79,851,059 of record NC_137463.1, read on the forward strand.
CCTGAATATGTAGCAGTAAAGTTAAGATTGAACAAAGATTTAGCTGTTGATATGGCTACACGAAGAATATGCTCCCGTTGGAAAGGAAAAGCATTTTGTAGTACAATGGTGATATAACGTAGAAGATCTTCGACACTGAGAGGTTTAGCAACAGATTGTGAGGGTGGTGTGGCTTTGTCAAAACTTTGTACTGGCACTGTCAGTTCTGGACGTTCCGGTTGTGCCTGAGGTTTGCCCTTACAGCGGTAGCTATATGTTGGATGATTTTCTTTGCAAGTAGAGCAGTGTGGCTGTTGTTGCTGATTTTTGCAAGCTTTTGTGTCGTGAGATTCACCACAGTAGCCACATTTAGATGGATTTGGGCACTGGCGAGTAAAGTGTGAGTTATAAGTTTGACATTTCTCACACCGAATTGGCAAAGGTCCCGGCGTCTTGGAAGGCTCGACTCTATGGAGTTTCTTATAGATAGGAGCTCCATGTGCTAACAAATAGTCAAGTGTTGTCTGATCTTGGGACAAAACTCGTACCATGTAAGTAGGACCATTGTTATTTTTAATACGAATGCATTTGTTGACTTCAATGCCTTCTTGTTTGAGTTCTTCAAGAACTTCTTCATCGCTGATTTCAGGTATTACTCCACGGATAACAACGGAAAACATGGGTGGTTTTCGTGGAGGAGGCGGTTGTTTTGTCTTTCGATCAGCTTGTTTGGTTAATTTAGCCGTTTTGCCAAAGATCTCGTATGACGCTTTGTTCCGAAGTGTGATACCAAAGTTCGAGTCTTTTGAGCGGATGATAAAGCCATTTCTAGTTTTAACAATATTCTCGATACTGGCTCTAGGTAGATACTTGTTTATTTGTAGGAATACCATCTTAGGATGAGTATATTTGTTGTCAAAATCGGTGAGCAAAAAAGAGAAGATTGGTTCTTTAGCTGCATAGAAATTTGAACCTGAGCCAGAAGCAGTGTCCATTGCCGAGTCCATGGTAGTTGCTACAGGAGATCGAGATCTGTCACGGGGTCGTTTACTTGAATGAGCGGAATCACCAGAATCAGTTCGATCTCTGGGTCTAGTTGCTCGCGAACTGGTTTGACTGCCCCATGATAGGTGCCTGGTACGACCGAAACGAGACAAAGTTTCACGTTCTAGTGGAGAAGAACCAGGAGCCGGTGGCCCCACGTATGGTGGTAGGTTCTTGTGCATCGGTCCAAAGACCAGCACAATCTATCCGTTTGATAAAGCGATGATAAAGTGATGAGAAAAGATGATAATGATGATAATATTCCAAAAATATAAGCGACCCTCCGAAAGTGTCAACTTTCGTCAGTCCTCTAAATAGCGTATGTCTGTGATGCTCACAAGTGCGTATGCTACACCTGGTCCTAGCTAACAGATTAACAGCTATAAGAGAGGCTGGGTTCTGCTCAAAGGTAAAGATGCAATTTATGCTTAGAGCAGTTAAAATATGGGATTATATATGGGAACTTATATGCGAAAATTTGGTAGACAGAACATTTTTTGTCATTTATTTAAAAAACTATTGTATAGTTACAAGAGAATTTTGAATCGATTTTAATTTATTTAGGAACTACCATATACAATATTATAATTATTTACGGTGAATGCGGTAGCAACACATGATTGCATGAAAATATGTGGAGCCATCTATTGTATAAATTGGAAAACACAATTATGACTGTACTCGATAGAGGCACACGATGATGAATTACACACTTGTAACATTTCTGATAACTACATAAAATGTTATGAGAACGAGATGATACCACACGAATGTCAGACCTGCATTATATACTAACTAGATTTGTTTTATTAAGATATAGGTGTACATATTATGCGTTAATACAGACACACAATGAATTATTTTATTTGTGCATGAAAGAGAGATACCACATATATGCGTTGACTGTGGAAATGCAGAAGCATGTGAACATTGCAACCTAGCATTGTTATGTGAACTAATACACAAAATATAAACTTTAATGTAGTTTATTGTAATATTTATCAAGAGTTTCATTCCCATCCAATGGATGGTAGGACCGTAGAAGGCAATACCTTTTTTTTTTTTTGTGGCCAGAATTCTAGTTTTTTTTTTTTTTTTTTTTTTTTTACCCGCTAGCCAAAGTGGCTAGCAACCTATAAGAGGGTTACGCCCTCTGTGAGGTGAGTGACGAAAAGGATTTTAGGTGCGAGGTACAGTTGGTGGTCTATGTGCTTTATTGAAATTTCTTAGTATTATATCTTACACTAACTAACAAAAAGGACGTAAGGAACTTTGATCCTTACCATTGTGAAAGGAAAACCATACATATATATAGCAAGTGATAACTATAACAAATAACTGAACGTACATGGAAAAATATATATAATATAAAATAAAATAAAATAGAAAAATATTAATAAGGATATACAAGTAGAACAAATAATAAACGTAGATGATTAATGAAATTTTTAAATGTTGATAATGAGGATGAAGATGAAGATGAAGAATGAGACGAGGTGCGAAGCACAGGACAACACGTGGGTTTTGTTAGTCAGACAAATGAAATTATCTTCTGCCTAGGGGCGTCTCTAGGCGATGATGAGAACAGGGGGAGCCCAAGTGAGTAGACAAAGGTAATTACTGTGCATGGTATGATGGGTGAATGAGCGGAAGATGTTCATCAATGATATAGTCAGATATGAGTAAGAGCGAAGGATCTCGAGGAGGTAAAATGTACTGATAGAGTGTAAACAGCAAAGTCAAGGGGGTATGGTAATAACGTTGTGGTGTGGGATTCAAAGCAAGGTATCGCATAGTATCATGAAGTAAAGGGTGCTGGATTTGGAAACGTTTGGTAATATAAGTGAGACGTAGTTTTTCGAGGTAATATTGTAATGTGGGGAAAGTTATGCGTTGATATAGTTCCTGGGTAGGGCTAGGCAATCGGACACGGAAGGCTATGCGGAAAGCGTGTCGTTCGAGGATCAAAAGTTTTTGGTAGAATTTAGCTGATGCAGCTATCCATGCAGTGAATCCATATGTTAAAGTTGGCCGTAAGAAAACTTTGTATGTATTTAAGATTGTCTGTGCGTTGAGTCCCCATGTCGTACCAGTTAAACGTTTCAGTAAATTGAGTCTATTATATGCTTTCGCCGTGATAGTTGCAAGATGTTTATTCCATGTTAAGTGGCGGTCGTAAGTAATTCCGAGATAAGTGACTGTGTTACTGAGTCGTATACGTTCATGATCTACATGAAGTGAGAGATGGCGAGGATTGCGACGTACTTTTGATCTTCGACGTGGTGGGAGAAAGACAATAGCTTGGGTTTTAGCCGCATTTATAGAAAGTTTCCAAAGATGACACCAGGAGGTAAAGCGGTTAATTGCAATCTGTAAGACATGGTTTATTTGTTGAATGGTGTTGCATAAAGCAAGGAAAGCGGTATCGTCCGCATACTGAAATAGATGGATCCTATCGGGAAGCCTAGGCATGTCGGCAACATATAGTAGGTAAAGTAAGGGGGACAAGGCCGAACCTTGTGGTACACCTGAGAGTAGAAAAATAGGGTGTGACAGGCTGTTGTTCACAGAGATGTATGCGAGGCGGTTGGAGATGAAACTGTAAATGAAACGAATATATATTATTGGCAGGTGTAATGCATGGAGTTTGTATATGAGCCCAGTATGCCACACTTTATCAAAGGCTTTTTCTAGATCGAATAGCACTAGACAGGAAGATTGAACTGAATTATATTGCTGAGTGATGAGTGACGTAAGTCGGAGGAGCTGATCGTTTATAGAGAATGATGGTCGGAAGCCTGCTTGTGTGAAAGGAATAAGATTGCGATTGGTCAAATACTGATGTAAACGTTTAACTAATATGCGTTCCAGGATTTTACTAAATGTAGAAGTTAATTGTATGGGACGGTAAGAAGCTACATCCTGTGGCGGTTTATTAGGTTTAAGGAACATTAGCGTTTTTGATGTCTTCCAAGATACTGGAAAGTATCCAGTGCGGAATATGAAAGTATATATATGCGCAAGTAAGACTAACAGACTGCCCGGACATTCTTTAATGTGTCGATACGTTATATTGTCTAAGCCAGGGGCTGTATTTCGTTTGTTATGAACGACTTGGGTGATCTCTTGTATGGTAATCGGCATTGTTATGGATGAATTGGCAGATAGTGCATGGTGAATATTCGGTTGAAGTTGTGGTGATGAAGTGTTAAGCCTGTCGACCACATGGGGAGCGTTGTCTGACCTGGTAGGTGTGAATATAGTTTGTAAATGGTTGGCGAAAGCGTTTGCTTTTGCAGTATCTGTAGATGCGGGAGTGTCACCAAGTAAGAGAGGATACTTTGGTGTGGAAGACTTTCCACAAAGTATATTGAATCGTTTCCAATATTTGCTGGGATGAGTAGTGTCAGAGAGATTATTGCAAGCCTTTACCCAGCACCGAAGCTTGTAGGCCTTAATATAATTATGGACCATACGCTGGAGTTGTCTATGATGACGTAATGCTTCCGGATTGCGTGTTTGGAGAAATTCCCTGTAAGACTGGCGTGAGCGTTTGATCAGAGTGAGATATTGCGGAGGAAGATGAGGTGTAAATGAAGTAGTTGTAGAAGTTGGGATGCAGGTGTTACTTGCATCTTGAATGACAGTGGTGATTCTGTCGACTGTAGAATCTAACTCTTCTTCAGTAGTCGGGTCCTTGAGATGAAGGGTGTGACGGGAAATGTGAAGGCGGTATTGTTCCCAATTTGCTTTATCAAAGCGTAGACTAGTCCGTGGAGGTATTAGTGAACGTGCGGTATTCAGTGAACGTGATTGATATGTTAATTTGATAGGTGCGTGGTCACTCCCGAGAAGGTCAAGAACTTCGACGGTACAGTGAGTTATGAGATTGTTAGAAACTATAACGATGTCGGGCGTGGTGTCGGAAATTGGGCGAGTAGCTTGAGGGAGATGAACAATAATGCCTGTGGTGTTAGTTGTGATGAAGTTCTGAAGATTTGTTCTTTCCTGATCGGTGCGACTGTGCATATTGAAATCGGCCATGATGAGATACGAACGATAGGTATTGGAGATGTATTGCACAAATTGATATGGAAGGGGGTGCCCTGGTCGAATGTATATAGTAGCCAGAGTAAGGACGATATTTTTAAAATAAACTGTAGCAAGAAGGTATTCTGGTAATGGTGTTGTGTTGTAGTGGTGCTGCCGAAATGGTAAAGATGGCGAGAAACCAATGGCTACTCCTCCGTTAGCTCGTAGTGCTGGAACAGTGTTTTCTGCATGGATCATTGTATAATGTGGTAAACGGCAGGCATGAGATGAAGTCAGAAAGGTTTCATTAAGTAAGAAGGCTGTAACGTGGTGTTCTAGAAGAAGATGCTCAAATAAAAGTTTGTTTTTTGGAAGGGAGCGTATATTGAGAAATATGAAGACTAGAGCCATAACATGAAGAAATTTAATCGATGGAAGAAGCATGAGATTTATGAAAGTGCACAGTATTACCAGAATAAGTAGCAGTGAAAGTAACATGGAAGGTAGTTTTGGCCGCAAGTATAATTTGTTGTAAGATGTGAGGTCTGATAAACGGATGGATGTTTTGTAACGCTAGTGTTAAGAATGTTAGAAGTTGATCTAGATTAACAGGGGTATTGAGCGGATGTGGAGTGGTATGTGGCTGGGCCGGAGGCCTCAGTGGAACGATCAATTCAGGATGTTCCTGAGCAGGTTCTGGTTTCGCTTTACATCGGTAGCTGTATGTTGGATGTTGCTCATTACAAGTAGCGCATTTCGGAGGTTGTTGAAGATTGGTACAGGCTCGGGTATTGTGAGGTCCGGCACAGTATCCACACTTACTTGTATTCTTGCAGTCTACCGTCTGGTGTGAATTATATAGCTGGCAGCGTTCACAGCGTACTGGCATAGGAGGGGTAGACCGTGAAGGTTCGACTCGATGTGTGTGGTTATAGATGGATGCTCCGGATGCTAACAGTTCGTCAATAGTCTCTTGATGTGAGGTGAGCACACGAACCATGTAAGTAGGGCCCCGGTCGTTGCGAATCCGAATTACTTTGGTGAGCGTGTGTCCGTCGAGGGTCAGTTCTTCTTGTATCTCCTCATCTGTATATGATGGATCTACCCCGCGTATGACCACTGAAAGAAGGACTGGGCGTCGTGGAGGCGGAGGTTGCTTCCGTCGAGGTGTGTTGAGTGCTTCCAACTTCGCGTTTTTACCAAAAGTGTCGATTGGTACTTTGTTCCTGATCGTGCTGAACAGTGATGGATCTGTTGTCTTCAAAAGAATGCCATTTCTGGTGTGGATGATTTGCGTAATGGATGCCCGTGGCAGGTATTTCCGAAGTTGGACAGCAACCATCTTTGGTGTGTTGAATTTTGGATCGAAGTTGGTTAGAAGCATGGTGTGAGTTGAAGCTGCTTGTTGATTGTCGGTGTGGGATGCGGTGTTTCCTATATCCATTGGTCCTGAGTCTGATTCTGATGTTGAATCCATGTGATGCTTCTTTGCAGGAGGAGAATGCTGAAGACGGGTCGCATAGCTATCATTCTTGTCAGATGTTTGCGGTGACCTTGATCTGATGGATGAATGAGAGACTACAGATGCCGCTGATTCAATCGATCCTACTGAGTCCGTCCGTTGAAGATGATGCTTGCTGGTGTTCTTAGTACGAGCTGCAGATTTGTCCTTGCGTAGCTTCACCTTTGTAGAGCTCTCGGAGGGTCCGCTAACAACTGGTGGTAAACCATGGTGTTTTCCCTTGTTCTTACGACCTCCGACTGAGCCTGAGTCTGCCATAACAAAGTCCGTCCGTGGGCGCTTGCCCAATGGTGTTAAGACGGCAGTGTAGGTGAATGTATTGTCAACTAGTGATGAGATGATATATTATAGTAGGTTTGACTACCCGTTCGGATAGTAGTCAAGGTGCAGCATTTCACTTGCCAAACCTGTTGTACCGGTCGCCCTTGGCTAGATCAGTCTGACGAAACGGTACGCCACGGGATGACAAAGCAAAAAGCCGAGGATATGGAAAAGGAAGGAAAGCCAAAAATCGTCACCTCTTAACAGGTAACGCTTCAGAGCCCTGTATAGACAAAGCTCTGGAAAGTGCCCTGTGCCCTTTCAAGTAAATGTGTGTTGCAAAAATGACACTAAAGCTTTCGTTATTACTTATAAGATTCGAACCAAGTTTTGAAACAATTTCTCATATATGAAGATGTGCAGTAAAATTATGTGTCAATTTTTAATATGCTCTTAAGTAAAAGTAAAAATGTTTAAAAATGAAAAAAGTTTTACTGATAAGTTTTCAACGAGAAAGCCTGAGTAGTGCTGCCACCTACTGGGCATATATTAAGAGTAAGATTATCAGCATTCTGTAGTGTGGTTCCAGCAGATGAAACGGATGTATTGAAGCGATGGGCTGGAATGTTCACATCTTGGTTACCCGATTCCTAAAATATTCTGTTTCGAATCCAGCGAAAATTAGGTACTAGGATCCAGCACCGAAATTGAGTGCCCGGCTCACAAGCCGAGAATCGGGTACCCGAAAACGAGTGCTGGATGCCACGAAAGGTGATCTACCTCCAAAGAAGAAATAGAAATTTCAAAATGCACCTATTTAACTGACAACAAATTTCTTTCGCTAAAATTGACATTACAAAATAAAGCATATAGACTAAAATCGTGTCCAAAACAATATTGGAAGCTAATCATATATATTGACAATGGCTTCTTGTACCACTGGAGTGGAGTGTTCTGCTCTCCTATGATGAGAGGGGCATGTTTCACGCCCCCTCCCCACTTTGGAATTTCGAAAAAAAAAACTATGCCAATCGTTTGTATATACATAAAGAACACTTCGTTTGAGTGTCAAACTTGAATCGGTTTCCTTGTGATTTAAGGCAGGGACGTCATTTAGGGGGGGCAGAAGGGGGCAATTGCCCCCCCAAGAGTTTGAGGAATGCATATACTTTAATCGATTGTCTACTAATATACTAGTACAAAACGTGAAAATCTTATGTCAGAAGTGCTCTTACCCCCCCCCCCTCCAAGCGAAGTCTGAAATGACGCCCCTGATTTAAGGGATAGTTTAGGTTTGGCTACACTGTAGAAATAGGCCTACATTATTTTAAAAATTAAGTCAGTATCGCATAGATATTGATGGCTTGAATGGAACATGGTTTCCCGGCATTTTTCGAAAATACAACAATAGTAGAAAATAGATCGATCTGGCTCAGTATAGAACAACTCAGGAGCCCCTGGGAAATTGAGCACCTTACACCGTGAACCCACGCTGTTTTACGACCTCCATTTTAGGGGTAAATTTGTTCCCTTTTATGAGTACTTTTTAGGTGGTGTACTCTTTCTCTTTTATGAGCACATTTTTAGGGGTGAACTCGTTCCCTTTTATGAGCATATTTTTCAACCCCTATTTTAACATAGCAGAACATCAGACTACGTAACATAACGAACATACAGCAGAGCGGAGAATACATAAGACTCGTTCCACCCCTATTTGAACCTCATTCTCTTTTATGAGCATATTTTTAGGGGTGAACTCGTTCTCTTTTATGAGCATATTTTTCAACCCCTATTTTAACATAACAGAAATGACATAAGAATACGAACACATATAAGAGCAGAAGACTACATAACATAGCAGGGGTGAATTCGTTCTCTTTTATGAGCATATTTTTCAACCCCTATTTTAACATAACAGAAATGACATAAGAATACGTAACATATCAGATAACACATAAGACTATGTAACAGCAGGGATGTACTCATTCCAACTCTTATTTTAACATAACAGAAATAGCAGACAATGAGCAAAGATTACAATCGAACACCCACGGTCTACAGGTAGTCATTTTAGAGGGTGTATTCATTCATTCTCTTTGATGACCATTTTTTTGCACTCCTAATTGAAATTACATAGCAGAGCAGATAATACATAAGATTCGTTTCCTTTTATGAGCACTTTTAGGGGTGTATTCATTCCCTTTTATGACTACTTTTTCAACCCCTATTTGAACATTTTAACATAGCAGATATTTATGAACACATTCTCCACCACTATTTTAACGTAGCACTGATTTCGTTCCCAACCCTTAATTTAACATAGCAGAAACGACACAAGCATGTCCCCAAACTACTGACCATCGTGAACAAAGGTCAACTCAAAAACGAAACAATATATCGAGGTGGTGTTTCCACATTTAGCAATTGGTCATCAACTAGTACATGTTCAGAAAATACTGACCATCGAGGTCAAAGATCAAAAACTCGAAAACGGAGCCACATATTGAGGTGGTGTTTCCATATTTAGTAATTGGTTAACAATTACTACAAGTTCCAAATTAATTACCATCGGGGTCAAAGGTCAAAATACTTAAAATCTAATAACTCGAAAACGGAGCCACATATTGAGGTGGTGTTTCCACATTTAGCAAGCGGTCATCAACTACTGCAACTTCCAAAAATAATGACAATCGAGATCAAAGGTCAAAATACTTAAAACCTAATAACTCTTAAACGGAGCAACGTATTGAGGTGCTGTTTCCAAATCTAGTAATAGATCATCAACTACCCACCCAACACAAGTACATACTGATCATGTGTAAAGAATGTTCCTCGAGGTACATTGGAATGTACATGATAGGTACGTGAATAGAGCAATCATGTGAAATACACATGTAAGGAATAAGGTTACTTCCGCCCAAAAGTACGTGCATGACACATACCGAGGAATGTATCTATTATGTGTATATCACGTACCGTGTATGTACTTGACACATTTACTTGGCATTGGCATGTGCCAGGAATGTACTAGGCATGTCAGTAATGTTCCTTAGGGCAGTGCTATGCAACTGGGGGTGCGAGTACTTAAATACTAAAACCTTAACGCTTCATTTTTACGTTCGAATTTAGAAGCTTGTACTTTTAAAAAAAAGCCAAGCAACTAACTCTGAAAATATATGCCCTCCTCCGGCATCTGTGTGGCAATTTAACTATCTATTAAAATACTACAGTAACATTTACGAGCGACCGAGCTCTAACCTATAATCTTAGCATTCAAACCTTTGATTTACGGTTATTTGTGATTTCACGTTTATAACAAAGACAAATATTTTGAAAAGAGTGTAGTTTAAATAAATTACTGAAATAAATATTTTTCACAAAGTTTATCCTTTTAAATTATTGTTCAAAGGCCTTTGCCTTTAGTAAGCCTTCTCCGAAATACATGCAAATGAATTGTCCTGCCATCTTTGGAGCTCTTTTAAAATACACATATATGTTTCTCGACAATGAGATCTCAGAAACTACAGGCTCTAGAAAGATGACGTTTTCACTGATCGATTGCAAATTTCATGTAGATTGTCCAGTTCTAATTGAATATTTAAAAAACATGGGCACTATTTCTTTAGTACATTTTTACGGGTACATTGGAAGTGTTGAACTTTCAAAAAAATAAAATAAAACATCACATCCTAATCATTACACATTCCAACACCACACTGTTGTATATAGCGGTTGTATATGTCTCCGGCATTTGTTTCATAGCCAAATAATAATGGAAAAGGAAGGCTAAATCAGTAAAAGATGTTTCACCGGTTTCAAGCTTATTGCCACTGAAAAGCGACATTTCCTGAAGGATGTCTATATTATCAGGCTGACTTTCGTTAAGGAGTTAGTTTATACTTAAACTTACGTCTTGCCGAAAATTTTATTTAACGTCTAGTTTTAACTTACAGGTTTTGAACTAATTCTCTGCTGTGTAACGTCACAATATAACCATCAATGCTAATTTTATGAGGACAATTCTGACAGTGGGGTTTAGAATGTTACAACCTAGAGAACGCATCAAACGTCAGAAAATTGCAAAATGACACACACAATATATTACAATGTGGCTAAACTCAGAAAGTGGCTATAGAAGTGAAAAGCATATGGCTAAAAAGCCACTATTGGCTCTTTGGAAATTATGTGACTAACGACGTTCTCAAAATGGCCAGATCTCGTCACAAAGTGGCTAAATTGGCAACCCTAGTCGCAATACGAAGCAACTTACGCACAACCATGCCATGGTACATGGGGTATGTGCCATTCACATTCCTCACATTCCAGTGAAGCATGTAAAAGTACCTTTCAAGTGTCAGAAATTCCTCGAAAGGCACGTACCTAGCGACACGTGCTATGCATATGAAATGTACATTTTTCAAGTACCAGGTACGTAAACAGTACATATGGAACTTAAATGGCACGTTCCTAGAATGTACCTGGTTGGGTGGGTAGTACAAGTTCCAAAATAATGACTATCGAGGTCAAAGGTAAAAATACTTAAAACCTAATAACTCGAAAACGGAGCCAAATATCGAAGTGGTGTTTCCACATTTAGTAATTGGTCATCAACTAGTACATGTTAAAAAAATACTGACCATTGAGGTCAAAGGTCAAAAACTCGAAAATGGACTCACATATTCAGGTGCTGTTTTCAAATCCAGTAATACGTCATCAACTATTACATGTTTAAAAAAGTACTGACTATCGAGGTCAAAGGTAAAATATTTAAGCCTTAATAACTTGTAAACAGCGTGTCGGATAAATTTGTGTGACCTTTTCAGTTTTATACCAAGCAGAAAAAAGTGAAGAATTAATAAATTTGAGTGGCTTATTTGCTATTGTACTAACGAGGAATGCCATATTGTACTACTCAAATAAACGAAGGAATAAATTTGTACTAACCTAAGAAAAGCGAAAAATGCCCATTTTAATTAAACGAATCAATAAATTTATACTAACCAGAAAAAAAGCGAAGAAGGACCATTTTGTACTACTGCATTAAACGAAGAAGTATTCAGTTTTGTACCAACTAGAAAAAAGACCGAAGGATGACCATGTTAACTATTTAAATAAACATAGGAATAAATTTGTACACCGAGAAAAGCAAAGAAATAGCATTTTTATGGTATTCAAATAAACGAAGGAATACATTTGGATAGAGTATTTAGTTTTGTATCAACCAGAAAAAAAGAATAAAAATTGAGAGGTCTATTCTCTTTTGTACCAACTGGAAAAGTGAAGAAGAGCCACTTCAACTATCTTATATCATTAGGTACTGTTTAAACAAACGAGAAATGACAATTTTAACTAGCTCAGAATTTATGTAACAAAAGAACAAATTTGAATGTTCTGTTTTTGTATCAAACCAGAAAAAACCTAAGAAAGACCATTTTAATAAGTTCATAATTTCTATACTTTTTCGTGCTATTCAAATGAAGGAAAGAAATAATTTGTGTCCTCAAAAATTAAAGTTCAATTTAACTAGCTGAGTATTTTATATCATCTTGTAATATTTAAATATACGAAGAAATAAATTTGAGTGACCTATTCAATTTTGTACCAACAAGAAGTGTCATATTTAACTGGCTCAGAATCTTATAAATTTTGTACTATTTAAACAAACGAAGGGATAAATTTGAATGGTCTATTTTCTTCTGTATTAACCTTTAAAAAGGCGAAGAAGGGCTATTTTAACTAGCTGAGTTTTTTATGTCATTTTGTACTACTCAAATAAACGGTGGAGTATTTAGTTTTCTACAACCGAGAAAAAACAAAGAAATTGTACCATTTTGGAGTATTCAAATAAACAAAGGACTTATAATTTGTGTCAACTCTAAAAAGGGCCATTTTTAACTATCTGAGTATTCTATGTCATTGCGTATTATTTCAACCAACAAAGGAATAAACTTTTATGAGCCAGAAAAAGCAAAAATTACCATTTTATATCATTTTGTACTACTCAAATAAACAAAAAACCGAAGAAGGATCATTTTAACTAGCTGAGTATTTTATACCATTTTGTACTACTCAAATAAACGAAAGAATTATATTGTACTAACCAGAAAGTGCGAAGAAGGACCATTTTAATTAAACGAATCAATAAATTTATACTAACCATAAAAAAGCGAAGAAGGACCATTTTAACTAACTCAGACTTTTATACCATTTTGTACTACCTCAATAAACGAAGGAATAAATTTGTACTAACCAGAAAGAGCAAAGAAGGACCATTTTAACTAACTCAGATCTTTATACCATTTTGTGCCATTTAAAGAAATGAATATATGCATACGGATGTTCTATTTCCTTTTGTAGCAACGAGAAAAAAGCGAAGAAGAACCATTCATAACAGGCTTAGATTTTTATGTCTTTTTGTAATATTTGTACCAAACAAAAAAACTACACAAATAAACAAAGGAATAAATCTGTAATAACCACAAAAAGCGAAAAAGGTCCAGAATTTTGTACCAACGAGAAATCTCATTTCCAGGCCATGTTTTACTATTTAAACAAACGAAGGGATAAATTTGAGAAAGCGAACATGAACTCAGAATTCTATATCATTTTGTAATACTCAAATTTGGATGGATTATTTAGTTTTCTACCAAGCAGAAAAAGGAAACAAAGGTATAAATTTGTACTGACCAGAAAAGCGAAGACATTTATTGAGGTGTCGTATTTCCTTTTGTACCAACGAGAACCATTTTAACTGGCTTAGGATTTTATATCTTTTTGTAAAAATTTGTACCAAACCGAAAAAAGCAAGCAAATACCATTTTTGTATTAACCAAAATATGCGAAGAAAGACCATTTTAAATAGCTCAGCATGTTATAACGTTTTGTGCTTTTGGTCTACCCAATTTCTTGACCATGTTGTACTATTTAAACAAACAAAAGAATAAATTTGTGTAACCTATTCACTTTTGTAACAAGCAGAAAAAGTAAAGAACTAACATTTTGTACTAACTGAAACAAACGAAAGAATAAATTTGAGTGGCTTAAGCAAAGAAGGTCAATGGTAACTAGCCTTTTTTGTGCTATTAAATTTGAGTGACCTATTGAAGAATGAATAAATTTTGTTTGCAATTAAAAAAGCGGAGAAAGTCTATTTTTATGTACATTTTGTACTACTCAAATTATACTTTCTGTACCAATCAGATAAAAACAAAGAAAGACCATATTCTGCTACTCAAACAAACGAAGAAATAAATTTGTGTAACCTATTCACTTTTATAGCAAACAGAAAAGCTTCTTTTAGTTTTGTACCAACCACGAAAAAAAGGGAAGAAGGTTCATTTTGTATTGCTCTAATAAATTTGGGTGGTCTATTTCATTTTTTGTAACAATCAGAAGAAAATCTCAGAATGTTATACCTTTGTGGTGCTACATTTTGTATTATTGTTGTGTCATCCAGAAAACAATTTAAATTGCCTCTCACTGACAATTCAGTTGCCGGTAATTCAGTATTTTAGCTCTAACTATTATTTACATGTGCTAGTCCAATGTTTGTAATATTGCAATACTACAAATTGATCCATTTATAAAATAATATAGTTAACAGTTCAAGTTCTTCTATTCTTACACAATCAAATACATATTCTACAATGTCTGTGTTCATTTACAGAATTAAATAATTGTTTATCTTTCTTTAAAAACATTTTTACTATTTCTTTGATATAATAATCACACTCTGTAATGTATTCATACACCAGATTAAATTTTTTCTCCAAAGTATGTGTTCTTAATATTACAACCTTTAAAATGCTTCTTTAAATAAAGTTTATAGATTTTCTCTCTCATTTCACGTTTAATTAAGATCGTCCACACCTTTTGTAATAATGCCTAATCATACTGCAGCAAACAGTTGATCTTTTTCATTTTCATTATGTTCAGAACATGTTTCACATAATAATACTGAATTTGGAGTGTACTCATTAAATAATTGTATAACACATGTATCACTAATACTTTCACTAGTACACTCACACTCATTAGCTTCCAGTTCAAAACAGGTAATATTTGAAAGACTGTCATCATCACTTTCCGGGAGTATTTCATCATTATATCTATTATACCGTCTAAAATAATACACTTCTTCTATTTCTTGTGTTGCATATATGATTCTCACTCTATCACGTAATTCATATGGCAAATCGGGGTCAGACGGGTGAATTAACAGTATAGGTATTTCGTTTTCACGCTGAATTTATTTTTCTCTAGGTGAAACATAAACAATCTCCATGCTAGTCATTTTTTTCTTCTCTTCAGCAAAAACAAATCAAGTGTGATACATCTATTTATATATCTACAATAAAAGCATTCTATGCATTCTCTGTCTTATATTACAATCAAATAATATGTTTCAAGAAAATATAACATCATGATGTATGTTCTATTATTTTCCAATAAAATACATAAATGCAAAAATATATATTTATCTTTTTAGACTTAGGCGAGGAAAGAATATTTTAAAAAAATGAATCGTTGAGGAATAGGCAGTATACTAGCAATACAAATGTTAGGTAACGCATTCGTATCGCTGTTTAAATATCTGCAGCACTCATTATAAATGGCATGGAACATGGAACTTTGAAAACTTTTCTTACTTTGATATGATCTCTTGTCCTGTGATTCAAAATGGCCATACATGCTGTTTATTCTTTTTTCTTTAGTACGCTAATTGCTATGGAGTCTGTTCTACACAATTATAACGCAACTCTGGTTTGTTAAATCTTACGTTCAAATATTTTATGAGCCTTACTTAGTGACGGGAGAAACAATTTAAATTGTCTTCTGGATGACACAAAAATAATACAAAATGTAGCACCAGAAAGGTATAACATTCTGAGATTTTCTTCTGATTGTTACAAAAATGAAATAGACCACCCAAATTTATTAGAGTAATACAAAATGAACCTTCTTCCCTTTTTTTCGTGGTTGGTACAAAACTAAAAGAAGCTTTTTCTGTTTGCTATAAAAGTGAATAGGTTACACAAATTTATTCCTTCGTTTGTTTGAGTAGCAGAATATGGTCTTTCTTTGTTTTTATCTGGTTGGTACAGAAAGTATAATTTGAGTAGTACAAAATGTACATAAAAATAGACTTTCTCCGCTTTTTTAATTGCAAACAAAATTTATTCATTCTTCAATAGGTCACTCAAATTTAATAGCACAAAAAAGGCTAGTTACCATTGACCTTCTTTGCTTAAGCCACTCAAATTTATTCTTTCGTTTGTTTCAGTTAGTACAAAATGTTAGTTCTTTACTTTTTCTGCTTGTTACAAAAGTGAATAGGTTACACAAATTAAGTTCTTTACTTTTTCTGCTTGTTACAAAAGTGAATAGGTTACACAAATTTATTCTTTTGTTTGTTTAAATAGTACAACATGGTCAAGAAATTGGGTAGACCAAAAGCACAAAACGTTATAACATGCTGAGCTATTTAAAATGGTCTTTCTTCGCATATTTTGGTTAATACAAAAATGGTTGCTTGCTTTTTTCGGTTTGGTACAAATTTTTACAAAAAGATATAAAATCCTAAGCCAGTTAAAATGGTTCTCGTTGGTACAAAAGGAAATACGACACCTCAATAAATGTCTTCGCTTTTCTGGTCAGTACAAATTTATACCTTTGTTTCCTTTTTCTGCTTGGTAGAAAACTAAATAATCCATCCAAATTTGAGTATTACAAAATGATATAAAATTCTGAGTTCATGTTCGCTTTCTCAAATTTATCCCTTCGTTTGTTTAAATAGTAAAACATGGCCTGGAAATGAGATTTCTCGTTGGTACAAAATTCTGGGCCTTTTTCGCTTTTTGTGGTTATTACAGATTTATTCCTTTGTTTATTTGTGTAGCTTTTTTGTTTGGTACAAATATTACAAAAAGGCAAAAATCTAAGCCTGTTATGAATGGTTCTTCTTCGCTTTTTTCTCGTTGTTACAAAAGGAAATAGAACATCCGTATGCATATATTCATTTCTTTAAATGGCACAAAATGGTATAAAGATCTGAGTTAGTTAAAATGGTCCTTCTTTGCTCTTTCTGGTTAGTACAAATTTATTCCTTCGTTTATTGAGGTAGTACAAAATGGTATAAAAGTCTGAGTTAGTTAAAATGGTCCTTCTTCGCTTTTTTATGGTTAGTATAAATTTATTGATTCGTTTAATTAAAATGGTCCTTCTTCGCATTTTCTGGTTAGTACAATATAATTCTTTCGTTTATTTGAGTAGTACAAAATGGTATAAAATACTCAGCTAGTTAAAATGATCCTTCTTCGGTTTTTTGTTTATTTGAGTAGTACAAAATGATATAAAATGGTAATTTTTGCTTTTTCTGGCTCAAACAAATTTATTCCTTTGTTTATTGAAGTAATACGCAATGGCATAAAATACTCAGATAGTTAAAAATGGCCCTTTTTAGAGTTGACACAAATTATAAGTCCTTTGTTTATTTGAATACTCCAAAATGGTACAATTTCTTTGTTTTTTTCCGGTTGTAGAAAACTAAATACTCCACCGTTTATTTGAGTAGTACAAAATGACATAAGAAACTCAGCTAGTTAAAATAGACCTTCTTCGCCTTTCTAAAGGTTAATACAGAAGAAAATAGACCATTCAAATTTATCCGTTCGTTTGTTTAAATAGTACAAAAGGTATAAGATTCTGAGCCAGTTAAATATGGCACTTCTTGTTGGTACAAAATTGAATAGGTCACTCAAATTTATTTTTCGTATATTTAAATACTACAAGATGATATAAAATACTCAGCTAGTTAAATTGAACTTTAATTTTTGAGGACACAAATTATTTCTTTCCTTCACTTGAATAGTACGAAAAAGTATAGAAACTATGAACTTGTTAAAATGGTCTTTCTTAGGTTTTTTCTGGTTTGATACAAAAACAGAACATTCAAATTTGTTCTTTTGTTACATAAATTCTGAGCCAGTTAAAATTGTCATTTCTCGTTTGTTTAAACAGTACCTAATGATATAAGATAGTTGAAGTGGCTCTTCTTCACTTTTCCAGTTGGTACAAAAGAGAATAGACCTCTCAATTTTTATTCTTTTTTTCTGGTTGATACAAAACTAAACACTCTATCCAAATGTATTCCTTCGTTTACTTGAATGCCATAAAAATGCTATTTCTTTGCTATTCCTCGGTGTACAAATTTATTCCTATGTTTATTTAAATAGTTAACATGGTCCTCCTTCGGTCTTTTTTTCTAGTTGGTACAAAACTGAATACTACTTCGTTTATTGGAGTAGTACAAAATGGTCCTTCTTCGCTTTTTTTCTGGTTAGTATAAATTTATTGATTCGTTTAATTAAAATTGACATTTTCCACTTTTCTTAGGTTAGTACAAATTTATTCCTTCGTTTATTTGAGTAGTACAAAATGGCATTCCTCGTTAGTACAATAGCAAATAAGCCACTCAAATTTATTCATTCTTCACTTTTTTCTGCTTGGTATAAAACTGAATAGGTCACACAAATTTATCCGACACGCTGTTTACAAGTTATTAAGGCTTAAATATTTTACCTTTGACCTCGATAGTCAGTACTTCTTTAAACATGTATTAGTTGATGACGTATTACTAGACTTGGAAACAGCACCTGAATATGTGGGTCCATTTTCGAGTTTTTGACCTTTGACCTCAATGGTCAGTACTTTTTTAACATGTACTAGTTGATGACCAATTACTAAATGTGGAAACACCACTTCGATATTTGGCTCCGTTTTCGAGTTATTAGGTTTTAAGTATTTTAACCTTTGACCTCGATGGTCATTATTTTGGAACTTGTAGTAGTTTGTAACCAATTACTAAATATGGAAACACCACCTCAATATGTGGCTCCGTTTTCGAGTTTTTGATCTTTGACCTCGATGGTCAGTACTTTCTGAACATGTACTAGTTGATGACCAATTGCTAAATGTGGAAACACCACCTCGATATATTGTTTCGTTTTTGAGTTTGACCTTTGTTCACGATGGTCAGTAGTTTGGGGACATGCTTGTGTCATTTCTGCTATCTTAAATTAAGGGTTGGGAACGAAATCAGTGCTACGTTAAAATAGGGGTGGAGAATGTGTTCATAAATTTCTGCTATGCTAAAATGTTCAAATAGGGGTTTGAAAAAGTAATCATAAAAGGGAATGAATACCAGTGGCGGCCGGTGGATTGTGGTTTCGGGTGTTGCAGTACGAACGATAAGAGACAGAAGATAGAAAGTTGACCCATTGACTAATCAGCATAATTTTAGACGCAAGTACTATGTCACATGTTAAATAAAATTCGTTTTTTAAAAAAATAATGCAGAACATTTTATCCGATTAATCACCTTAACTACTTAGTAAGTTCATTCTTCTCTCTTTAATTGGAGGAAATCTGTCTAATACATGCTGGTTGAACTCTAGTATTCTTATTGTCCGGTCTTTTTCGATGGAAAGCATAACCAATGGTGATAACCTTTCTTGGGACATTCAATTCCTTGAAAGTGTCAATTCTTTCTCATGTGGAAAAAAAACTTTTCGTCTTTTGCTGACGCCATAGGTACAGTTAATATTAATTGCAGAAGCTTTGTAGATTCACTAAATATTTTTTCTAGATTATTGTGAACAATTCATTCTAGCAAACTCAGTCCCTGGCAGTGATACGAATTCCTCTTCAGTGTAGACTAAAGAGAGTTCGTAGCAGAGATTAATGTTATTAAAAAATGTACATTGAACACGCTTTATCTAGGAAAATTGAAAATAAATGGTGGAAATGTATCTACTGATTAGAACATTACTGTCATAAGATGTCCTATAAATTTAAACCTTTTTTTTCGAACACTCTCCTGAATTGCACTTTGGTTGTTTTGTCTAAGCCTTAATTGTAAGTTTTTCCTCGGTTGAAAGCTGGGGAATTTTTTTGTTGGTTATTTACAGAAGTCATTATATGCAATTCATTCAGAATTTGTAGGTTATGTACAGAATTAAAGCACACACAATAAAATTAAATCTAATAGCTAATAACCAAAACAGCTGATACCAAAGAGACACTGGTATATGAATTACGAATGTTACATATTCATACATAGGGCTGTCAACTGGCCGGCTTTTCATTGGCCTGGCCGGAAAAATTGCTGTTATTTTGATTAAAGCCGGAGACGTGTATAAACGTCTCACCAGCCCCTTTATAACCGTTTTTTAAAATTTGTATCTAGTTCGAAGTATAGATATTGAAAAGTAGCTGTCATTCTGTACACTCAAAACTGTTACCTTTCACCTCTATCAACGATTAATATATTTTGTTCACCTGTTTAGAAAGTTTTAGAGAGATGACAGGAACTGTATGAGGGAAAATTTGAAATTTACTTTCAAGGAATTTTATACATTTATTAAGAGTGGAAAAGGACTTCTTAAAGCAATTTCCTATAGTTGAAGTAGAGACTATATGTTTAAAGAGTGAATTTCATTTTCCAAAAAAAAAAATTGTCACGTAAAGATTATTATACTTTTGTTCATCTGTTTCGATAATTTTAAAGAAATGGTACTTACTAGTAAATACAATAAATTGATCAATGCCGATTGATCATTTTCAGTTTCTCATTTATAGCACAATGTATCTATTAAGCTTATTAGTGAATGTTCTAAGGACATACAGAATATATGTGTTAATGCACTTTTGTTCACGATAGTACATTTCCTTTCCATGGATAGGCCCGAACAGAGATACTTCACGCTGAGAACTATATCATAGAGAATTTTTAGGAAATGCCGTTTTTTTATTTTACAGAGTTAGCAACCCTATTCATATATCAACACACACGCACACACATGTGCGTAAAAGAAAAGAAAACTACATTGCAAATCATCCGTCTTGGTTGTTACGCAATGCACGATGAACACAATATACTTCCACATGAGGCGAAACAATGTTTATCAACGTTCTGGAAAGCAACCTTGAAACCCGCCAGATATAGGAACAACATGTTAGCTGGGAGGGGTCCAAAGTATTTGAGGAAGGTCCAATACGTCTACGTAATAACGAACCTGTCTTGTACTGTACCCGAAAAGATGATAGAATAATTTTTTCTATAAGAAAAGAAAGAGTACATGATGAGGCGTAAAATAAAATATTTAGCGTACATCAATCATTTCTCTGTTAAACAAGTATAGTTCGTTAGAAAAGTCTCCAAATGTTAGTCAAGTTTTGAAATTTTTGGGAGGTCCGGACCCGGTGGAACCCACTCGTGGCTACGCCTCTGAGCATTGCTAACTACTCCCCAAATTCAATGTGGCGTTCCCCACCATACAATTTTATCAAGAGTATAAAATATACTTATTTTAAAAGAAATATGTATATACTAAAATACTATCCACAGAGGGGTGGGGAGCGATTCTACATACTGACTTATTAATGTTTCGTTCACAAATTACTGTAGAAGAAACCTTCATTATCTATATAAGCTAAGAATTAACTTCTAAATGCGGATCTACTTTCATGTGATTTCTGCTCTACTACGTATTTTCTTTCAAATTCTATCACTTTTTTTGAAAATTGTTATTATATTGATTTGCTTCAGTATAAGTACCTTAATTAAAAATATGAATGCATAAAAACAAATTATATTTGTTAATTGCTAGTGAAATAAATAAAATTCAGAAAGCTTATTTAGCGCGAAAAACCTTCTCGTTCACTGGAAACCGTGCTGTGTTGCAGAAGCACTGCAACGACCAGACCCTTTAACTTCTGAGATAGGGGAAAGAAGACTTAGCATTTGCTCCAATTCCCGCGCTGAAAGAATCTGGTCGTTGTATGCTCGCTGCAACACAATATAAATTAGAGACTTTGTGACGGATTATTTTTCGCTTTTTAAAACGGATTAACGAAACGGACAGTTACAGAAGTAAAAAAAATATGTTATTTCAAGTATATATGGGAGTATTAGAAAGTATTTATTCTGTTCTTTGCTACTATTGCTAATAATATTTTTTTCTTGAAATACTTTGGTCGTTGCGCAACGCTGCAACACTAACATTAGCCGCCACTGATGAATACACCCCTAAAAGTGCTCATAAAAGGAAACGAATCTTATGTATTATCTGCTCTGCTATGTAATTTCAATTAGGGGTGCAAAAAAAATGGTCATCAAAGAGACTGAATGAATACACCCTCTAAAATGACTACCTGTAGACCGTGGGTGTTCGATTGTAATCTTTGCTCATTGTCTGCTATTTCTGTTATGTTAAAATAAGAGTTGGAATGAGTACACCCTGCTGTTACATAGTCTTATGTGTTATCTGCTATGTTACGTATTCTTATGTCATTTCTGTTATGTTAAAATAGGAGTTGAAAAATATGCTTATAAAAGGGAACGAGTTCACCCCTAAAAATATGCTCATAAAAGTGAATGAGGTTCAAATAGGGGTGGAACGAGTCTTATGTATTCTCCGCTCTGCTGTATGTTCGTTATGTTACGTAGTCTGATGTTCTGCTATGTTAAAATAAGGGTTGAAAAATATGTTCATAAAACGGAACGAGTTCACCCCTAAAAATGTGCTCATAAAAGAGAACGAGTACACCCCCTAAAAAGTGCTTATAAAAGGGAACAAATTCACCCCTAAAATGGAGGTCGTAAAAGACCGTGGGTTCACGGTGTAAGGTGCTCAATTTCCCAGGGACTCCTAACTTGTTCTATACTGAGCCAGATCGATCCATTTTCTACTACTTACAACTATGGTTTCTTCCGAAATTCAACACACCATTTCTTCTAACCCTAACACTGTTTGGGTTATTAATCCTCAAAGTTCAATTTTCTGTACTCTCCCGCGTGCTCGTAACTCAAAAAGAACGTCGCTTTCGACTTCGGTGTAATAATCTGCCTATTTTATACGTCCAACCCAAACACTGTAATAGGAATTATGAAATAAGATACATATAATATAAACGGTATTTAAATATCTAAGTACAATATACAAAAATATATATGTGTGACAAGAGATGAAGAGTATACCCACCTTATAAATTAGCATGAATATCACTGATTTGAGCACTCCTATGTTTACAGTAGACTTTCTGGTCACTAGATGGCAGCATAAATCTGTTTGGAAATACTTGAAATTAGCTATGATATACGTAAAGATACTGCATATTCTTCATTGTACAACAAATAATTAAATTTGTTTCCCTGAAATGTATTATATTAGTGATATATTTATCGTTATTATTTCGCATAACATTGATCAAATTGACACCAAACACGAGTAATTAATTGAATACTCCAATATTTTTGTTAAAGGCTGGGTTTTGTTAACAATAACAAACTTTATTTCAAGGGGTATAATTTTATACCTTAATATTTTTTGTACGTGTAAGTACGGAAGTAACTGCTTCATTGTGCTTGCACTAAAGAGATAAGAGGAAACTATGTTTTCAGTAATTTTAAGCTTGATGGTAAATTATTTACGAAGATAGAAATAAATGCTAGGAAAAGGAAAAGCTCCAGGACAGAGAAATATTCCAGCGTATATATCTCATGCAGGCAAACAAAATCCTTAGCAGTAGTTTTCGCAATAATAATAATTTTATGGTAAAAGAACATGATAGTGAACAATAACCAAGCTATGTCTTCGGATGAGATTGAAATTGAATTATAGAACGTCATCAAGCTCTACATTTTGACAGTACCAAGACGAGAAAACTGTCTCGTCAAGGACCGACTTCTGGGGGGGGGGGCAGTGGGTTGTGATACTGCTACTTTTAAGGGCTCCAAACTTTGGGATGGGTTTTATTTATATATAAAAAATAAGGAAGTTTCCTCTTCTGGGGGGAGGGGGGTGATCACACAGATCACAATCTAAAAAGGACAGGAGGCATATTAATGATAGTAATTCACAATAAACTCAGAAATAAGCAGAGGATGAATAATATTCACGGGGCCGCAATCTAAACCACAGATCATATAGCCTAACGGCAAGAATGGTAACTACGTGGAAAACAAGTGTATCATGATGGAAGTGAACTGTCCGCAGTGAATTTTTTTTTTTATTGTCACGCAATCCATCGTATTCACGCGGTCGTAAATTTCGCGTATTATTTCGGTATCGTCCCGTGATCGTATATTTTAATGAGCCAGTTCGATTATAGGTAAAATATTATCTATAATTCAAAAGTGTTATTGTGGTTTCATATTCATATATGTTTTGTTTAGTGAAAGTGGAAACCAAATATAAATATTATTTACAAATTTATTTTATTTCTTAAAAAATGAAATAATATTCGATATTAATAATGTGTGATTGATAATCTTGTGCCTTTTTCTTAGTGAATGATAGATATCATCTCAAATGAGTACGTAATTTGAACCAGGATTTGATCAAGGTGTAGTATCTTTGAAGAAGAGCACAGAAAACATTTATTTTCGTCTGCCGCTACTCATCTGGCGTTAACTATACATGTCCGTCCCACTTCGTATTCTTTTACAGGTATTAATGAGTTTGCGTTTAG
Source organism: Thermobia domestica (assembly GCF_964235325.1). Classification (NCBI taxonomy): domain Eukaryota; kingdom Metazoa; phylum Arthropoda; class Insecta; order Zygentoma; family Lepismatidae; genus Thermobia; species Thermobia domestica. Next base: position 79,875,429 of record NC_137463.1, read on the forward strand.
CGTGACGCAATGATGATGGTGGGTATACGACGTATGCCTCTGGTCTTCTTAACGCCCGAATCCTAAGACCGTGGGAGTGGAGTTATTTGTTTTGTTACCAGTTCATTACAGGATCCCATTAATTTTTGCAATTGAATGATGCTATAAAGAAGATTTCTTTTCAAGTGAGATCCAAGGTTCGGATCCCGATAGCAGCTTATTTAGTCTCATGAATTGGAACAGATAAGGCTCGAACCCCGTACCCTTATAGCATGCGCATTTTAAAACTGACCTAGCATTACAAGAATGCTGGAATCTAGCTCTTTGTATCAATGGTTTACCAAAATCTGAGAATCTTGAATTTTTCTTTTCCAGCTGTGGCCTATGTATGGTTCACTCATTTTGACCCAAGCATATGCATCTTGAACATTATAGATGAAAACCTGAAACCATTAAAACACACACACACACACACACAAACACACACACACATATATATATATATATATATATATATATATATATATATATCGGGTGTTGCAAAATAAGTGTTACAACTCTTGGGAGGTGACTCCTGTCACTGAGACAAGAAAAAAAGTTCTCTTCAATTTTCTGCTATCGGACATAGTTTCAGATCTACAAGGTGCCGAAAGCGTGGGAAAATGACTTTCGGACGCCAATAGTTCGGAAACTATCCAACATAAAGAGGGCGGGTAAAAAATTCACTGAAGAAGTCATACCTGCTCTATTAAATTTTGCATGTTTCACAATCCTACCGTGCACGCGCAAGGGATTCCCCAAAGGAACGTAGGGAGTCCCGGATAATCTGCCAAATGAAACTTGGTTAAATGGATATGAATTGATAGGCTTTCTACCAGGTAACAATAATTCGTTTGTCTTAAGTCGTTATCTGGAACGAATACAAAATGGCGAACACCTTTATGCCCGTTGTGTGTGGTTGCATAATCGCCAGGAACGGATGCTGGCCAACAGTGACGTTCTGAGTATTAATTGTAGCGAATTTGTACTGAAATGCTCTAGAAAGACATCTGGAGTGTCAGTAGAGCATAAGAGATGAAGCAGGGTGATTCACTCATACGAAAAATGCCAAGAAATGCACTCATACTCAATAAACGTGAGTTCAAAGCGTCGGAAATGTAAGGATTAGCGTCAAGAACATGAAAACCATTGCCAATTCACCAATAATATTCCCTCAAACCGATGCAATATGATGTGCATGGCAGCATACCAATAAGGATGAGGCCAAGTTCAAATTGTGCAATGGACTCACAAAGAAACTAGGTAAACTAAAGGAATGTCACTAGTGGGATCGCATGATCGATATTGAAATGTGGCCAATGTGTGTGTTGATATCAACATGTAGCTAATGGACAAATGTCAACATGTCGCACTACTGCTGGGACACCATCTCACGTGCGAAAACTAGGAAAATAACGTTGTACATTCTGCTATTACATCTGGTGCACCTTTTGGTAGAACGTAACTAGAACACGATTGTATCAATGTCCCTCTTTGTTTGGGACATTGTCCCACAGTCGACACATATGGAAAGAAATCTCATAATGCATGGTTCAAATTCTGATAGAGCGTGAAAATAACAAACTTGTATCATGTCCCACGTCTTCTGAGACATATGACGTACTCGAAATATAGGAAAACACCTCCAGAAATTCGTCTTACACACAGTGCACATCCCAAGACAAAGACGAGAATGAACCGATTTGACACATTTAACACTACAGCTGGAACACCATAGATATGGAAAATAAAACGACATGAGAAATAAAAAGAAACGTCTTAAAGCTCTGATTGTTTACAACTGTGCAGTAGAAGTAACAAAATGAAACACACAAGTATGTCGGGAGCCTGTACAAGAGGGCTTGCCAAAGTGGGTACTCTTCAAAGAAATGAATACAGAGAAAGTGAGGCTCCTTCGAACCTCAGGGCTAGAGCGCTCGCTTTTGCTCGCGTGGTCGCAGTTTCCAATCCTACTGGGAGCCCACGGCCTCAGATTCAAGACCCGAGTAGTTATTTTCCTGTTTTTCGCACGTGGGACGATGTCCCGGCAGTAGTGCGACATGTTGGCATTTGTCCATTAGCTACATGTTGATATCAACACACACATTGGCCACATTTCAATATCGATCATGCGATCCCACTAGTGACATTCCTTTAGTTTACCCAGTTTCTTTGTGAGTCCATTGCACAATTTGAACTTGGCCTCATCCTTATTGGTATGCTGCCATGCACATCATATTGCATCGTTTTGAGGGAATATTATTGGTGAATTGGCAATGGTTTTCATGTTCTTGACGCTAATCCTTACATTTCCGACGCTTTGAACTCACGTTTATTGAGTATGAGTGCATTTCTTGGCATTTTTCGTTAAGTGTTTCCACACATGTGAATCACCCTGCTTCATCTCTTATGCTCTACCGGCACTCCAGATGTCTTTCTAGAGCATTTGAGTACAAATTCGCTACAATTAATACTCAGAACGTCACTGTTGGCCAGCATCCGTTCCTGGCGATTATGCAACCACACACAACGGGCATAAAGGTGTCCGCCATTTTGTATTCGTTCCAGATAACGACTTAAGACAAACGAATTATTGTTACCTGGTAGAAAGCCTATCAATTCATATCCATTTAACCAAGTTTCATTTGGCAGATTATCCGGGACTCCCTACGTTCCTTTAGGGAATCCCCTGCGCGTGCACGGTAGGATTGTGAAACATGCAAAATTTAATAGAGCAGGTATGACTTCTTCAGTGAATTTTTTACCCGCCCTCTTTATGTTGGATAGTTTCCGAACTATTGGCGTCCGAAAGTCATTTTCCCACGCTTTCGGCACCTTGTAGATCTGAAACTATGTCCGATAGCAGAAAATTGAAGAGAACTTTTTTTCTTGTCTCAGTGACAGGAGTCACCTCCCAAGAGTTGTAACACTTATTTTGCAACACCCGATATATATATATATATATATATATATATATATATATATATATATATATATATATATATATATATATATATATATATATATATATATATATATATATATATATATATATACAGAGAGAGAGAGAGAGAGAAATTAAAAACGATAAACAATTAAACAATTTGAAATTTATTTCAGTGCTTTGTATTTGAGAGGTAGTTTTGACTGAAAGACAAGACTTTTTGGATATTGCTTGGTGCCCCGAAAATGGGGGGTACAACATTCCTCCCCCCAGTCTGAGAAGTACGGGGGCAAGTGACCTCTTTCGCCCATTGGCTCAGGCGCCTATGTTCCCATGTACCGGACCTGAGGGAACATAATAGGCATATGCCAGCTATGTAATTTTGCTGTTATGGTAGTGTTAGAGCTAAAAGTGGAGAATTTCAGATCAAACCATAGTTGTTTTATCAAGAAATACCAAGTTCAAGATCGTGGAGAAAATAAATAGGCCTATGTAGTTCTAGAAGTATAAGGTGAACAAGAAAATTTTTGATTGAATGACATATATTGGACTTTTTGAATCAGAGGACACAAAATTTTTGAACGACTCCTAAATCGAGTTTTCGTTTTTATTATTATTATTATTATTATTATTATTATTATTATTATTATTATTATTATTATTATTATTATTATGGAGTAAGCACATCATACTGAGTTAAGTGATAGATTTTGTTTGGCTACACTATATGAAGCTCTCCAGATCTAAGGCCTACAAGAAAAGTTTTGCCTGAAATATATTGGATCTTTTGATCCGAAAATGTATCGGGACAGGGAGGTAATAACGAGGAACTTTAGACTTATTCTTCACGTTTCTGTTGGTGTGTCTGCATTTTAAAAATATTCTGGAGTAAGTTTCCGGTAACAACATATTTTAATAGCAAGCACGTAGCCAGGATTTCGTGAAGGGGGGGGGGTCCGTGACATGAAATATTGTTGTCATCACACCAGGGGCTCGATCATTCTAAACTATTTTACTGGAACATATATTGGTTCGTTTAGCCAGGATTTCGGGAGGGGGGAGGGGCGTAACATGAAATTCTGAAGGCCCATGAGCTCGATCAATCTAAACTACTTTACTATCAACATATATTGGTTTGTTAGGACAGTAAAATTAGGATATGTTGGTAAGTATTTTAATAACAAACTAAGAAGAAATCGCGGGTAAAATAATAATAATAATAATAATAATAATAATAATAATAATAATAATAATAATAATAATAATAATAATAATAATAATAATAAAGAAAACGTATTGAAAAAGATTTTACAATATTTACATCCTTCCTCTGTTCATTCATTTATAACAATTTTCCTTTTATTATGACCTCAACTATTATAAAAAGTACATATTCACTATTATGAAAAGTACATGCTCAATAATATCTTGTAAAATATTTCACAATATCTGCGTCCCTTTCTCTGTTGAATCAAATGTTAACAGAACTTTCTTTCCACATAAATTTTTGTTTTTATTTTTCCGTCAACTACTATCAGTTCGAAATAACAGGTTAAAGGAGCAGCAGAAATTATTTTTAAAATAACATGTTTGATACTGCAAAGGTGGGATGACGAAAAATATGATAAAAAATGTCCACGTTATTACACAAAAGCATTATGCTTTCGGAAGCTTGAAATCTCTTTCACTAGTAGCAGAAATTCTGAGAATTCCGTAACTTTTCTAGAAATTTCAAATTCCCTGACTTTTCCAGGATATCTCGCTCATCTCGCCACCATGTATTGCAAGTAATACAAGTCTCCTCTTAAGAAAAAGTAACCAAAAGCTTCCTGTAGCTTTTTATTTTTAACGCTGATCCTTCTTTTTCTCATTTCATGAAGGGGAGGTCCGGACTCCCTCCCCCCCCTTGGCTACGTGCCTGACGGGCGTCAATCCCACTGGGGACGTGCCCTTCCCAATATTAAAAAAAAAGTTTTCTTCCCCTCTAATATTTCAACTATCTTAGGTATTTCTAAAAGAAGCTTAAGCATGCAGCAGTTTTTTACGTTCACGTTAGACAAAATGGATGGGAAAAGAGTTGCATAGAAGTTTGTTTCAAATGGAGGCGGCATCCGTAGAAAGGCACATAAGTCAAAAGTTGCTTTTTTGATATTAAGCCTTCAAGTTTTTAACCAGTGGTAACTCGTATTATATAAATGATTGATTGAATGATACATATGGGTCCGCGGTGGCTCAGTGGTAGAGCGTTCACCTCTGGTGCATGGAGTTCCGGGTTCAAATCCTGCTCCCGCCAAGTGAACTTTGTGGTGGACAAACACCGTGTGCGTGGGTTTTCTCGGGATTCTCCCGTTTCCTCCCCCTTTCTTCATTCCACCATTTCATTCATTTCTCATAATTACCGTCTCCTTTAGCCTAACCGGCATATCCGTGGGACGTAAAACTCAAAGATTTCATTTCTTTTTCATATATATCTATATCTATCTATCTATATATCTATATCTATCTATCTATCTATCTATCTATCTATCTATCTATCTATCTATCTATATATATATATATATATATATAAGAGAAGCAACTTTTGTTGTTATGCAGTTTTTTTTTCTTTTTTTTATCAAGTTGCTTGGACAGACCATTGCAGCAGCCAAAAGCGATCATTATTCATTCTTTTACAAATAAGAATTGTTTTTAACAGGCGTATTTTGGACTTTTTGTTAAACTTGACAAAACTATCTTTGGTTGGTATTCACATCCACTTGGAGACCAGTTATTGAAATTTACACTACAACTATTTCTAACGTTTCATACTATCCATAAGAAATGAAATTTCAATACATTAGGAACTATTTGCTTTTAAAATCTTTGAAATGGGTGACAGCATTAATTTGTAGTAATAATTGTAAACTTTTGTAATTTTATTTTGTGTGTGCCTACACAAATAACATTTTAATTTCGATTCTTTTAATATCAGCAATTAAACGGGTTGAATTTGTTAATGATAGACTTTCTTTTATTACTCGTAAGGGTCAGTGGTGTATTACTGTTTTAAATGATCATAGCCCCAACAGAAGATAGGCAAAGGATGACGATATAAAATACAATTTTTAAGAAGTATCACGTCTATTCGTCTATTCGAAACCATATGAAAATTCTATTAGAGGATTTCAATTCGAAGGTAGGGCGACAGAATATTTTCAAACCGATTATAGAGAAAGAAAATTTGCATAAGGAAAGTAATGACAACGGCGTTAGTTTCGTAGACTTTGGAACATCCACGAACCTTATCGTGAAGAGAACAAAATTCCCACATCGTGACGTTCAGAAATACACAAGAGCTCGCCAGATGGAAGAACACACAATCAAATTGATCACGTTTTAGTAGATAGAAGACAGTTTAGTATAATAGACGTTCGCTCGTTCAGAGAACTCGACTGCGACACTGATTATTATCTGGTAGCAGCGATATATAACAAGAGAGAGAGATAGAGAGAGAGAGATTATCGTTGAATATAGAGAATATTCCACATCTGAAAATGGAAAGATTTACTTTAAAGAAATTAGAGGAGAACTAGGCGAGACGCAACTTTTCACCAGCTTGACGTACCATACGTCACAAGCTGCATTTTGTACCAAGCCTAGCCTAGCTGGGAAGTGTTAACGTGCCACCGAGGATATTGTGTAGCATACGCACAATTGAGATAGCACGCATACGCTCTCACTGGGATTGACAGTAGACTACTTTTCAGTGCTGGAGGGTGGATCCCATCATCATCACTGATCATCTCACGTCACCTCATCTCATTTGGACATCTGTATTTGATTGTTGTTATTCTCTTCTCATTCTACTTACATCTAACACGTTGTACTGCCTTCGGCCATACCACAGTCTTCAAGATCCGTGGGTGTTTCCCCTCTGAACTCGATGGAGTGCAAGGGGGCCAAACCCAGAACGGGTCCCAATCCTCAAAAGCGATCAGGTGATACACTACAGTCTCAAAAAAAGAAGAAAGAAACTCGATCACGATCTCCTTGCAGTCAAGCATCCGTTTGTTGAGTATTTGGTATCAGCATTGGTGACATAGATGATCAAAATATGGACATTGCTTCAAACCAACCTCCACCGCTTTTCAATTTTCTTCTCACCAATGCTGATACCAAATACTCAACTCCAAAACATATCCTAATCCAACTGATGAAATACTATCCAAGAGCCAATGTATCTGAAATAGTCTTCACTCGCAACGGAATCATCATCAAATCTCCAGACCAAAACTTCGCTACTACAATTCGAAATAAAGCAGGATTTCACATCTTTGGCGACAAAGCCAACCTTCAAGCTCTCGCATCAACCACAAAAAAGCAACCACCACCACCTAGACGTCAGCCCATGTTTTCAGTAGTAATAAAAGGCGTTCCACCGGCCTATTCTGACGAAGAAATCCTTGACGAATTACGTCTCGAATGTTATGAAATCCATAAATGCATTCGTATCAAGTGTCAGTCAAGCCCCAACTATCTTGTTCGAGTCCTCACAGCATCCAAAGAAACAGTAGACGATCTGCTTCAAAATGGTGCCTATATATATATCGCAGACGACACAGAGTAGAACCATCTCGCTCTTCACCACCACTTCCTATCCGCTGCGAACGGTGCCAAACATACGCATCACACCTAAAAAAAAACTGTCCTAACTCACCCAGATGTGGACATTGCAATGAAGACCATACAACCAACAACTGCCCCAACCTTAAAAAAAACACCTCTATGTAATACCTGCCATCAACAGCATCCAACCTACAGTTACAAATGCCACCAGAAACCTGCTCCACCAACTGACAAACCTGAACTCTCAGTCCCAATCCGCACTACCGATTCCGCTACAACTCCTACAAACTCCTTACGAGAACCTGTCACAGTAGAAGACTTGCTTCGCTTCACGACGCTCATTCTACAAAATATCCATCCCTTCTTACGACCACATATTCTTATGCAGGTCGACCAAATCACCCAACAATTATTTGGCCTACAACTTTCTGCCACCTATACAGGTCCACATGCTCACTTTTCCATAACTTCTACTAAAACAGATCCAGAATGGCCATCTCTGTAAATACAAAACCCATCCAAACAACCTTTCTCATGTTATCAATCACCATGGCAGTCACCTTCCTCTTTCTTAACATTCGATCTCTTATCACTCATAAAACAGTTTTTGAACAACTTCTCCGAGAGGAAAAAGTACAGGCTTTTACCCTAAATGAAACTTATCTTAAACCTACTGATTATATCCGCATTCCTCAGTTTCAATTACAACGTCATGACTGTCCTAGACCTTATCAACGAGCTAATGGTGGCACAGCAATTGGAATCTATCATACTATACCTGTGCATCCTCATACTTTCCCCAAACCACATGATCTCCCAGAGTATTCCATAGTCACACTGTATCTTCGCACAAAAATCATTACTCTTTGCACCATATATGTCAGACCAGGCCACCCTATTCCCTACGAATTTTTTCAATACATCGACAATACGTTCAGACATTATATAATCATGGCAGATATCAATATTCATAGTCGTCCTCAAACAGAGAAACAACATTTTCAAAACTACATTTCTAATATTCTAGGCGTCGACTACCATCATCTCCCATCGCCATCACGTCCAATCAGCAATACCTCACCCGACATAGTGATCAGTACTCCTTCTCTTACTATTCACAATCTCAGAGTTCTACCACCTTTCGGCAGCGATCATGCTCCGATACTCCTTGATCTTATTATCACCACACACCCCAAAACACAACCCCCGCCAATTCACTTCTTTGATTACACACATGCGAACTGGGCTAATTTCCAAACCGACCTCACAACTTCATTGCAAAATCTACAGGAGCCCACTAGTGAAGAAGAACTCTATACCCTTGTGGACCAAATCACATCATCCCTTGACACAGCCACCCAAAACAACATCCCTCTTCGTACACGTCATCCGCACAAACCTCCAATACCTCCACAATATCAATCTATCGTTGCTGCTTCTAGACGCTCTTTCCGTGACTTCCAACTTACACGTAATCCTATATCATTAACACATCATCGTCGCTGGAATCGCATGCTCCACAATTACTTAGATGCCTACAAACGAAAACGCTGGATCTCAGCCTGCAACACTCTATCCACTACCTCGCACCCTACCAAATTCTGGCAAAAATTTCACCAGTTAACTGGCAAAACCCGTCATACTTCATACCCTATCATCTCACATAACAATCCGCTTCAAACCGATACTGACAAAGCAAATGCTTTCGCCTCTTTCTTTCAAGACATTTTTACCCCAACCGTACAACCATTTCATCCAACTCTCACACGCCGTGTGGAACATCTCGCAAACCCGCATGCTCCTCAACTTCAACCCAATCTTCACCACCAACTAACCGCTTCTCCTCTTAACGATCTCATAACTCCTGAAGATATCTCTTTCGCCATCCGATCAAAACGAAACACAGACCCCGGCATTGATCACATTACCTATAAACTCATCAAATCATCTCCTCCCATCCTCTTTTCACTTCTCGCAACCATCTACAACTTCATTCTTCGCACCGGATTTTACCCTCCTCAATGGAAAATCTCCAAAACTCTCCTTTTCATCAAACCAAACAAACCTCCTACTGCACTCTCATCATACCGACCAATCCAACTAACATCAGTCCTTAGCAAAATCTTTGAACGCATTCTAGTCAGCCGTCTGCATACTCATCTTTCCGACCATAATCTCATCCCTCTACATCAAGCCGGCTTTCGCCCACATATTAGTATTTCTGACCAGCTTCTGCGCCTCACCACTGCTATAACAAATCATTATAATACCTCAAAACCATCTTGTCTGTTACTGTTCGATCTGGAGAAGGCTTTTGACAAAGTTTGGCATGCCGGCCTCATCGCAAAATTTCACTCTTTCAATCTTCCTATCTCATACATCCGATGTATACTTTCTTTTCTTTCCAATCGTATGACTTATATTAATATCAACCAATCCCTTTCCTATCCGATCTTTCTTCACTGTGGCGTCCCTCAGGGGTCTGTCCTTTCACCTCTTCTATATATTTTATATATCGCCGACATGCCCCCTCTCCCACCAAATGTCTCAGTATACCAATATGCAGAGGATACCGCTTTTCTTGCCACATCTAATATTTTTTTTCTACTGTTCAAACCATAAATAAAACACTTCAGCAGGCAATTGACGCCTTTACCTCCTGGTGTTCCAAATGCCGCCTCACTATCAATTCTCTCAAAACTCTAGCTCTTATTTTTCTCCCACCTCGTTGCCGCTCACGAATCCATCGCAATCCTTCCCTTCTTCACATTAATGTAAACGGCACTTTCATCCGCCCATCATCACAAGTCACCTACCTTGGGATCATCTTTGATTCTAAACTCAGTTGGAAACCCCACCTACAAAAGATTCGATCACAGGCAACGAACCGCTTAAACCTCCTCCGACGGCTAGTGGGCACAACCTGGGGCTTACATACCGAAACAGTCATTACGACCTATAAAGTATTCCTCCGACCTGCTCTCACACATGGCCATATCTGCTGGGTCTCTGCCCCTGATGAACTATATAATAGACTCGCCATCTCCGAAAGACATGCTCTCCGACTTGCTTATCGTATCAAACTACCAGCACCGACTGCCGACCTCTATCGCCGAATCAACTTTCCAACAATATTTCCATACTTAGAAACACTTCGCACTAAATATATTACAAAAGTCATTGCAGAAGGAAATCCGATATTCCTAGACGCCTTTCAACAGGACATAATACATGATACGCCCCCACGTCACCAAGCCACTCCTCTCCAACATCTTCTCACTCTATACTATAACACTCTAGACGACGATGACCCTCAAAAGGCCGACTTTGCCATCTATCATCCACCTCATCTTAGTCCATGCATTTATCCATCTTTGCACTAGTGTTCCATCAATGTTGCTAGCAGCGGGCTTCATCTGTCTACATCAGCCCTGTGACGCCCCAGGGCAGAAGATAACCATTCACTCGTCCATACTAACATATACCCTCGTGTTTGTGACGTCCACCTGCACTTCACCTCATCTCTCATAAATATATATATAAATAAAAAATGCCCACAAATAAAATAAAATAATGCTCCAAACCCTCAATGCCGCCTATAAATGAAGAAAATTCCCCATACCTATAATCCTCGTCCCGAAGAAAGGGCGTAACCCTTTGATCGGCTTAACCTTAAAAAAAACTAGGCGAGAGGGGAATACCAGATTGAAGTGTAATCGATTCTCGTTTTTAGAAAGTTTTGAGAGAACTAATGTTCTAGATACTTGACTTCAAATTAGGAATAGCATTAAAATTTCAGCAAGAGAAAAATTAGGGCATGCGGAAATAGGGGAGAGAGGGGTAGCCCCGGTCAGTTCGATAAAGCGTGAAAAACTTGTCGTAAATAGAAGCAGATGATGGCACCTTACTGGACAGACGGACGATTCAATGAATAATTAAGATTTATTTTCAACAAAGTCTAGTATAATTGTAACAACAACAAAATAATGCCTTTAACGAAATAAATGTCTCAATAAACATGAAACAACTCGGTACCCAAAGCTTCAGAAACGCTGTTTGACGATGTAATGCTCATATCCATGGGCGCCCGCAGGACTTATTCCAAGGGGATGCAAGACACACACACACAAACATACACACACACACACACACACACACACATATATATATATATGTATATATATATATATATATATATATATATATATATATATATATATATATATATATATATATATATATATATATATATATATCACCCTTTCTCACACAATTACCTTAAAAGACGTGTACACATAATCCTTCATGTCAAACTGATCAATTATTTTCAGTATATAAGGTAAACGCACCGGATTTCGACAGGTTAAGGACCTTTTTTACAATCAATTGCCTATTGTGGCCATAATATTGGTCGGTGTTGGCCCATTTTTTTCCTTGAAATGTACAGTGCCTACTAATACTAAAAGTCACTTCAAGGCTCAAATGCTAATGTTAAAATTTTTTATGAAACTGGAATTCGCCAATGGAACCCGAATTCGACACACTTCACCTGGTTTCGACAGTTGCGGTACCTGAATTCGACACTTTCAATTATATCCATGTAAAACATTAAGTCCGCATTATTATTAGTAATAATATCTTCTCAGCTTCAAATATTATTTTATTATTATGCAGAAATTATCAGACGGGCAAAAGAACACAACTTAAATTTTCTGAACTGAGTAGTTACTTCGATGATCCTCAATTCGACATGCTGGTATCTGATTTCGACATCCCATGTCGAACTGAGATTACATGTATCGGAGAATTATGCAACAAATAGCTTTATGAAAGACTTTGAACATACTTGTACGTTTAGATATTCAGTTAACATTACTTTTCTCCATGCGTATGACTCATATACTGTAACCGCGCTTTTGCCACGAGAAAAGACACTCCCATAATGTTGTCACTTCTATTCACGATCCCAGGGATGACATCTTACGCTTATTTCACAACATTTAAGCAGAGGTATGTCGAATTCGGGTGCCTGTCGAATTCAGGCGTGTTTACCTTTTATATATATATATATATATATATATATATATATATATATATCACTCTTTCTCACACAATTACCTTAAAAGACGTGTACACATAATCCTTCATGACAAACTGATCATTATTTTCAGTATATAGTAGGCCTATAACTCCATTATTTTAAAACATATACCGTACCTTCACGTCTGCAAAAGAAACAACAAAGAGCGAAATTATCTCTTCAATTTAAGTGACGCATGCTGTCATTCAAAATACTATGCCATTGCATTAATCAGGCTTAATATAATGATTACTGAAAAAAATATAAAACATCACACGGGGGAGGGGAGCAGGTTAAAATTTGGAGATTGGTTCAACTACATTTTGTTACTTCTAATCATTTATTTGAATGTTGATTTTAAAAGAGAACTTTTGTCACCAGAAGATCCTGTAAAAGTTAACCTCTTTCGAAAATCCAGGGAGAAGCAATTGCCCCCTCTTACTCCCTCTGTGGGCGCCCATGATCCCTACGTTTTATTAGTTATGTGATGCAAACAAAATTTTAGATTTAAATTTTGAAGTACCAATTTATAATAATAACACGTACCAAAAGGATTTTAATATCAATTACGCAAATCTAACCAATACTTAGCCTATATGTCCATTAATCATAAGGTAGGGGAAAGTGGTCGAATTCTGCGCACTTAAGGAAAAATCGTTATTTCTCCGCTGTTTTTGTACGTATCACGAAGTAACTTTGCACAGCCATTGTTTGCTGTGTAGTAGACAAGGTAAAGACGTAGTTTGAGTAAAAGCTCTCACCAGTACTCGATAATAAACAAAAAACCTGAACTATACATTTGCGCAGAATTACCCAACTGGGTGGGTAATTCTGCGCATAACATGGGGTAATTCTGCGCGTAGCAAATATATATGTTTAAAGCAAGGAAACATTTTCATAACATATAACATACTTAGATATATAGATGGAATGGGTTCAGAAAACGAACGACAATGTGGGCTACAAGTTTTACTATAGGGCTATATTTTATTCTCTACTTGTTTTATAACTGAACAAAAATATTACATATTTTTCAGTGTATTGAAAACATAAGCGTGCGATGATAAGGGAGAATAATGTCATTCTGAGATGTGACACCTAAACGATGTTCTGTTGAAGTATGGATTCCACAATCACGACTAGTTTCCTCGACGTTTTGTACCAACCTGTCCTCATCATCTCCAGAAGTAATGACTATGTTAGGTGCCTCCATAATGACATTGTGAAGGTCTGATTCTGAATATTTGTCAGGGTTTTATGGTATTATTCCCACAGCCCTAAATCCAGCTATGGCTTTTTCTATAGTTTTAACTGACGTATGCTTCATCGAAAATACTGGCGAGATCGTACATGTAACGCCGTGGGAATATAAACATGGAAGGGACGAAGATTCCAAATGCACTACAAGCACACACAACAGTGGTCTTTCCACGCTCGCACAACATAGCAGTTCCTACCTGTTTCTGACCTTTAGGTGCTAAAATCATCACAAGTTTTTGTACGTTCGAAATACCTCTTTCGTCCACGTTGAAAATTCTACTTAGGGGAAAATGGTGCTTTTTCATTACTGTTTCCAAGTTATTGAAGAATAGTGTCACCGCTTTTTCATTGAATCAATTTATCCTGTTCAAACTTACTCCCTCAGGTTTCCTTAGGCTTATTCTTAAATTTCTTTAAAGAAATAGTCTCAACCAGTCCCTTCCAGCAAGTTTGGTAGTTCCATCAAAATTATGGGCAATTCGACTTGCTTCAGCAAATTCGTATGCCAAACACCGATGGTCTATAGGTGTGATACCAAAAAATAAATTTGCAACGCTTATCACATACTCCATCAATTCGTGTTTTGTTCTCGCGAGAATACTTCTGAGAGTAGCATGTTCCATATTTCCAGTTTTCATCCGTAGACGAATAGTAGATTCTGCTATTCCGTAGAATCTTCCAACTTCTCGAATCTCACACTTACTTTTAACAGCATTGATAGCTTCTCTTAGTTGTTCCTCTGCATAACTACCTCTCGTAGTTGCTCTTTCTATTCTTCCCTACATCTTAAATCAGAGAGTGACGATATTTTGCAGATCTATTACGTACGCTTGTTATTAACATAAAACTTCTTGAGGTGCAATTCTACGCACTGCGCAGAATATCCCATCGATTTTGCGCAGAATAACCCCACTCCGCCATTTAACAAAAATCACAAAACTACGACATATTAAAAATTGATTAGAACTACGAATTGCCGTGATTATAATGTCCACTGTACAATATAAATGGAACATAAAAGTAACGATCTAAAAATATATAAAATATAGAACATATCCTTTATTTTTTTTTGAAGAGAATTTAACATCAACAGAGAATAAATAATTCAACTGCCACTTACAGCCTAAACATTTGACATAATGGCTTCCCTCCTTTAATGTTAGTTACTAGTAACGGTAGCTTCATGGCAGCAACAACTAATGTGTCGTAAAGAATCTCCAAGTTGTAGAAACACGTGTGCGCAGAATTATCCACCGCGCAGAATTCGACTACCTTCCCCTACCTCCAATCAAACCAATTACTTTAACAAACTTTATAAACAAACAAAAGAATTTAAAATATGTAATTTTGATCAAAGATAGCTCATTAATCAATGTTCATGTTCTAGATAGCCCAAACCTAAATTTCCTCTTCTTAAATAGACCACATAACACAAGGTGAATATCATACCTTGTTCCAGAATGGTTCACTTTGACATTTACATTTGCTTTTTACAGACAACAGCAAATTTCCTCCATTCTCTTGTTAATACGAATCACCGAATGCAGAAAGCTAGCGTAGGTTACTTCATTCAATTCACTGCTCTCCCGCCAGATGCCACTATGTCTTTAAAGGTTCAGAGAAGCAGTCTAGCGAGAGAGCCATCATGCGGGTAAACTGATAACTATTTTGACTCACAATGTAACAAGTAGAGGGTCTTGTCTTGTCGTAGACCATTATCGGTTAAATAGGTAGGTGCATCAGCTCACTAGTCATATCTGCTACTAATGCAAAAATGGTCAAATGTGTACCTCAAACAGAGGATTTATGATTCAAAAGCAAAATAGAATATAATACAGGACACAATTGGGAAAAGGACACAAGTCGGGAAAAGAGTCAAAGTCAGGAAAAGGTCAAAATCGGGAAGGGAGTTCAGACAGGGAAAGAGGGCGAAAAGCCAAGGTGAACAAGGCAAAAAAGTAGAGGAAAGTGGGAAGTATAAAATGAAAATAGAAAAAAGAAAGAGTGTAAAAAGAAGGAAATGTATGTAAGTAGAGGGTCACAAACTTTCATTCTTTTTTTGTTTTTTTTTCTTTCTTTCTTTCTTTTTCTTACAATGTTCCGTTTCAACCAGGAATGCTCCAAACTAACGAAGAAGGGAAAATAGGCGAAACTGCGGTCGCTACAAAATCCGAACGATATAACTACACTAAATTTCGTTGACAAACGGGATACTTCCAAACTGTTTCGAAGAGAGAAATGGGATTCTTTGAAAACTTAAATTAATGACCTTGAAGATAATAGTAAAATAATAATAATAAAAAAAATTCGAAACATATTCAAGGGCATAAACGAACTTAATTAAGGGTATCAACTTCACGCTTAAGTATTAAAGAAAGTTGACGGAACAGTTCTCAGGACTTCTCACTGATACAGATCGCATCTTGAATAGATGGAAAGATTTTTTTGACGATTTGCTTAACAGGCAGCCAAAAACTAATGTTCGTAGGACAGGGAATTGCACAGCAGAACCATAAATTTCAGAGTCTAGACGAACAGAGGTAGAAATTGCTATAAAGAAATTAAAGAAACACAAATCTCTGGGTGTAAAAAAAAAAAAAAAAAAAAAAAAAAATCGGTTGAGTTAATTTTAGCTAGAGGGGAAAATTGTGGAATAAGATACACCAACTCATTCTTCTTCTCTGGAACAAGGATGAATTACCACAAGAGTGGAAGGAATGAATGATTATTCCAATTCACAAGAAAGTCGACAAAACTGACTGTAATAATTATCGAGACATTTCTCATGTGTTAACATCCTATTAAATCCTCTTAGACATTTTGTTAGCAAGAAGGATCCCATACGCGAATGAAATTACTAGAGATTATCAAGTGTGGATTTACACAGTGCATTTTTAAAGAAATCGCTACTGGGTATCCAGGCACGAAAAGGCCCTTGACACACATAGCAAAACTCAAACAGAATTTTTAAAGTACATTACACTTTTGAAATAATGACACTTAAAATGACGTATTTGTTAGACCGTTTCATTTCCGATTCAACACATCGCCATCAATACAGGAGTATTGTATGTAGCCCTACTTTTCCTATGAAAATAGAATGCATGCAGTGTATTAGAGATTTTGGCATTAGATACTATTAGGACAGTCCATTAATTACGTAAAGCTACAGAGCATGAGAAAGGTTTACAATTTGTTACTCTTTGTAACATAAGGGATTCTTCTTAATTTAATTGTCGCCATTTTGTAGCATGTCACTGATCGTAAAATTACCAAAGAAAAAGAAAAAAATTTTGGCAATATTTAAGAAAACTCGTGCTGAAGAAAAAGCAGAAAAATGCACAGTGATTATTATAATCTGAGTATTAGAGGTTCTGGGAATGAGAGCAAAAAGAGGAGGGGTACAAAGGTAACCAGCGTCAAATTTAGAAAAATATTTTAGTAGGGTCTTCTCCTAGGAATACTTCGTGTTTAGAACTCTAAAAATTTTAAGGGGTATGGGTAACATTTGATTCGTTTTCTATAGAATTCCTAAAATTTTGGAGGAGCTCAGACCCTTCCCCGCCTTTGTAAATCCGCCACTGAAGGTAACTAAGCAACAAATTCGTCATATTTCCTTTAAGAAGGACTAGGCACGTGGTAAAGAGCACATTCTACATTTCTACCTTATTTTATATGTAAGAGGTAACACCCTATATATTTTGATTACTTACACAATTTTATTGTGTAATCGAGTAACATATTTCTACTGTAGATTGTACAGATTTATGCTGCCCTAAGATTGGACAGCACCCAGGTTATTTATGAAATATGAACAAAATCATCTGAATAATTGTTGAGAAAATTTTCCAAATAAAAATCACCTCCAAGAACAAATGCTCGTTGGGCGTGAGTCCGAAAATCGTCCCGAACAGGACTCAGCCCCAAATATAAAGTAACTCTTAACTCTTGTGAATATTTTTATGTGCCAACATTGTAAAGCTAATAATAAAATATTGATCTATGAAACATAAACAGAATGGAAAGAGCCGATATATATAGGGAAGCTTGTGCGAATATATTAAGTTAAGTGTAGCTTTTAGTACGACGCCACTCATTGCATTAAGTGTCTTGCTGGGACTCAAGCCAATAAGTTAACTACTGCAATTTATTGGCTGAATAAATCAAACGTGACGAAAATACAAGAAGTACTAGGTAAATTTAAACAGACGAATAATCTAAATTTTGGAATAAAAATTGGTAAGAAATAAAATACTTCACAAAGATTATATAATATAATACCAGATATTGATACACGTCTTAAGTGGCAATATTTTGAGGCCTAATCCAGGTTTAATTCATTACCTCACACGACATGGTCCTTACCAACAGTATTTATACAGAATGCGTCTGAAATAACATCTCAGATGTCAATGTTAAGAGTTAGGCATGCCTGAACATCATATTTTATGGTGTCCCCTATTAGAGGACCGACTACGGGAAATAGAGGCTATAAGGATAAAAGAAATAAGAGAAAAATTAGCCAAAAAAGAGGACTATAAAATATTTAGCAGAATAACAAAGGAACATTCAGAGTTAAGAAATCAGTTATATATTAGGCAACGAGAATGAGAGATAAGACTTATAATTGTTAAAGGAACTAATATGCATATTTGGAAAGAACGAATGTGTGTGCGAATGTGAGTCTTCCAGGACAGGAGGTTTCTCCTTCAGGAACGCAGGATTTCCGCGTGTTCCGAAAGAACGAAAGTGTGAATGTGTGAGCTCGATGCATGCCCCGGTATCCAACCGGATAGGAACTCCGGATGTATCGGGCAGGAGTGACTGAATCAGTGGCGGGAAATCGTGTAAACTTCAACATATAAGCACACCAAGATACCACGGAATAAACACAAAATGACATAAACTACCGGTACATTGGGTAATGCTGGAAAACAGCTATAAGTTTGGTCACTTTACGTGAAACTAAGGTTGCCAGATTTTGTAAACGAAAAATTGGGACTCCGATCTCAGGCTATATATAAGGTGAAGGTTCCTACTCATTTGCTCAGAATCAATTAATTACCTGTCTTTGGAAGTAACCACTCACAATTTTCCAGTTCATTCTATACACAATTAACAGAAATGAAGTTTGATTGCTCAGATCCCGATCTTTCAGTTTCGGCACCTGCAAGTTTAACCGAAACAGGATTACCACCATTGCAATCTTCTTTTGCTTTATTTATCTCATCATTCATTCATTTTTCTTTGAAGGAGAAGGACGAGGGAGGAGGGTTTTGGGTGCGAAACCACAGCAAAACACAAAATTGAAAAATAAAAATAAATAACTATATAAATAAATAAATAAAATAAAAAGATAAAAAATCAACAAATACTAGCTATATACTTTTAAGCATTATAAAGCTAATTAAATATACCGATTCTATTTCATTTTCTCGACCCAAGTTGAGACCCCAATAGAATTTATACCCAATAGAATTTTTACCCTTCTTGAAAACCCAATAGAATTTTTACAATAATTACCGCAAAATTTGAAACTATATTTGAAATATCGCTTATACTTGCCTCCCTCTGTAAACCACAACATTGGTTCCCTTGACTGCAGGTGGCGTAACTACAATTTCCTAGAGGGGCCGTGGCCCCTTAGTTCTGAAAATTGAAAAAATCTTTTAGAAGACCTTGTTATGATGATATATATATATATATATATATATATATATATATATATATATATATATATATATATATATATATCCTTCTGAGTCCCCCTTACCCTTACTAATAACTACCTAAAATCTACTTTAGTTATGAAAGCTCATAATTTTCTATTACTGTTTTACTCGTGCAATTCTGAGCGAAAATACGTTATTCCTAAACGTTAACCGTCATGTTCTCAGTTTACTTTTACACAGATTTAAAAGTGGATCTGAAAAGGTAGGGGGACGAATGACGGCACTTCGTCTCACGTGCCTATCTTGGCTCATTGTATTTTTTTTTAGGAAGTGGAGGGACGCTGTAAATAGTTTTGGAAGTGGGAGAACAGTGTCTTCCTGCGTCCCCCTTTAGCTCCTGCTCTTACATATAGTAGAAACAAAGAAATATGCAAACAATGACATAATTTAAAATTATAAATTTTTAAAAATCAGTCATGGGTTAATATTTATTCATTTCTGTATTTAAAGTAAAGTGTAAAATCTTTTCTTTTTAAGTTTTACAATAAATCATTGTCGTTTACTAGTGTTGGAGCTTAATTACACAAATCTTTGCGAAGAAAGAAATACAATCAATTTTTATACACAAAAATGTTTAACTTAAAAGAAAAAAGGTACAGTAGAGCGTCGATTATCCGAACGTCGGTCAACCGAACGACCGCTTAACCGAACTGTGTACTCGCTCGCACCTGTTACTCTCCCACCCTACCGTCCATCATCCCCCTCACTCCCAAACCAAGTTTCCCACAGTAGTCGCCGCACTGAGCCACCGCTGGCGGAACATTGCTTCTAATGGGGCCTTTATAAGGCGCTGCTGACCGGCCAAGCCGCCAGTCGCTGTGTTTCAACAATCAGCACACTTCTGTCGGTTTGGCACTGGCTGTAGAAGTACAGTACAGTACAGTTCGATTATCCGAACAAACCAGTTTTCCGAACACCCATGTCCCCCAACTACTTCGGATAATCGACGCTCTACTGTATATGAAACTACCGAACCGGAGAAATATAGTTGGCTATCTTCCCGTGAATCTTAATTTAAAAAAATACAATTAGAGAGAAGCAAGTCAACAATACGGGAAGATAAGACTTGTAGACGGACTTGAGGGACTCGTTTTCCTATAAAAGATGTTTCCCATTATCTTTTCAATGAAATATTAAATTACACACCTTACCATTTAAAAATTTCGGGAGGACGTATGATAAGTGGCCCTGATGGACAAGCAAGTGATTGTAAAATTTAAAACAACAAACACTTAATGAAACAAAGATTTAACCAGCAGAATTGCTTGATAATAGTGTTGATCCCAATATTTTAACAGAGAGAGAAAGAAGAGAGAGAGAATATATGTCAACTCTTGTAAAATTCCTAAATTTCATATGAGCTTTCTTAGCGTATTGTTATAGTTGCGTCGTTAGCGTCAACCGTCCGAAAATATGATAACAGCCAGGGGATACCCACAAAGGGGTCCACAGGACCCGGAACGTCAAAAATTTTTATTTTTTAAAAAATGATTGTGTTTTGTCTGCACTAGGGAGTACTCATGGAAAGTCCATCCAATTTGGACCGCATGAAATCTTAGGAACTTAGCAGACATGTGTGCACTTCCTTAATAAAACTATACTTGATTTAACAGTGAAATTATTATTGGTTAGTTTCTGTAGAGCAAAGAAAAATTTTAGTATTTATATTGGCCAAACAATAAGCGTGAAAATTTCCCTGGATTTTTACGTTATATTGAAAAATGTCCTTTTTTCCTTTTAGCTAAATTTACCTACGAAATTTCTCTAGATTAGGGAAATTTCCATCAAACTATGAACACTGCTTGTTATTGCTGCGATACCCATGTAACTTTTACAGCGTGAAACTAAAGGACTAAGGAGAAGTCAAAATGCCCCGTTCAAGACCAAAGTTTTATAGACCTAGGAAACTGTCTCAAAGAACGCTAAAGATCATGAAAAAGGCAGCTGAAGAAGCAACCTTCTTTAACAGATAGTGAATTCAATGAAAACAATCCTGCATTGCTTGGGAATGTGTCCCTTCGAACAATGCAGTAGAAAATTCATGACGACTTACGGCGACGAACTTACAGAGCTCGCCGAAAACCCCTTCTTGCAGAGAATCATCGTAAGAAAAGGCTAGCTTTCTGTAATAAATATGGTATCTGGACTGTTAATCACTGAAAAAAAAGTGTTGCGGATTGATGAAGCCACGTTTTATGTTAGTGGCACTGGTTGCCAACGAATGTACTGTCCTCATAGTGCTGATCACACTTTTCTTCAGTGCATTTGTCCATCTGTAAAAACCATGCCAGTATCATGGTCTGTTGTTCCTTGGTGGTGTAGGAGAGTTAGTTATCCACCCTAGAAACCAGACTATGAATCAGTTTGTCTATTTTGAGCTATTAAACGATGCATTGGAATTGTCCTTTGCAAAGAAGTGTAGCGTCATTTTTATGCAAGATGAAGCTCCTTGTCATACAGCCAAAAGTGTGGTATCTTGACTTAAAGATGCTTGTGACACGCTTTTTGAAGATTTCCGAGGGCAAAGTCCAGACTCAAACCCCATAGAAAAGCTATGGTATATCATAAAGATACGTTTACAGGGTATGGACATCTCTACATTGTCTCTGCTGGAAGCCGCAATGAGGGAGGTTTGGGACAATTTACCACTTGTTATCCGCCAAAATATCGCCTTGAGTCTTCCAGAATGACTGAAAGCATGGAAGAGGAAAGAAGGTTAGCAAAATCCTGACTAAATTTTATTTTATGTTGTGATCAGCGTCTTTTTATTTCTGGTTCTAGCTTTCACTAGTGTCGCGTCAATATTTTCCGCGCGAACTGAAAGAGAAATGAGGAAGAAACGTTTATGTTCTACGTGGATTGCGATAAAATGATCACAAATTTATTTTGAGAGAGGCTTGAGCCCGATAGCAAAACCCAAAATACGCCACTGTACATCAGTCAACCGTTTCAACACAGCAAAGAAACAAAAACAAGTTTTGAGTAAACGCAATTTTAATAGCTATCAATGTTTGAGAGGAGACCGAGACTTTCGAGACTGACCTAAGTCTCGTCTCGGGTCTCGGTTATATAAAATCCGCCTCGGTCTCGGTCTTGTCTCGGAATGTAAAAGTCCGTCTCGGTCTCGTCTCGAATTATCGAGACAAGACCGAGACTAGGCTCGGTCTTGGTACCATCTCTAACTGAATTTAGGCTAATATTTGCTTCTGTTTCTGTGCCCTATACACTGTAAATGTTCCCCGTTAATTTACAGGCGTTTGTAATTTAAATTCTGGGATTGACCTTGTCCTTGGTAGTTTTGACAATTCGGGCATGCAAAAGAACCTTGATTACACGGAACAAAAGGCGCTGCATTGTAGTTTAAATTCGGTTGAGTTTGCTTGTGATTTTGTTGGTAATACACCCTATGGATTCCAATTATTCCAACTTTGTGGTACATTATTAGTATAATATTTTCTGCCTCTACCTCTGTTCGGATTATTATTTCCTTTACTTTGACAATTGTAATGATAATTCCTACCATTATTCCAATGTTTTCCGTTGTTGCCATTTTGGTTTCGAAAATTCTTCTGTTTGCCCTCACTAACACTCTTTTGTTGTGGTTGTTGTTCTTCTTGACTATTAGTATTATTACTAATACTATCACTAATGACTTTCATTTGACTTGTCATCGAAAGTTTTAATTCCTCAAGGGTTTTCTCTGTCCTAGCCATTTGTGAACTAGTTCACGATTTTACTTTAATTTCTTTTTCTTTGGGTTTTTGACTAACATGTGAGTTTCTTGGTTCCTTCGCTAACACTACGCCATCGTCTGAATCACTATCTGATTAATCGCCTACTTTTACTAGTCTTCTAATTGTACGTATCAATTCCTAAACCGAAATTAATTCTGAATTCTCTCTACCTTTAGCTCGTTGTTGTCTACATTCAATTTTAACTTTATTCTTTTCCACCTTTTTTAAATAAATCATATGTTATTATATGATTTTGTCTCTACCTTGTCTATGTAGTATGGCAAAAAACCTGAGCAATTAATCCTATCTTTTTATTGTCTGGCATGCCCTTGTCAAACTTCTGTCGTTAACAAATATTATTATAGGTACACCCTCTTTTTGTAACTTATCTCTAATTCTTTCTTCTATGTTTAAAACGAAACTGGGATTTCTAAATTAATTTATCAGTTCCTTTTTCAACTCATTTTATGATGTTTCGCCTTCATTTTTTCAGTCAAGAAAAAGCTTAATCCGCTGCCTACTCTGACCCATAAAAATACAATTGGCAACAACGCTTTTTTTTCCTATTATCATCGTATGTGTTCATCTCACAGCAATCATCGAATTCCTGAAAAAATGAAACTATATCCTTTCCGGATTTAATATCAAAACGCGGCAATTTACATACTTCTGTCTGAATATTAACACTAACTGGATTTGCTTGCATGTTTGTTGAACTTTGTTCACCTTCGCTACGAGAACTACCACCTGACATAAATCGTACTCTCGTGTCAGAAACCTGAGTGACTGTGTATCTTCTTTCCTTTCTTTCCTTTGCCTAGGCGGTGTTACACAATGATCTAACGTAGAATCTAATTCGTCAGTTATATGTGCTTGCTTTTTAATTACTTTTCGAAAAGACATGTCATTAATAAATTTTGTTTAACTCGAAACCACAAAACCGAAGATACATTATTTTAATTCTGGTGGTGTTGGGATCGATGCCAGATTAAGACAATTGAATAAAAGAAAAACTAGAATTGATAAGTTTTCTTTTGAAATTTTAACGGCTCCACCATGTGGTTATGCTATGAGTTATCTATGATTTACATAGAATGGGACGTATGCAAGAAATGACACAGTGATAACCAAACTTTCTTAATAATCTAGACATCGATAATTTTGTACACCAATAAATTCGTGATTAATCTTTTCGGTTGAAATAAAAGAATAGGATTTGTGGGGAATGTCTTAATGTGTGTAATTTTTAAAATCAGTAGCAGGATTGGGTGGTTTAAACTATGGTTAAAACCTTGGTTTAAATCAGCTGTTTTCTTTTTTCTTTTTTTTATTATAGAAAAACTAAATGGTTTAAACAAAAAAAAAAAAAATGTTCGTAAAAGTGTAAGTGTTCGTAAAATCTTGATGAACACACATTTGTGGGATCATGTTTCACTCCCGTATAATATTCGTGTTATATTCAGGCCTAAATTTCAAATTCAATACTCAAAGAGCTCTCTCGCCTCTTCTCTACCTTCTGTTTGTAGCTGATATGCCAACCCTTCCTCCCAATGTTCATACTTTTCAGTATGCAGATGACACTGCTTTTCCTTGCACGGCCAGAACTATTCAACAAATCAATTCTGCTCTCCGCCTAGCAATAGACTCTTTTCTCCGATGGTGTACTAAGTGGCGCCTTCATATTAAGTCTACAAAGACTCAAGCCATAGTCTTCATACCGCCTCGAAAACGTTCTTAAGTTCAGAAAAATTCTAATCTACTAAATCTCGAGGTTCACGGCACACGAATATCACCCACTAAACAGGTCACCTACCTTGGTATCAGCATCGATCATCACTTAACTTGGCGGCCACATCTTCAAGCAATCATTTGCAAAGCGTATGCTCGGTTCAAATTACTAAAACGTCTAGTTGGTACCACCTGGGGATTTCAACCCACTACAATCCTTAATACGTATACGGTATTCTTACGTCCAGTTCTAACATATAGTCATCCCACTTGGATTGCTGCACTACCTTTTTTTCTATCAGAAATTACAAATTCATGAAAGACATGCATTTCGTCTGGCTTATAGGATCAAGCTTCCCAGTCCGACGCAGGAACTTTATGACCGTATCTCTTTTCTACCATTCTCCGTCATCTTGAACAGTTGCGACTAAAGTTCATCACAAACCGGTTTCAGCAACGTCATCCATTACTTCTAGATACTATGGATGCCGACCGCCACTATGATTTAGGATATCAATTTTCTACTTGCCCTCTATCCCTACTCTTCTCTTTATATCTCAAAACCATTCCACCAGACCATCCAGATCATTTTGTCGCTTCAGCTTATTCTTCTGATCACCTTCCACTTCATATATCACCTACATGCGCTGCACTGTAACCTATTGTGCTAACAGGGCTCCACTTGTCTACATTATTGTCCAGAGCAGCCCCTGGACAAAAAGATAACCTGCATTCGTCTAACTAGTATTTCCTTGTATTGTCCTGTCATATGCATTTCACCGTCATTATATATATTTATATTTTTCTCCCTGCACTGTTAAAAATAATTTCTTAAATTTGAGAAACCGTTTCTTATCTGTGCACTGAGACAATATTTTCTTAGAAATGAGATTTGGCAATGCTTATTCATAAGGAAAGTAACAGTATATTTTCTCGTTCCGCTTTATACAACCTCATCTACTTTTCTTCATTTCTCATTTATAAGAGTTTCAAACTCTTGTTTCTAAGAAAAGATATTCTCGGTGCACAGATAAGAAACGGTTTCTCAGATTTAAGAAAGTATTTTTATCAGTGTGTCCTTATGATTATGAAGAAAGTTCATAATGTCCATTGCAATTGAATAAAATGTAATAAAAGTCATAAACTCTGATTATGATCTGAAAATAAAGTAAAAGATTTTCCCGCTTATCCTTACTTCCCATAGACCACCTCCAATATCCTCCCTTCCCGAGTCTGTGAACGTCTCACCCCGGATAGAGGGCATAACCCTCGCAAGGGAGCTAGCTTTCGGCTAAAAATTAAAAAGAAAGCCTCAAAGAGATTATACTACAAAAGCAAGTAGCAAAGTTTTTTAATAAGTTTATGAATGTTCCTTTCCTGATTTTTTTATAGTTTATTATTATTGTTATTAAATTGCAATCAAAGAAAAATTCTAAATATTGTTTCGTTTAAATAATGTTTACTATTGATAAAAATACATCGAAATGCCGTATTTTATGTGGGGTCATACAAACCCCACGAGAGGCATTTATTGAAATCAGAAGTATGTTTGGTATCTATTGTGTTGTAGCCGGATTTTATGAGAAAAAAAGAGAAGGAATAAATTAAAATGATAACTCGTTTAAAAAGTGATAGTGACTTAGTAAATGATAAGAAAAAACCTTGAAAAGAGGAATTAATAAGTCATAGCAACTTGTCCTGAGATAGAAGGTAATGAGACTTTTTGTAAAA